>NC_081856.1:51421629-51744129 GCF_963259705.1 Myotis daubentonii
TGGGTGGAAGGTGGGACTCACCTGTCCAGCTTCTTTCTGGCCCGCCAGGTCCCTTCTCGTTCCTCTAGTCTAGGACGCTTCCTAGCACCCAGCCAGTTGGTTTCGATTCTGTTTTTATTTTCAATTCATTAATTCAGCCAAAATGTATGGCCCACTTCACGGTGCCGGGCATCCTTCCGGGCGCTGGAGACGCGATGAATGAGGCTCTGTCCTTGCCTCCAGGTGCTCCCAGGTGGTCGGCAGGCGGGCCCTGAATGGGCTCTTTCAGTGCTGCCTGGCTGGAGGCAGGATGAGGGGTAGTTTGGGGACGACAGAAATAAACAACTGCTGGGCCTCCGTGGGGGGCCTCTGTGAGTTTGTGGGTGAACCGAATTTTAAACAGAGATGGTCAAAGAATTAGAAGGAGGAGGTAGCAGCCACAATCTGGGGGGAGAAGAACCTGAGGGTGAAGGTAGAGGTGAAACCTGAACTCGGGTCTGCTTGGTCTGAGGGCCAACCTCGCTCCTCTTGGCCACACGGCCTCCAGGGCGAGAGCCTGCGGGTGAGGGGTGATGCTCTGCTCAGCACAACAGACAGCCGGGGCAGCTCCCTCCTCAAGTCCAGAGCCCCTTCTCCTGCAGGAGTGTCTGCGTCCAAGACCAAACATGAGTCCAGGTAATCATCTCGACAGCCTGTGCACGTGGTCAGGGTCAGGGCAGCTCACCCAGGGCCCAGGGCCCACGCTTCTCACCTTCACCTGCTCAGTGTCCTCGGGGCGACCGACCAGGGCCGTGGCATTCGGAAATGCAGGGCTTGCAGACTCGCAAAGCGCTTCCGCGCACCCGCAGTCCTCGCCGGGTAAGTGCGCAGCCTTCGCCGGGCACCTGCCCAGAGCCAGGCCACATGCAACGTCGTTTACACCCGTGTTTTCATTTACTGATCCTCGGAGCACTCACAAAACAGGTAGGGTTTTGCCATCCCCCTTTTCGAGTTGAGGGAATTGAGGCCCAGAGAGTGTAAGAAACCTCCCCGCGGTCGCACAGCTCGTGAACGGAATGAAACAGGAAGCGAACCCGCGCCTGTCTGCCTGGGTGGGAGGCGGGCCTTCTCCGCTCAGAGCTCAGAGCCTTTCCCCAGCACCAAGAGGCAGCCCCACAGCAAAGAAAACACACGGCTCATGACTAAACCCCTCCCAGGGGTATTACAGGGATCCGTGTAAAACCCGAGACTCGGTCTGAAAAATTCACAGCCTTTATATCGACGGAGAGACCGGCTTAGGGACAGGGCCTGCCCCATGTTTCCATCAGGCGTTCTGAACACCCTGTGGCCGTGGGACCCAGCGCCTCGAAGCCCTGCCTGGAGCCGCAGGTGAGTGGGTGCCACAGGGAAAAGGGATTTCACTGCACAAACCTCTGCTCAGTCCACCCCTCCCTACCATGGAGGCTGCAGCCTTAGAGAGTGCTGATGGCACCGGCTGCCTGTGAGGGAGTGAGTCCCCTGTCCCTGGGAGTGTGCAAGCATGCGCAGAGCAGGCGTTGGTCGTTGGAACAGGTAACCTGGAGCCTGTGCTACCCCAGGCCCCTCCTGGTCCAGGATCCCGGGTACTGTGAGCTGGGGGACCCAGAGTTTGTGCTACCCCTGCCCCCTCCTCATCCAGAATTCGGGGTGCTATAAGCCGGGGGACCCAGAGTCTGGGGGCTGGATTCCAACCTGGCTCCTTGACCTTGAGCAAGTCCTTCCAACTCTGTGCTCCTTTCTTCCTTGGTAAATTGGAGCGTCCAGGCGTGTCGGCTGCGCCAGGGCTGTGGTGAGAATGAATGGAATTCTCCGCCCACAGTGCTCACTCAGCACCGGGACAGCTCGTGGGCCCACACGTCCCCGATGTGTGACAGTCACCTCTGCCTCTGCCTCTGCTGGCAGCCCGGCGGCCACCTCAGCTCCCACGGCACCTGCTCCACCGGTGCAAGCTGCAGAGCGAACCTTTGACACAGACACGCGTCCTTTGTCTGAGCGCGAAACACGTTCAAAACGCCACGTCCGATCCGGCGCAGGGCTCCTGCAATAGGCACCGTAGGGAGTCAGAGGAGAACTGAACGTGGTCCCTTTGTCCTCGCTTTTTATCCAGAGCGGTGTCAGTGGACAGTGGGGGGCCCTCGAGTTCATAGCCAGGAGGGGGTGCAGAGCAGAACTGACCCAGAGGCGGCGCTGCGAGGAGAGAGATGGGCTTCAGACGGGACAGATGTGCAGCTGTGGGCCTTGCTCCCCTTACTCTCCGTCAGCGGCTCCCCACCAACGGGCCGCAGGAGAGTGTGGAACATGTGACACCCACTGTTTAGTCAGCGGCACTGACCTCTCTCCCTTAGATTCTCAAGTAAAAAATGACAACACCCTGGCCGGTGCGGCTCCGTGGCTGAGCGTTGACCTATGAACCAGGAGGTCACAGTTCGATTCCCGGTCGGGGCACATGCCCAGGTTGTGGGCTCCATCCCCAGTGTGGGGCGTGCAGGAGGCAGCCCATCAATGATTCTCTCTCATCATTGGTGTTTCTCTCTCTCTCCCTCTCCCTCCCGCTCTGATATCAATAAAAATATATTTTTTTAAATGACAATAGTCAACACAACAATAACCGTCCGTTTTGAACAAATCAAAATTACATCTTTTTTTTTTTTTTGGTCAGATCAGCAAAAAAATACACTTTTTGGTGTGCCACAGAATTTTAGTAATTAACGTGTGCCATCAAATGGAAAAGTCTGGAAATTGCTGTTCCGTATGGATGGCGCCCTGGACTTCTGCAACGTGGTGGCTGGCTTTACGTCGCTTCTCTGCGTGCCTCAGAGCAGTGGTTCCCAACCTTCTGTTGGCCGTGCCTAAGCGTCTCTGATATCCGGGTGCTCCCCCCACCCCCCGTGACACAGAATTCTTACTATTCAAAAAGCGACTCCTAGTCACGTGGAGGAAGCCGAAAAGGCCAGGAACTCGGTCTAAACAAGCTTCCAACGAACATGGCGTCCACGAAAGAGAAAAATGAAAGAATGAAAGGACAGCTGAAGTACTGAGGAAGAACTCACTAAGAAACTGTTAAAAAAGTAAGAATAATATGAAGTGATATGAAGAAATAGCAAGTAAAGTTTCAGAACATATAACAGAGAACTGAGATGCATAAATATGTCACAACATATGTTTATATGCTGTATATGAGGTCCCTAGAACCATAAGAAATGCAAAAAAAATTCGCTGTTAATAACTCATTCTCAAATTGCCCCCCTTAAAAATCAAATTGCCCCCCTGTGGGGCGTGCACCCCATGTTGGGGACCACTGCCTTAGAGGGACACTCCCAGAGCCCCATGACAGGGGCGGCTCCCCCAGAGACCTGCTGCCTGCCTGCCTGCCTGTGTCAGCTCTGACCACTGTTAGCAAAAAGGACCCCCACATGGGCCTTTTTCTCCAGGCAACTCATTTCTAAATCAAAGCCACGCCTGGGCGCATCTGATTGGCCGATCTTACATCACGTGGCTGTGCCCCACCAGGTACCAGGGACTTGACAGCTGGGGAGGCCCTGGCCCCCCGGCCACAGTCGTGCGGCTGATTTACGGGGGAGGGTCCGGGCATATGCCGCTCACATAAAGCGCAATGTGCTCGAAGGAAGCCGCACATACTACCGTCTGGACTTACAAGACTCAAATGAGTGACTTTTACTTCATTGTTAAATGCTTTCCCCCCTTCTTACTCCATCAAACTATTCCTCACAGGGTTTCTGGAAGGAGCAGCCTCAGTCTCCCATGATGCTTTTAAAACGCAATTGATTGCACACATTTTATTAGCATTCCACTGCCCGGCAGGGCGGCCCATGTCCCACACGGCGCACAACCGCGCGGAGACCGTGCCAGCTGGAGCCGTCGTGGGCTCGGTATTTGCAGCTGTCTTCTGGGGGATGTTTTGGAGAGAGCCCAGCGAGTCCAGTCAACTGTGGGTTTTAAAATAGCTTAATTTCTCCAAATCAGACTCCAGGTGAAATACGCTATGGGACCTCCTCAGCCAAGAGGCGACTTGGGCATCGGAGAGAGAGGGCGGCGGGAGACCGGCAAAATCCAAGGGGCGCCCCCAGACTCGGTCATCACGATCAAGATTTTAACCCCCGATTAAAAAATTGATCCTCCCTGGCTGGTTTCGCTCAGTGGATAGAGCATCGGCCTGCAGACTGAAGGGCCCCGGGTTCAGTTCTGGTCAAGGGCCCATGCCTAGTTTGTGGGCTTGATCCCCAGTAGGGGGCATGCAGGAGGCAGCCAATCAATGATTCTCTCTCATCATTGATGTTTCTATCTCTCTCTCTCTCTCCCTTCCTCTCTGAAATCAATAAAAAAATACGATTTTTTAAAAATAATCCAAATTAACACAAACCATCCACGATGAACAAAATATCAGGAATATCAGCAAGGACAGAGTCTGATCTGTGTGCACATCGGTCCTGCCTTGCACCCCTCCCCCCATCCTCTCCCCATCAGACCTGTCTTTATCGAAGAAGCTGAGATTCTGTTCATCTCGAAGTTTCTGCATGAATTTTGATGTTGTTGACTACTGAACATTATTGATCTTGATGAGTGAATTGGGCGGAGCCCCACTAATTTCACCGGGGGGGGGGGGGGAGGGGCGTGTAAGTATCTCCCTGGCCTGACTCTGGTCCTTGCCAGTGTAGGACTCGATGGAGGAGAGGCCACAGCTCTGGACGCTGGGAGCATGGCCCCCTCGCTTTAGGGTAAAGGAGGTTGGGTTTGGGGGGGGTGGCATGGGAGGCCTCACCATGGTGGTAGCCTGCTACAGAGCTCCCCAGTGGGGTACCAGCAGCTCAAACACTGACAGGTAGTGTGTTCCTCCCAATGGCTGCTGGCGGCTTGTTTTTGGAACCTCAAGACATGCTGACTAGAGGAGTGAGGAAACCAAGAGGTGAGTCCTCAACTGCATTTTCAAACACCTGCAGAAATCTCCCCGTGAGCCCTCGGAACCTCTGCACACGCGCCCTGTCCAGATGCCGCCTGGTTACCCCCTCCCTGAGACCGCGGCCGTCGGAAGAGGATGTGCCTCCCTGGCCTCGAGCGCCGCCCGGGTCAGTGCCGCGGCCGGTCAGGAAGAGCAGCAGCCACCAAAGCGCAGCGCTCGCCGTTCACGGAGACGCTGCGCTTAATTTTCAAACACGGAGCCATGGTGCACGGATGGAGCCAGCCTTCTCTGCAGCAGACAGTTCCCTCCTCGCACAAAGAAGCCGCTGTCCCTCTGAGGAGCAGTGGGAGGCATAAGAGAACAGCAGCAACAACAAAAATTTTTTTTTTTAAAATACATTTTATTGATTTTTTTTTACAGAGAGGAAGGAAGAGAGATGGAGAGTTAGAACCATCGATGAGAAACATCGATCAGCTGCCTCTTGCACACCCCCTACTTGGTATGTGCCTGCAACCAAGGTACATGCCCTTGATCGGAATCGAACCTGGGACCTTTCAGTCCGCAGGCCGACGCTCCATCCATTGAGCCAAACCGGTTAGGGCATAAGTCTCAAATCTTTTAGAAGTAGGTTATTATTCACCCCATTTTACAGCTGGTGAAACTGAGGCTCGAAGAGCTCGGGATTGGAATCGGCCAGGTTCAGATGGGCCTAAATCTTACGCCTCCGTCTCTGATCCCACTTGTCAGGGAGACACGTTTCTCTCCCCGGGCAACTCCACCACCCGCCCCGTCTTTAAAACTCTTGTCAGCAACAACAAAAATTAACACAGAGTCAGAGAGATGAGAGAGGAGGCGAAGCCAGAGGAGGGGAGGACAGGGCTGTTCCTACGGGCACACCTGGCTGAGGGCGTCTCTAATGAGAAGAGGAAGTAACGCCGCAAAACGGTGTGCGTGCCGCACGCATTCTTCGGCTCGAGCGCCCTGTGCAAGGGTCATTTTCTCGGTGCGGTTAACGCATTTCTCAGCTGGAGAGCCAGGTATAGACCCACACCGTGCAGGCCCGCGCCCGAGCGAGGCTGATGGGGACGTAGGCACTGCGCCCCGCCCTGTCTCTGCTCGTCTTCAGCGCCCACTGTGTTGGGCCTGGAGGAGGGGAAGTGAAATGAACCTCCGTCCTTGCCCAGGTGTGATCACAGTCCGCGGGCGAGGCAGGCGTCACGTCAGCGTCAGCCCAGCCGTGGGGGGCCGTGCCAGCTCTGTGCCAGGACAGAGGACCCTCAGTGCAGACCTGGCAGCGTCCACGGTGGGCGAGTAGTCAGGGGTGGTGGGTGGTGGTGTAGGGAGAATCCGCAGCGTCGGGGCCACTCGGATGGCGTGTGGGAGGCGTTACAGGGTAGGTCGCCAGGCCACTCAGTAGCCTTTGAAGGTGAGTGGCCTCTCGTGTTAGTCATCTTCCAGGCGGCTCAAGAGTGCACGGGGACCGTCTAGATCATGGGTCCTCAAACTTTTTAAACAGGGGGTCAGTTCACTGTCCCTCAGACCGTTGGAGGGCCGGACTATAGTTTTTTTTTAAAAAAAAACTATGAACAAATTCCTATGCACACTGCACATATCTTATTTTGAAGTAAAAAAACAAAACGGGAACAAATACAATATTTGTATTTGTATGTGGCCCGCGGGCCATAGTTTGAGGACCCCTGGTCTAGACGGAGGCCCCCTCACCTGCCCCCCCTCCGCCCCCCCCATGAGGAAGTCCTGCCCACTGTTACCTAAGGGGGTGGCGAAGGCTTACCTGGACGAGAGGCCTGGTGCGCCTCGCTGAGGGGACTTCCTCTCACTTCTAAAGGTTATTGGCCCTGAGGGTGGCATGGAGAGACCGCATTGGGAGCACCAGATGGTTGACCTCACAGAGGACGGGGTGCAGGGAGAAGACCAGTGAGGCCATGGCTTTCTGACCACCCTGAGGTCAAAGGGCTTACTGTCCCCTGACAAGGGCTCTGATTCTCAAGGGTGTTAATCGGGTAGGGGGTGACCAGATCCTTCTCTGCTCTAGCCTTTGATTTATTTACTAGAGGTCCGGTTCACGAAAATTCATGTCCCTCGGCCCAGCCTGCACCCTCTCCAATCCGGGACCCCTGTGGGACGGGACCTAAACCAGCAGTCGTACATCCCTCTCGCAATCTGGGACTGCTGGCTCCTAATCGCTTGCCTGCCTGCCTGATTGCTCCCTAACTGTTCCCCTGCCGGCCTGATCGCCCCCTAACTACTCCCCTGCTGGCCTAATCACCCCTAACTGCTCCCCTACCAGCCTGATTGCCCCTAACCGCCTCTGCCTTGGCCTCCGCCATGTGGCTTTGTCTGGAAGGATGTCTGGAATGATGTCCAGAAGGTCGTTTGGCTGTCTGGTCTAATTAGCATATTATGCTTGTATTAGTATAGATTTTTAAATAGATTTTTATTGATTTCAGAGAGGAAGGGAGAGGGAGAGAGAGAGAGAAACATCAATGATGAGAGAGAATCATTGATCGGCTGCCTCCTGCATTGCCCACCCTGGGGATCGAGCCTGCACCTCAGCATGTGCCCTGACCGGGAATCGAACCGTGACCTCATGGTTCATAGGTCAACGCTCAACCACTGAGCCACACCGGCGGGCTCTACTCTAGGCTTTTAGAGGAGGTGGGGCAGCCTCTGCTGGACGATGCTGTCCGGGTGATCATTCCCCAACCACATGTATAACGTGTGCGCAGCTCTGTGCCACTCACGCCTACAACAGCTGGAGAAGGGGCATCGTGTCTCCCATTAGGAAGAGGAAACTGTAGCTCAGTCCCAAGTAGGAAATGAGCTGTGGCCTAACTCAGGTCTCTGACTCTGAGGTTTCATGCTGTTTCCACAGACATCCACTGTCTGATAGGCTCCTTAATCCCTACTCATTCATCCATCGCACATTCCCTGGAACACGTGAGCCCCCACCTGGGTCCCCCAGGGTCGTCTGATGCGAATCCTCCAGCCCAGAGTGGAGCCCATCAAACACTGCGTGCGCGGTGTCTGTGTGGCTGGCCTCGTGGAAGCCCTGGGGATCCCGTGGCGGATACGATAGGGCTCCTGCTCCACAGACCTCTGTCTAATGCGAGAAACAGACGTACGAGCAGAAATTGCCGTCCACTGAGATAAGCGTTACAGCGGGCCGTGCGCAGCCCCCCGGTCCCCCACGTCGTAAAGCCGCTGATTGATCCCCGCGCCTGTTCCCAGCTCTGACGCCCCCTGTGCCCTGCCTGCAGAATGAAAAGTCAGGCGGGCCGCGCGGGGTCCCCGGCCTGCGTCACTGCCCCCAGCACTCAAGGTCTCCATTGTCTGCTTCCGGAATTTCTTACTAAATCAGGGGAGAACCGTGAAAAGTTTCCATTTCCAGGCTGACTGCCCCATGAAATAATAATAAACCTTGTGCAGAAAACTTCACTGGAAATTACAGAGTCCCCGTGTCACCGTATCAAGGATGCCAGCCGGAGGTGCTCCGGGTCTCGCACGATGGAATAATAAATCACGCCCAGAGAGCTGGCGATGATGGCTGCGAGGCAGTACAAGTTGGATGCACCCATAAAAGAATCGAAGGGAGAGACGATTAGAAAAGCATCGGCACGTGTCAGGGAAAAAAATAAACATTGAGGCGATCAGATAAAACCCTAGCGTGGTTGTCTCTGGGAGGGAGAGAGACACATGGTATCTGTGATCCTTTCCATGTTTTCATGGATCTTGCACACGTTCTGCAACGAGCGTGGACTGCCCGTTGTTTTAGAAAAGGAACCTTCCTTTTCACAGAGCTCCCCGTGCCCCTCAGCCGCTGTCAGCCGGTCCCAGGGAGCCCAGGATGGCCTCAGTCCCTGCAGCCCCTGAGAGGGAGTTCCTGGGACGCCCCACCTCTCCCACACCCCTCCCACACACCCTCCTCCCCCCCCACCCCCCCCCCGCCCCCGCCCAGCAGGCAGAACTGCAGGGCTCCCTTCCTGCCCAGCAGCTTGTCAATGAATCACTCTCTGTGCTGGGCCCTGGCCCTAGGGGAAAGCGCGGGGCATGATCGACAAGGCGGCCGGCGATGGTTAACGGCTGATCCTGTGAGAGCTTGCTACTTGCACCTACATTACTTCTGGAGTTTAAAAGAGCTAATCAGTCACAACAAAGGCACTGCACGCTCACAGAGATGGAAAAGCAGACAGACACTGAACAGTAAAATAGAAAGAAGGGACAAAGGATCATCGGTGATCCCGTGCCCACGCCTCTTAGGCTCATTCTCCATCGGTGTGAATCCTGCTTGAGATCCTCCCCCAAGCGCCATCTTAAATCATCTCATTTCCCCTTAAAATGAGGCCACGAGCAGTTCCCACACCATGAAGGACACATACACTCACCATTGGCGGGAGCTTACTCAGGGGCAGGCACGGGGCCAGGCGCTCTACCTGCTTAACGCCTCTAATGCCCATGCCCGCACGTGGGGTCACGGCAAAGGCGATGGGTGAAGGGACAGGCTCCCAGCTGGGTGGCCTGGGGGTCCATCTTGGCTTTGTGGCCCCTGAGCCGTGAGTTTCCCGTGGCTGCCGTAGGAATGCCTACAAACTTGGTGGTGTAAAACAGCAGAAATGCCCTGTCTTGCGCCTCCAGCTAGAAGTCTAAACAAGGTGTCCTCTCCAGCTTCTAGTGGCTGCTGGGGACCTTGGTGTCCCTGGCTTGTAGAGGCATCACCCCCATTTCTGCTTCATCTGCACGCACACTCCTCCCCGTGTACGTCCGTGTGTCTGCGTCCTCACATGGCCTCTGAAGGCCCCCAGCCAAGGCGGTAGGGCCCACCCTAACCCAGGATGACACCCTCTCAACGATTATATCTGCAAATACTCCATCTCCTCATGAAGCCACATTCTGACACTCCGGCCGGACATGAATTTGGGGGACGCAGTGGCTCACCTTTCTCACCTGCCAGATGCAGGGACTGGTGCCTCTACTATGGGGGTGCAATGGTCAGGTGGGGGTACCCAGGAGTACAGATCGCTCAGAACAGCGCTGGCACGGTGTGGTGATTGCTGGGGTGGGTGGGTTAGGAGGATGTGAAGGAGGCTATGGGGTACATGGTGATAGACGGAGACTTGACTTTGGGTGTCGAACCCACAACACAGTGGAGAGATGATGTGCTGGAGAATTGTGCACCTGAAACCTGCCTAATTTCGGTAACCAGTGTCACCCCTATAAATTCAATAAAAAGGAAAAAATATATAAAAATGTAAGGAAAAGAAAGAGAGCGAAAAGGCTTTGGCATTAGGCGGGGCTGCTGGGACTCCCCACCCTGGCGGCCAGCTGTGGGTGGCCGCGGGTGCGTCACTCGGCTCTCTGGCTCCTTCCTGAGTGCAGATCGGGCCTGACCACCCACTTCCTGGGGCCCTGGGAGCCCAATCAAAGCGACACAGAGCTCCTGGCCACGAGGGAGCACGTAGGAATCACCCCGAAAATGACAGCTGGCGTTATTTCAGGATGAAATCTAGCCTGCTGACTTGGCGTGCTCATTTGTTTGTTTAAAAATGCCCGTCATTGTTTTCCTTATTACCGAAGTCATTTGTGTTCATTACGGAGCCGTTCGAGCACACAGGGAAGCAAGGCGCGGGCATCCGTCACTGCCCTGTCAGCCTCCAGGAGGCAGCCCCAGTCACCTGGTGTGCGAACCGCAGGCACGGACATGAATGCCAACGGGCAGAAAACGTGCCTTCCATGCGGTGCGCCCCCTTTCCTCAGCGGCCTCCTGCGAGTGCCTCTCCATGCCGACGTGCACTTTCACGCCTCGAGCGGCTGCACGGCCGGGTTCCGAGCCACATGCTGACGTGGCCGTCGCCGGTTCCTAGCTCGCCTTTGCTTCCTTTCGACAATGGGTCCGGTTCCACATCGGCGGCCTGGGCCAGTGGGGTCAGCAGGGGCCTCTCTGCACGCAGCCCACTGGCCACACGGAGCTTGGGAACGCCATCGGGTGCATTTGCAAAGCTCGCCAGGGTTCCTGGTTCCTGGTTCCTGGAGCACCCCGGGGCCTCACCCCAGGGGGTCCTGGCTGCGTGGGCTTAGGCTCCCTTTGCAGGGTCAGGAGAGCGAGGTTCCGAAAGGCCGAGAAATTATCCCAGGATGCCTGGAGCTGAATGCAGGACCCCTGTCTCTTAGCACAGGCTCCATCCAGACACACACACACACACACACACACACACACACACACACACGGATGGGGGCCGGATGGCAGGCACCTCGTTCCCACTCTCTTCGCCCCGGCTGCTCCTCCGGCCCCCGCCCACCACGGGGAACACACAGACACCCCCGCTGGGCGGTGAGAAGAAGCGTCCAGTCCTTCCTTTAGGCCTCCACTCTGCACGGCTTTGGGCCTCTGCTTCCTTCCATAGCCTCTACGTCTTCCTTGGTGGGTTTTTCTTCCTTTTTCCTTTAATATTTTTATTGATTTCAGAGAGGAAGGGAGTAAGAGAGAGAGGCAGAAACATCAATGATGAGAGAGAATCATTGATCAGCTGCCTCCTGCATGCTCCACACTGGGGACTGAGTCCAAAACCCCGGCGTGTGCCCTGACCAGGAACTGAACCGCAGCCTCCTGGTTCATAGGTTGACGCTCAGCCACTGAGCCACACTAGCTGGGCCTCATAGTTTACTTTTCGTTTCATCTGGAGGTCAGTTAGATGCCAGTTAGGAAGTAAGACTGATTTCTACTCACTGGCTTGTCTTTGAGACACACACACACACACACACACACACACACACACACACACACTCATTTCTGCTATTTTACAAATAAGTGTATTGAGACAAATCAATTTCCACGGACTCACCCAGTTAGCTGGGGGCGGGGGCTGAGAGGCAAGCTCATCCCTGTGGGCTCCCAGTCTCCTGCTGCTCCATCGATCTCGTAACAGTCTGTCCCTGACCTCACTTATTCCTGCCACCTTCCCCATCAGACCGGCACCTCCAGCCGGCAACCAACCCCATCACATGGTCCTGCGTGCGCGCGAGGGACGCGGCTGGGCCCAAACGAGGTCGGTGGCAAGTATGAAACGCACACCGTTTCAAAGGCTTCGTGCAGGGAAAAGGAGGTCAAGTAGCTCATCAGCCATTTTTATATCAGTTACGTGTTGAAATGCTAACATGTTAGACGCATTGGGCCAGCGGTTCTCAACCTGTGGGTCGCGAACAATGAAAATACATCCTTCAGATCAGATATTTACATGACGATTCATAACAGTAGCAACATTACAGTGATGAAGTAGCAACGAAAATCATTTTATGGTTGGGGGTCACTACAACATGAGGAACTGTATGAAAGGGCCGCCGCCTTAGGAAGGTTGAGAACCGCTGCTGGATTGAGTAAAATATACCATAAAGTTAATGCTGCCTGTTTACGCTCACGACTCTTTAGCGTGGCTGCTAGAAGGAGAAAAATCGCGTGTGTGGCTCGCATGACGTGTCCAGTAGGCGATGTTGACAAGTCTGTGTGGGCCAATGATGGGGGGCGGGGGGAGAGGGCGCGGCATTTTGGTAGGTTTGCTGGGTTTTGTTTTATTTCTCCATTTTGTAATCGCAATGAGGAGGTTCCCCAGCCTGTGTGGCCTGTGTTCGGCCCCCCGGGATCGCTCCCCGTTGATCCCATGACTGAGGGGCTCTTTGTGATCCTCAGCATTTGGCCGATACGCTCCCTTCAAGCTCGGAGGCAAAACAAACACACGGGTGGCCAGCTGGCTTTGGAAAGGCGGGTCCCTTCAGAAGGGATATGGAATGTCCGTTGCTCGAGGCTGTCCTTGGCCTTGTGGACTGTCTGGGACCAGAAAGCTCTCAAGCAAAGAGAGAGAGAGGATCTGAAACACGCATCCTGACAGATCTCTGCCCTGGATACTTTCTAGTTCCGTGGGGCCGCACATCACAGCATTATTTCTACGTCCGTCTTACACCTTCCCTGTAGCGTGTCCTCCTCACGCCACGTGTCCGCCAGTTCTCACTAGGGCGGATTCTGTCCAGTTGTCCAGGACCTGCAGCCGGCCCCACCGTCTCCCTCCACCTGCATGTGCAGGGAGCTGGGATCACAGTGCGAGTCCAGTCATCCCGGACATCAGGGGATGGAGAGGCCACTGCCGCCGGGTGCCTGGCTCTGCAGCACGGTGTCCAGCTCCCCCGCCAGTTCCCAGGAGCACGGAGGCGGCCCGCCCTCAGGCCAGGCCCACACTCATAGCCGGGCACACTGGGGTCTCTGCAGATGGTCCCCACAGGCACTGGCTGCTGTGCGGCGATGGGGCTGTGGCCCCTGGGCCCTCCCTGCAGTGTGGGGTCTGTGCGCCAGGCGTGGGCCACGGGGCCTGTCATGAGCGCCCCCTGGGAGTGCGAGGCGTTCCCGGGAAGCCGCACTAAGTATTTACACGGAGTCTGTGGGCGGTAACTCGCCTGGGAAAACATAAAGGCGTCTCATTCCTGACTCGGCGGCCGGGAGAGGCCGCGTGGGGCAGGCAGATAGGGAATGCTGGGGGTGCCCCTGGAATTCCAGTTCGCCCCGGGCTCCTCCCAGGCTGGACTCCCTCCTGCTGGCCCTGAGTGATGTGGGGTGGCAGTGTCAGGCCATACGGGGGGGCACATGTGGGGGCTCTGGGAGGCCTTGCCCAGGAGCCCCATCGGGAAGTGAACACCTGTCCCCTCAGCGGGTGCCAGCCCCTCCTGACACTGCCCTTCGCTGTCCTGCCACCTGTATGGGGGACCTCTCCCCCTCCTCTCCAGAGGCCCTGGGGGGCTGGCCTGTCTGGGCTTGGATCAGAGCTCCCCTCTCCCTCCCCCAGTCATGTCCTTCCCGCCACCCTGCAAGATCACGCTTCCATCCAGGTTTCCGGCTATATCTGCCACTGGGGCACCCGCCATGCCGGCTGGTGGCAAGGTTATCCTGAGAAAGGAGACACTCGGGCGATTCGGCAGCTGGATACGCCACGGCTCATCTGGGATGACGTGTCTATCCATCTGCGGTTGGCGGGGCCCAGCGACCCCTGTGCCGGGTAACGGAACATGTGCCAGCCTTTCCCTGTTGGGAGCTGGAGGCGCCGGCTGCCGTGATGTGTCAGACCCTTCATGCACGGGGCGAAGAGTAAGCCGAGGGCAGGGCCACAGCTGAGACTGGAGAATGCGGTGACCAGGGGAGGGGATGAACTGGGGTGACCAGGGGAGGGGATGCACTGGGGTGACCAGGGGAGGGGATGAACTGGGGTGACCAGGGGAGGGGATGCACTGGGGTGACCAGGGGAGGGGATGCACTGGGGTGGCCAGGGGAGGGGATGCACTGGGGTGACCAGGGGAGGGGATGAACTGGGGTGACCAGGGGAGGGGATGAACTGGGGTGACCAGGGGAGGGGATGCACTGGGGTGACCAGGGGAGGGGATGCACTGGGGTGACCAGGGGAGGGGATGAACTGGGGTGACCAGGGGAGAGGATGCACTGGGGTGACCAGGGGAGGGGATGAACTGGGGTGACCAGGGGAGGGGGGTGAACTAGGGTGACCAGGGGAGGGGATGAACTGGGGTGACCAGGGGAGGGGGGTGAACTAGGGTGACCAGGGGAGAGGGATGAACTGGGGTGACCAGGGGAGGGGATGAACTGGGGTGACCAGGGGAGAGGATGAACTGGGGTGACCATGGGAGGGGATGAACTGGGGTGACCAGGGGAGGGGATGCACTGGGGTGACCAGGGGAGGGGATGCACTGGGGTGACCAGGGGAGGGGGATGATCTGGGGTGGCCAGGGGAGGGGGATGATCTGGGGTGACCAGGGGAGGGGATAAACTACAAGGAAGAGCTCGTGTGAATGCCGGGACCTCCTGGTTCGCAGCAAAGAGGCTCTGGCGTCCAGCAGCCAGAGGACAGGACAGCTGACAACTTAATGATCAGAACTTGAGCTCCAAGAAAGGAAACCCCCACCCAGGCAGGTTGCTAGGCAAGGCCAGGGCCTGGCTGGGAGGCATCTGGGCTGATGTGTCCTCTGACCTTGACCCTCCACACTCTCGAGCAGCGGTTCTCAACCTGTGGGTCGCGACCCCTTTGGGGGTCGAATGACCCTTTCACAGGGGTCACCTAAGACCATCGGAAAACACATATACAATTACATATTGTTTTGTGATTAATCACTATGCTTTAATTATGTTCAATTTGTCACAATGAAATTGGGGGTCACCACCACATGAGGAACTGTATTAAAGGTCGCAGCATTAGGAAGGTTGAGAACCACTGCTCTAGCGCCTCTGGGTACCTCCTCCCTGGGAAGGGCTAGGACCCGCCTTTGCCAGGAGATGACATAGAGGCCTGGCCCTGTAGGGAGTCTCCACTGCCCTTGGGACCTGCCTCCACCTCCCTCATCGCTGGCTGCTGGGCTGAGGAGGGGGAGGGCGCTGAGGGACCAGGACCCAGCAGCCATGTCCGCAGGAGCCTGGCATCGAGGTGGAGGGGATGCAGAATTGCACGAGCCAGTTCAGTGGTTCGGGAGCGTTTCCTGAGACACGGGAGTCAGTCCTGGAACGAGCACTGGGAGATGTTGAGGAGACACCGGCTAAAGCAGCAGAGAGAAGACAGTGCCCCCCACACCCACGTCGGCAATTCCGAGGTGCTCCGGGCAGCGAGGAAACCATGGGCTCACCCGAGGCCCTTGCCGGGTCCTGCCCTCGTCCCGTCTATTTCACAGACACCGACGGCAAGAGCAGCTACCAAGAGCCGAAACCTCACTTGTATCTCCAAGTCTGTTGCCAGGGGAACCAACCCACCACTCGCGCCATCCATCCCTCCTGGAGGCAGAGCCCCGCCCCAGGGCAGAGCTGTGGACACCCCCTCCCGGGTCCCTACACACACAGGGGTGACCAGCAGCGATCTGCCCCAGGTGACTGGGATGCGGCCACGTTCCCCCTCCACCGGCGCCTGTCTCCAGAGCCGTTGTCCTCCGTTTGCATCCGGCCGTGTTTTCCTGTTTCGGACACGGTTGGATTTCCGCTCTGTTGGCAGAGCGTCTACCTTTGCAGGCGGGAAACTGGGCGGGCTGGACGCGCCAGACACTGTGCCTGACACGATGAGCTCAGCGCCTGCGAGTCCTGCGCTCGCACTTGGATGTATTCATCTAGCAAACTCCCAGGGAGCGCTTACTCCGTGCCAGGCCTTGGGCTGGTCCTGGGGATGCGGCAAGGACTGAGGCTTGGATCTCGAGTCCAGAACGCATGGTCCCACGGGACACGATGCCCGCGGACAAGGAGGCGCCGTCAATCGTTTGCAGGCAGATAAAGGCTGCTCAGAGCTTCCACTCAGCGCCCACGAGACGGGCGGAGCAGCACTTTTTGAAGACAGAGGCCCCCGGGGCTGCTGTGCCCCCCCCCCCCCCATCGGTAACAAGCTGGCATCGTCTGGTAATACTCTTGCTGTGTATTACCTTGATTTTTCCCTGCCTGAAAACACAGACACTCTACCTACAGATTTACTATAAAAATATGCATTCAGTAGGAAAACACAGGTCGCCCAGCACTTCCTCTGCAAATATTTCCTTCGGAGAGAGAAAATGAAAACCACCTGTCGATGCGAGCAGAGACCTGAGACCGAGTGGACTCGGAGAACGGCACGCCCAGGCTCTCATCACCTTCCTCACGGCCTACGGGCCGCAGGTCCCCTTTGGGAGTCTGGTGAGAGCTCAGAGGAAGTACTGGCCCTGGCCGGTTTGGCTCAGTGGATAGAGCGTCGGCCTGTGGACTGAAGGGTCCCAGGTTCGATTCTGGTCAAGGGCATGTACTGTGGTTGCGGGCACATCCCCAGTGGGGGGTGGGCAGGAGGCAGCTGATGGATGTTTCTCTCTCATCGATGTTTCTAGCTCTCTATCCCTCTCCCTTCCTCTCTGTAAAAAGTCAATAAAATATATTTTTTTAAAAAAGAGGAAGTACTGCATACACCCGTCACCAGACCGGGAATTCCCGGCCCCCCGAAACGACCCTGGGAGGGGCCACCTCCCAGTGACACAAGCTGCCGGGTGAGACCTGGGCAGGACGCAGGGACCTGGCTCCTGACCCCATCTCTTCCTCCTCGGTCAGTTCACCGACTCCACCGTCACAGACACTTAACTGTGTCCGGGTTCAGGGCCCATTGTGTTTAAAAATAGTTTCTTGAGGTGCCAGGACATTCACCCGTTTTAGGTGCATGATTCAATGACCCTTAAAGCAAACTTGCAGAACCGTGCCGCCGCCGCCCCATCTGGTTCCGGACCATTTCCCTCACGCCCCACGGAAATGCCACGTCATGCCTGCCGCCACCCTAGCTGGCCCCTCGTTCACTTTCTGTGTTGGTGGATGCGCCTTCTCTGTACATTTCAGATAAAGGAGCCCTGCAATGCATGTGTGGCCTGTCGTGTCTGGCTTCTTTCGCTTAGCATGTTGTTTTGAGGTTTATCCATGTTGTAGCGTTCCTTTTTATTCCAAACTGCATCCCCAGGGCCTGTTGCTGAAGGTTATGGTGCGTGTGTGTGTGTGTGTGTGTGTGTGTGTGTGTGTAACAGGAGTCAGGGCCATGCGGGGAGGGAGGGAGGGGCGGGAGGGATGCGTTGGGCTGCTATATTGGGAGCGGTTTTAGTATCCGCCCATTTTTAACCCTTAGTGGCCCGTGTGCGGGGCTCTCCGTCAGCTGGGGACACAGAAGGAGGGTGGCTCTTCCCAGCTCAGAGCGAGGAGCGGCCAGATCAGCCTGCTGGGCCTGTGGCCCCACGGCCTTGACACCATCTTCTGGAGACAAGAGGACCTTCCGCTGCGCAAGCCGCGGCCCTGGGGCCCATCTCCCTGGCAGATCCGCGTCTCTTCTGTGCTCGGCCCGAATCCAAAGGCTGGAAGTGCTTCTTCTCACCAAGACCAGAGGCCAGAGGCTGCTCTGGGCTCCGTCCGGCGATGAAGGGTCTGGGTCTGAGCCGATAAGGAGCCTGGGAGGCGCCATCCTATGACCCACCTGCCAAACCTCATGCCCTGCGGCGGCCGCGGGGCGGGGTGAGTGGTGTCCTGACCAGGGCTCAGCTCTGAGCCCAGCGGAGCACCCAGGCTGCCCAGAGCGACAGAGCCAGCCGAGAGGCCTGCAGACAGACACCCTGTCAACCAAGCCACACGTTCGGCCCAGGGGCTTCAATTCACCCTCGGGAGAAAGGATCTGGACACACCCACGAGGGTCCCGGGGGCTGGACAAGGACTTCTGTGGGTGAGTCACAGGGTCTGGACAACAGGAGGGAATGACAGCAGAGAACGAGTCGCCTGAGCCAGCGGCTTGCCGTCAGGCTAAAGCACCCAACGAAAAGGGGACTTAAATCCCAGTGACTGGGCAGCTGGCCATGTGCCCTGGGAGAGCTCTGCCTGCTGGGCAGGAGGAAGCTGCATTCGTGCCCTGGACTCATTGTTGCTGGGTAGATGCCAGGCCGGGGCACGGAGATGCCAGGAGGCTGCCTGCCCTCAGCCAGGACTGTGGAGTCGCTGGGCCCCACTGGCCCTTCTGGGGTAGCGCCTCCGGGTCTCCCACGGAGCAAGCTGAGGGCAGTTGGGTGCGATTTCTTATTTTTGACGGGAAGCCTTTTCCCGCTTCCTTGAGTGCAGGGCTTTGTGGTTAAACCCGTGGGGTTGAGTAATAAGGAAGAAGTGAATCATGAATCTTCCACGGCCTCTGAATCCTCCGCCCTATCTGTCCCCGGCGAGGCCTCTTTACAACCCGGTGTTACTGAGGGACTTCAATGACTCTTTTATTTAGGAGGGACCGCGGGCTGCCTGGTGATCACTCTTATGAGATCTTTATGGGTAGCAACAGTGTCCACATTACCATCTGGCATTCCTCTCTACCAGGAATCAGCCTGCCGTGGGTTCTGAAAGAGACAGCTGTGTCTCCAGCAGCAGCAGGCCTTCTGGCCACGGCCACGCTGGCTCCTGGCTCCTCGCCAGACGGAATGAGCTCCCCCAGTTCATCCCTTCGCCCTGTTTGGGCAGCAACCCAGGTGGACAAACCAAGCCTGACACATTTCCTGGCTCTCGAGGGCTCTCAGGAGCTCCGCCGGAAAGTGCAGAAATCGCAGAGATGGCAGGTCTGGCCGTGGATGGTCCCTCCCCAGCCCCGGACTCCCTCTTGGGGGTTCCCCCTGCACATCTACCAGGCACAGTGGTTTTCATGGGATCTCACTCAGCTCCGGTGGTCAATGGCTGATGAATCCTATACACCTAGGGCCCACTCGTCTCAGAATGTCACACAGACAGAACATGACTCCAGGCTAGAGTCCACGTGGCTTTCATATCATCACACCATGCGATGGTCTGAGTCCCAAAGGGTTGGGAGCTATTAGTCCCTTTAGCAGGCAAAGGAGGCCCAGAGGGACCAGGTAAAAGGTGTGGGGTTGCTCGGGGTCCTAGTGGCAGAGCAAACTGTCTTTATTAAAAATATCTTTTTATTGATCTCACGGGGGAAGGGAAAGAGAGAGAGAGATGGAAACATCACTGATGAGAGACAATCATTGATTGGCTGCCTCCTGCACGCCCCACACTGGGGATCAAGCCCGCAACCCAGAATTGAACTGTGACCTTTGAGTTCATAAGTCGAGGCTCAGCCACTGAGCCACACCTGCTGGGCAAAGCAAAATATCGTGACAGTTTTGACTCCAATGGCTGGGAGATGATGTAGTCAACCTTGGCCTTGGCCAGACTTTCCTGGAGCCCGGAGCGATGTCCTGTTGATCTGGACCAACCAGCCAGGACCAGTCTCGGGCTTCTTCCCTCTTCAGGCCCTGAGCTTCTCATGCTGTCAGAGAGCTCTTTAGAACAGCGGTCGCCAACCTTTCGGACCTCGTGGACCACCATGGTCCACGGACCACCGGTTGGCGACCGCTGCTCTAGAGAACAGCCGGAAACCTGAGGTTGCCTTGTTTAACGGCAGGTAGTTTAATGGGCTGGTTGGCTGGTGAGTGCCAGGTGGCTTGCTAGAACACCTTGCTTCTTTCCTTACCTGTCCCACCTGCAGAATGAGGGGTTGGACAAACAGTCTAGATAAATCCTGATTCCTGGTGAGTCCAGGGTCTTGGGAAAGGAAAATGGGAAAAGCCTGAGGAAGGGTCAGTGCCTGCTGCCCTGGGTCCACCCCTGAGCTCCCGTCACGCCGTTTCTGGGCCAATAAGGGTCAGGGGTCAACAGGGTGACCTGTTTCATCTTGTGGAAAACCCAAATTGGTTGAGTAAGGCGGCATAGAAAGAATTCGGAGACTACCCTTAGGCCCAGGGGGGAAGAGTTTTGTGGGTGCAGGATTTGGGCGTTGGAGCACACAGACCACGTGGTGACCAACTTGAGCCCTTGGTGGACGGAGCTCATCGTGTCTAAGGGACGGAATGGCTGAGCTCCCATTGGCCTTGAACCAGTTCCTCCACAGTGAGCTCTAGGTGCCCTTCCATGGGCAAGCCAGACTTCATGGATCAGCACGATGGTTCTTGATTTCTATCTGAGTAAATCAATGCTCAGAGAGGGTGGGGAACTTGTCCGAGGCCACACAGCTAGAACATGCTGCGTCCAGGACTCAGACCCAGATCCGTCCAATTCCAATTGTGTCTCCTCCATGGATTAGTCCACTCTGCCCCTTGTGTTCCTTTCTGGCAGAGGCCGAGTGAAAATTTTTACACGTGTGCATGTATTTTTTTAAAAGATCCAAAACCGGTAACTGAAAATCAATCTGACATTATCTTTTTTAAAGATTAGAAAATGAAAGTTGTAGAACTGTTACAGGGACACTCATAGAGCCCTTTCCTATTTGTTCCTGAACTTGATCCAGGAACAGCTACTGAGAGCTCTTCTAGATGCCTGAGAAGGTGACCTCACGCCTTTCCCGAGATTAGCCCAAAGCCGATAAGGATCAAGTGCTTTCATTATGGCTATTGGAGCTGTCAGGGGACACCCGCTCCGGGCCTCTTAGCCACTGGACAGCCAGTCCCTCACGGCAGAGGAAGGGCTAAACCTGCCCCCGCTGCAAAGCAGGAGGACTCTGCATTCTCAGCGACCGTCCTCCACGCGTCTGTTTTAACACAGCACGTGATTTAATTTTTTATTTCTTCCAATCTGTAATGCATCGCATGGCATGTCATGTAACCAAATGAAAAGCAAGTAGAGATAAGGAAGGTACTAAATGGTGCCCAAGGGTGTACAGTCCTTAAGCTGTTCCCTTAACTGATCTAAGTCTTTAAGATACATACACGGGTACCTGTTGCTAGATGTGGTCTGGGTGTGGCAGGGGACAGACGTAATGGGTGGGGGCTCGATCCGGGACTTTATTCCATGGGTAATGGATACCCTTGAAGGGGGGCGGGGGGCACAGCCAGATTTGCATTTCTATCGGCCACTCGAGCGAAATGTGGAATGTGGGGAGATGCGAGGCTGGAGGCAGGGCGACAGCAAGGGGCCAATGGAAAAATGACCGACTTCTTGCTCAGCTTCCCTAATGAGCTTATGCCCCACCTGCTGTAATTCAGGGCCAAGGACAGTGCCTGCCACCTGCAGGCCCACAATCAATCCTGGCTAAGGGGCTGAGCAATGTCATTTGAGGGGCCCAGCGGAAAGGAAAAATCTCAAGCACAGCCTTGGGAGAGGAACCAAGTGAAGATGATGGGTTTGAGAAACGGGAGGTAAAAGTCGAGAGACCTTGGTAATTGACAGAATCGGGTGGAGACTGAGATATCTCCAGGCTTGTGGTGGCCTGGGGGTTGGGGTTCTCGCTGAGTGAGATGGGCCAGGTGCTGGGGGGACACTGTGGGTTCAGGATGAGGTTGAGATGCCCGAGGATCTGTAGGTGGGGATACCTAGACGTGGTCTCGGAGCCTCTCCCGTCAGCTCTGGCCCTTTGCACGTGCTTCCTCACCTCGGACCTCAGGTCAACCTCACTTCCCAGGGCCAGGCAGTCAGGCTCCCTGGCATCAGGCTCTACCTGAGGAACCAGCGCCTTCCTCTCTGGCCATGGCCCTCAACTGGCAACCACCCCCACGAGTGTGGTTAATAGATGAACGTCTACGTCCCTCTACAGCAGCGGTTCTCAACCCGTGGGTCGCGACCCCTTTGGCGGTCGAACGACCCTTTCACAGGGGTCGCCTAAGACCATCCTGCAGATCAGATATTTACATGACGATTCATCACAGTAGCAACATGACAGTAATGAAGTAGCAACGAAAATAATTTTATGGTTGGGTCACAACATGAGAAACTGTATTTAAAGGGCCAGAAGGTTGAGAACCACTGCTCTACAGGGTCAGCTCCCTAAGCCAGGACCATGTCTCTTTCTGGTCACCAGTGAATTCCCAGTAAAAGGCACATGCCTGTACCTAGTAGGCACTCAATAAATATCTGTTGGATGAATAAATGAGAGAATGAATAAATGCTTCTATAAATAAATGAGTGCACAAATAAACAAGTCCCAGGGGGCTGTTCCTCTTACTACATCTGCTCTAAGTCCCAGTGAGCTTCCTCGCGGGCTCAGAAAGGCGGTCATGCAGAGCAGGACCAAAATGACTCCCTGGGCTTGACCCCATGTGCCTGTCACCTAGTAGGTCTGGGTGAATATCGCGGGGGGATTCCTGGCTTTCCTTATCATCCCATCTTAATGTCTTTAGGCAAGAAATGCAACCTCTGGGGGCCTCGATTTTCTTACTTATCTGGCAAAGAATAAGGACATCTGTTTCAGCTTATTTTTTTTTAAATGAGAATTTGATGAGATAACATACCAATGTCAGGCACATAGTAGACACTCAATAAATGCTTATCATCAACAACTGGGCCATGTGACGTAAGTTCCCAAGAACTTACAGAGGAAATAAAGACGCAAAGAGTGGAGAATTGCCAGGGGCACATGCGTGCGCACACACATACACACACCCCTAACCACATTTCCCATCAGCTTTCTATAGCTGGTCGGACTCCTAGAAAGAGCCCAGCTGTCTCGCCCTGAACAGCGTCCCAATGTTTCCAGCTGTGAGTCAAACACAGAGGAGTGGCTGGGTTTGGATCTGTGCGTGTCGAAGGGCAACGCCCACCACTCAGTAGACACTCAGCACCCGCCTCTCCCAAGGACCTCGGTATGCTCAGCTCTTTGCGCATAGTAGGTGCCCGGTGCAAGTCGGAGCCAAGGATAAAGGGAGACAAGAAAAGAAGGAAGGGGCAGGTGTGTGTGCATGTTGGGGACGGGGTTCTGTGTGGCCACCAGGCCTGGGTCTCGGGGAGAGCCCAGCACGCAGATCCTGTCAGGAGGCCCCTTGTCTGAAGCGCCTCCCACCTTTGATTTATGACAAACACCATGGGGGAGCCCCCACATGCCGGCTCAGTCTGGTCCCATGCGGACTGCTGGGCCGGAACACTGATCCCGCAGCTGTTGCTAGATTACCAGGATCCTGGCCACCTCCCTGCCACTTGCCAGACTCTATTAATGGATGCAAGAATTCGGTGATCACACAAATGGTAAGACATGCAATGCATTTGTACAGCGGTCTGGAGTTACTCCTCTCTCCACAGACCACAGCTCTGTCCTGAGCCACCCACCCCCGGGACATCTCGGCAGGCACAACCCGGATCCTACTATCTCCCAGCCTTGCCCACCCTCTGCACCACCCGCTTGTCAATCAGTAAGCAGCTGGTCCCTGGATTTGTGCAGGAAGCTCCCCATTGTCTTCACTAGCAGAGAAGTGCAAACAAGGATCCCGGAACGCTGGTGACCCCTGAACCCATGGCAAGGGCCAGAGTTATGCACCGATTGTCTAGTCCTGACAATGGGGGCTCAAGTTATTTCCTGATCAAATAGTCTCAGAGTAAATCCTTCTAACATTCACTGACCTTTAAGATAGTCTGTCTGCTACCGCAATTACCTACCTAAGAGCTAGATGTGTACCCAACATTGAATAAAAGCTTGGCAAGGCCTGGGCACCAGAGGAAGTCCTTCCCCTTGAGTTGGGCTTGCCCGCCTGGCCCCCCAATATTTCCAAATTATCTCTTGTCTCGTCTCTTTCATTTGTGTGCGGCTCCTCCTCCAGATCCTGAACCCCGAACCACACGAGGGAACTTATACAATGGGGAAGTCATCCTAGAGCACAGATGAATTGGTGTCGGGTTGACTTGGATTCAAATCTCAGCTCTGCCCCTACTAGCTGTGTGACCTTGAGCAAATTACTGATCTTTTCTGAGCCTCAAGTCTCATCTGCAGGACAGGAAAGAACGGACCTCACTCATTCATGGCTGTTTGCCCAGTCATGCTTGCAAAAGATCCACCTCGTGCACATGAGAGACAATCCACAAAGCTCCCCTCCCTCCTCCCATCCATGGTCACGTCTCAGAAATTCACAAATCCTCACAGGGTGGCCATCTTTCCATGTTCCTCTCAGCACACATCTTAGCACACAGTAGGGCAGCAGGTCTCACACCTCAGCATGCTTGGGCCACATTACAACGCACATCCTCGCGCTCGCTTCGGCAGCACAGAGGCTAACACTGTGCCTTCTCAGGGCTGCAGGGCCCGGGAGTCTGCATTGTAGAGACAGGGCAGGGGTCTCTCCCTGAGAAAGGCCCATTTTCAGGAAAAACCTCTGGTTACGTGGTGCCCACTGGTTCCCGGGCGGACAGGCTTGCGGGTCTGTGATATAGCAGGAAAAGAATGGGGATTTCACGGGGGGGCGGGGAGGGAGGGTCCCTGCCCAGGTGTCTTCTCTGGATGGGGAAGGTTTACAGGCCTCCATCTCCTTACCCACAGGACGGCTATTGTGCCCAGATCAGCGCCGGGTGACACAAGAAGAGAGCCATCATGGCTTGGTGACCGTATCTTGGTGCTCCTAATTCAAGGCTGCTGGCGGGACGGCTCTCCCAGCATCTGAAAACTCCCTCAGGGCCGCCGCCTACAGTGGCCGCCTACATGCCAGCAGGTGGTTGCTGGGGAACTCTGTTCTAGAATATTCTTGTGTTTCCTGACCAGTATAAGAGAGCCTAAGCGGGGACGTCAAAGGGGTCTCAGGCACCGCCGAGCCCTGAAAGCCTGTGCTTCTAGCTGTTTAAAATAAAAACTATGTGCGTTCCACTGCTCTCCCTCCTCTCCTCTCTCCTGTTTGCACTGCAGCCTTGAACAGCAACCCTGGCTGTCTGGCTCCCGAACTGTGAGCGCAAGTAGCCAAACATTAATAAAGGCAGAGCGCAAAGGGATTCGGGTATCATGGCACATCATAAACGAGGGAGCAGGAGCCTGCGTGTCTCCAGGGAGGTGCAGCCTCACACTCCCCAGGAAACCACCACCATTCCCGCAGGTCACGGGGGAAGGGGCAGAGCAGCACAGCGGGGTGAGCACACGGAGCCCAGAAGGGGACCACAGAGGCCTGTTGATCTGGCCTGGGAAAGGGATCGGATTGGATAAGAGACACAACCCGGAGATCTAGGCAATGGCTTGAGAAGTTGATTGGTTATTTTGAAAAGCTCCTGGTCCTTCCCAAACCCAAGATAACATAATCCCAGCTGACAAAGAGCTCCCTCCTCTCTTCTCTCTTCTCCCCCCCCGCCCCCCCCCCCCCCGCAAATATGCGCTTGAAAGAACATGATTTCCACAGGCAAGAAAACCCTTCTCTTTTGTTTGTCAGTCCTCATCTGAGGACATTTTCCCATTGAGTTTACAGAGGGTGGAAGGGGGGGGAGAGACAACAAGAGAGAAACATCGAAGTGAGAGAGACACATGGATTAGTTGCCCGGACCCACACTGGGCATAGAGCCTGCAATCGAGGGATGTGCCCTTGACCCGACCTTGACTGGAATCGAACCATCGACCCTTCAGCCGGTGCTCTAACCACTGCACAAACCAGCTAGGGTGAAACCTCTTCTTTTTAGCTCTGCTAGGACTTTGTGGCCACTTCTTTCATGTTCATGAAACAACAAAAACAGCCCAAATAAGGGCAGGAACCAAGCCTCACCTTCCAGAAGTGAGGCTGCCTCGGGCAGAGCAGCCCCATCATCCCGATGCCCCCTGGGCTGTAACTTGGCGCTGCCCACACGTGGAGTCTCAGGTAGAATGGAATCAGCCTTCTCCTCTTGCAGCAGAACAGTCAGACAGAACTCAAGCAATCGCCTAGGAATATAACAATAGAACAGGAGCGCGTGTGTGTGTGGCTCCTTGCTCAGGGCCGCGGTTGCTGGGTAAAATGGGTCTCGGGCAGTTCTGATTCTGTTCGCTGGACAGACTGCTACCTTTTAAACAGCAGGCGTGAGGCCACTTTCAGGAGTTTTAATCCTTGCACACCTCACTACATGGTAAGATACACGAGGCTTAGAAAACGTATGCATCTACCTATCTATTTTTTAAATATATTTTTATTGATGTCAGAGAGGAAGGGAGATGGGGAGAGAGAGAAACATCAATGATGAGAGACAATTATTGATTGGCTGCCTCCCGCATGTCCCCCACTGGGGATTGAGCCCACAACCCAGGCATGTGCCCTAACCAGGAGTTGAACCGTGACCTTCTGGTTCCTAGGTCAATGCTCAACCACTGAGCCACACCGGCCAGGCTATTTATTAAATTGAGATGTGAATGATATGCAAGCTCCCATTTGCCTACTATATTAACCATTTCACAAATTAAGAAGGCATTTTGGTTAACTTTTGTTTCTTTTGCAGATGAATCTAACAAAGCTCTCTGCAGTACTCCCAGCCTCTGGAGAGCAGCCTCGATTCTCCAGTCAGGGAAACCGAGGCAAAAGCAGCCCGACGGGTTCTCCCCGATGTGCTGCCTGTCCGGTGCCGCGGGGAGGGGGCCGGGAACGGGGAAGGCTGGAGTTCACGCGAGGACACCCCGCTGATCCTGCTGATGGGCCGGGCAGAGGCCGCCAGGCCTGAAGCACAGGCCTTTATTCTTTGATCCAAACTGTAGATCAGAGCTGATCGGCCCCTGGCGATGACTCACGTTACAGCTTCAGGCTGACTCAGCACTTTCTGAGCCCACGCTGGTAACAGATCCTCCCCCCGCAACTGCCACTCACGGTTTCCAGGGAAGGGGGAAGGGGACGTCCTGGGAGAGACAAAGCCACGGGAACGATCAGGGGACCCGTCTTCCCCTTGCCTCTCCCTGGGGAGAATGCTTCTCTCTGAGGCTCCTCCAGCCAGTGAGGCCTGTGTGGCCCCATCTTTAAAAAAAACCCTCAGGAATGGAAGATCTTAAGAGAAAGGAGGATGCAGCAATAACATTTGTGAAAATGTTAAAAATAAAAAGGAAAGGGAAAAAACGTATCCCAGTTTTACTGATTCTTTTAATGATTTATTTCTTTAAAAATATATTCTTATAATTTCAGAGATGAAAGGAGAGGGAGAAAGAGAGAAACATCAATGATGAGGGAGAATCATGGATCGGCTGCCTCTTGCACGCCCCCTACGAGGGATGGAGCCCACAACCCGAGCCTGAGCCCTGACCAGGAATGGAACCCCAACCTCCCGCTTCATAGGTCGACGCTCAACCACTGAGCCACGCTGGCCGGGCTGATTTCACTTCTTGACCCTGACACAGACGTGATGATGAGTGGCGAGGGATGACGGCGATCATCATTAGAGCCGACATGCACAGAGCCCTTCCCATGCCCTGGGAGCTGTGCGGCGTCCTCGCTCCAGTGACGTCAGGCATGCATGCCTACAACACACGTGTGATTCTGCTGTCCAAACCCATCACCGTGCAGAGCGCGAACACCAGACCCAATGCAGGAGTGAATGTGCTGCCTGGGCTCCAAGCCCTTTAGCTGTAGACAGTGAAATGGACAAGTTCATGTGTCACAAAGCAGATTTCTCCTTTTGACCTTGCCCCCCAACCATAGAAAACTGTGAAAACCACCCTTCGCTCCCGGCGGCACAGGAGCAGGTGGCCTGTCGGACGTGGCTGGTGAGCTGGGGCTGCCCGCGCCTGATCGACACTCTTGTTCCAGATCCCAGGCGTTTTCTCTGCCATCTCATAGCAGGTGCTCCCAGGTGGCTGGGCAGGTCTCACACTGCCCTTCCCCCCAGTGGGAGGTCGGGAGCGTCGCTCCGCCCATTCAGGCCCAGGGGGTGCTGACGACAGGCAGGTGTCAGGCTGGGCTCCCTGCCATGGCCTCCAGGGAGTGTGGGCTCCTGGGGAGGCTCCGTGCACCTTTGAGGGACACTCAGAGGGACAGAGTGGGACTGGCAGACCCCAGGGAGCTGTCCGCAGCTGGAGAACCGGACACCAGATCCCTCAGCTGTGGGTGCCACCTGGGGCCCGGCTGCCTCATTCCTGGCGAGTCTCCTGTCCACACTTAGCCTTGGGTCTCAGCCACATGCTCTTTCCTTCCCCCCGCACGCCCCCCCCCCCGTCCCTCCCCCGCGCCCCCCTCAGCAAAGCTGCGCACGATTACAGGAAACCCGCCCTTCCCCTCCCCCTTGCACACTGGTTATGAAATGAGATCTGCCATCCATCGAGGGTGTGGGATAAGACTCAGAGCGGGTAAGGGACACAGAGAGCTTATGAGGAAAGCACAGATTGCGCGGCTTGTTTCTATATAAACAACAGCACCTCGCTGACCTGCTTTTCTTCTCATAAAAGCCTTGTTCTCGTAAGTGACCCGAGTAGGTGCCAACCTGGAAACCTGGGCGCCTGGGACTCCGCCCCTCGCGCCCATAGAGTTCACCACAGGGACGCGCGCTTCCTCTCGCTCCACTGCCCCACGTCCTTGTGGCGTTTCATCGCGGGCGGACCTTCGTTTTTGCTATGTTGGTCATTCCCTTTTCTCCTGTCCCGTGCACTGGAACTGTCTCACCCATTCTCTCACGGAGCTGCGTGTGCTTACTGATTGGTAGTTTACTGCACGTTCCGAAACGTAACTCGCTGTCAAATGTGTGCAAATGCCTCTTCCTGGCTTTGGCTTATTTTTACACCCCCTCTGTGGCTTCTTTAGATAAACTGAAGCTCTTCAGTTTAATGAGGATGATTTTGTCATTTTTTTTTCTTTACTGTCTGTGCTTTTTGTCTTGCCAAAGTAAATCCTGCCACAGGTGAGGCCACAAAGCCACTCTCCTCTGTCGTCTAAACTGTCTCCAGTTTTACCTGAACCTAGAGTCTCCACGCCTCCGAGCCTCCTGACGTTGATGTGCGTGTGTAACGTGGCAGAGGGTCCCGGGTCAGGTACGTTTCTATATGATGGCAGTGACCCAGGAGGCACTCCCTGGCGAGCCACCTTCCCCGGGGGCAGCTGCCGGTGCCACAGAGGAGGTGCGTCCGGGCTCTGCGTCAGGCCCAGGGCCCACACCTGCCCGCGCCACGCCCTCATTCCCAGGGCTGACACCAAGTCCAGAGAGCTGGCAAGTCAGTCACATGACCCAGTCCCCCTCGGGAATGTCTCAGTCATTTCTGTTTCTCGGCTTTTCCACTTCTATTTTATAATTAATCGGCCTGTCAAGTTTCACACAAAATAAAACACACCAAAAAAACAAAATACAACCAAACAACCATACTTGGAGTTATATGATTCTTAATCATTGCTCTCATAGTATTTTCCATGGTACACAGAGGTCCATGTACACTTACTCACTCACAGAATCCACATCTTATTTTTTTAATCCAAGGATAGATTTATATTGATTTTAGAGAGAGAAGAAGGAAAGAGAGAGAGAGGGAGAGAGAAACATCAATGTGAGCGAGAAACATTCATTGGTTGCCTCCCGTACGCACCCCAACCAGGGATCAAACTTGAAACCTAAGTATGTGCCCAGATGAGGAATCAAACCAACAACCCTTTGGTGCCAGGGATGATGCCCCAACCAACTGAGCCACCCGGCCAGGGCCACATCTTATTCTTAAAGTGTTCACAGTGCCTGATACGTAGCAACTATCCTGAATGAATGAATGAATGAATGAATGAATGAATGAATGATTAAGTCCTCTATTCAGCTGAGGTTCACTCTTACGTAAAACCCCAAATTCATAGCACAATCCAATTGTTCATCTTTCGAAAGGATCTTTCACTTCATACAAGCCGGGAGAATGAAGGAAGCCCAGTCATTATGTGAGCACCGACTATGCGCCAGGAACAGCGCCAGGAGAAAGTGATCAAGAGCCATTGGGTATCCTGGGAGAAGTCAAGCACTCAATCTGTGACCATCTTCTCAAGGCCACGTGGCCTGTTGAGGCTTCTGTGTGTGAGTTTCCGGGGGAACCCCCGATGCTGGCCTGCCTGGCACCTCGTGCTGAGACCAAGAGACTTCCAAGGCAGACGGCTCCTTAAATAAGACTCACCAACAGGCTAAGGAAAGTGAGACATGGCCAGAGCGAGGCGCCCAGCCTAGAAGGCCCACATTCTTTCTTCCGCGAGATTTTCCCATCATGCTCATAGACAAGGGCTCTGGGATGCTGATAGAGGAGAGAACAAAAGCTCTCGTTGGGCCTGGGGAGGAGGAGGGGGAATGACAGAGATGGGAGAAGGCACTCAAGCAAAAGGCTGTCTAAAGAGTCATTACGGGCTTTTAAGTAAGTCCTCAATTATAATTACTCTAATGGCTTTAATAAGTCTGCAATTTGGAGCGGTGATGTTCTAATGTGTCAGCTGTCGTGTGCCTCCGTGAAAGGCTGTCTTTTTACCGTTGAAAGCCAGTATGAAGAGGGCACCTGTTATGGTGAATTCTGCCAAGCTCTCACTCAACAGGGGTTGGGACCTCTCGTCGTATTTTAGCCCGGCTCAGCCACCAATGTGCAGCTCACAGCACCTGACCCCAGAGCCCCTCCCCTGGCTCTTCCAACCATTGGCCCTAAAGGGCAGCAGGAGAGGCTCGCAGGGGGTAAGTCACTAGGGTAGGTGCGGCTCAGCAGGTTGGCATTCAAATCCAGCCTCTGCCTTCTAGCAGCTAGGGAACAATAGGAGAGCTGGCTCCCGTCCCCGGGCCTCAGTTTTCCCATCTGTGAAATGGGTATAATGCCCTTCTCCAGGTGTTGAGGGAATAAATGATCCCACGTGTGTAAAAGTGCTATGTCAGGAGCTTGCCCCATTACAGCCAAAGTCCCGTTTTGCAGATGAGGGGAAAAAAGAATGAACTTGCTGTCCACTGTCACGTAGGTACAAAACTGCTAACACAGTGAGCTTTGGTCACAGAGCAGAGAGAGAGAGAGAGAGAGCTCTCTGCGAAGTCCGAAAGGGCGATAGAGTCCTAGCCCTGCCCTGGGTCACCTGTGTGACTGAGTGGTGCACCCTCTGCCCTCAGGGCTCTTCCCTGTTCTCCCTCTCCTGGCTGCTCTCCCTCCAGAGCCCCTGGCCAACAACTGGGAAAGGATGCCTGAGCTGCCTCCACCAGGCAGCCCCCCGGCCTCACTCTCCACCCGTACCTGCCTGGCTGGTTTTCACCGTGGCCTTCGCCATGGGACACTTTAACTCGTGTGTGCATGTGTTGTCTGTCTCCTCGTCAGAACGCAAGCCCCTGGGGAGCAGAGATACGTGTCTCATTGGCTGCCGCAGCACCGCGTCCCAGGGCAGCGCCCAGCACAGACCAGGAGCGTGACACACACCTGTGCACAGGGCTGGGGGGGACGTCTCTCACTTTCCCTGAGCTCCCCACTCTCCCGGGAATGGAAACACCTCCCTCCTGGGTTCTGCTCATAACCGGTGCCTCTCAAGGCACAGGGCACGCGGGGGAATGTCGCCAGTGGCTGTGACAATGGCGGGCGAGCCCCGGGGCTGAGCCAGGCCTTCACAGCGGGCCCACTGCTGAAAGCCTTCGTCCACGGAGGAGGAGGATCGGGTCAGGGTTTCCCAAACCCGGCTGCAGACCAGAGGCACCCGGGGAGCTGGGAGAACATGGCTGCCCTGAGCCGCGCTGCCCCGCTCTCGGACCGGCTCAGGAGTGTGTATTTATTTTTTTAATATATTTTAATTGATGTCAGAGAGGAAAGGAGAGGGAGAGAGAGAGAGAAACGTCCATGATGAGAGAGAAGCATTGATCGGGTGCCTCCTGCACGCCCCACACTGGGGATCAAGCCCACAACTTGAACATGTGCCCTGACCGGGATGGAACTGTGACCTCCTGGGTCATAGGTCAGTGCTCACCCACTGAGCCGCTGTGGCCGGCAGGAGTGTGTATTTAGATACCGGAGTGGCCGTGAGGGACCCAGGTCAGCGGTCAGCAACGAGGAGGCTCCAGGGACAGAGTTCATGATGCCAATGTTTCCTGGGAGGTCATTTCACTATTTATGAATAAACAATTCTCGACCGAGATAAGGGCTATAAAAAGCACAATAACCAGCAAGGAAAGGGAGCGAAGGGCTACTGAACAGAGAGAACTTACTGGCAACGCGGCAGCGACATGGTCAGACAGAGAACCCACCCCCGACGGAGCCAGGGCACAGTGACCATGCACCCTGCTCTCCGCCTCGCCATGGCTGGGCGCCCAGGGGTGCTGGCGAGACCGGTTGCTTGCCGTGTGAGTGTCATCTCCTCATCAGGCGCCTCCATGAGCAGCTCCATGAAGCCTTGCGCCTCTGGACCTCAGACACCTCCCTGGGAAGGAAGCTCTGTCAGTTTCCTGGTGAGGTCGACACCGACCTGGGCCACAGTCAAGGGCGGACGGGGCTCCCTCCCCGGAGCGGTGTCTGCGTGAAACGCTAATCACGGCCTCTCGGCCTCTTCCTTGAACTTCATTTTGTGCCCAGCGTTTCCACGACTGTGCGCCCCCACAGGGCAAAATGCTGAGGCCGAGAGTGAACCCTGTTGGTAAACAAATTAGCATAATTTCACAGTAAAAAAAAGTGTCAAAATAAGTAACTGGGCTGACATTTTTCTCAGTAGTTACCTGGATCTGTGCTGTCCAATGCTGTCGCCATTGGTCACATGTGGCCACTTAAATGCAATTAAAACCGAATGAAGAATTCTGGTGCAGCCCGGCCAGTGTGGCTCAGTGGTCGAGTGTCGACTTATGAACCAGGAGGTCACGGTTCGATTCCCAGTCAAGGGCACATGCCCGGATTGTGGGCTTGATCCCCCGTGTGGGGCGGGCAGGAGGCAGCAGATGAATGATTCTCGTCATTGATGTTTCTATCCCTCTCCCCTCCTCTCTGAAATCGATAAAAATATATTTTGTAAACTATTCCGTTGTGTAGTTATACCAGCCTCATTTCAAGTGCTCAGCAGTCGCAGAGGCAGGGCCGGGACCGTGGTGCTGGGCACAGAGAGGGCACTTCCGTTGTCCCAGCAGCGCCTGCTGAGCTGCCCTCGTGCAAATGTCCTGGAAGCCTATGTCTGAGGCGGTACAGCTGGTGTACGCATCCACAGCCGGAGCCGTGCGCCCGGGAGCCGTAGAGACAAAACGGAGGCCGAGTCGCCGCCCGTGTGCTGTGGGGAAGACGGAGTCTCAGCACGTTTTTATCACCTTCTCACGACCTTGGGTGTTTGACCGGAGGCTGGAAATCGCTGGTAGGAGAGCACGACCGATGCAGGAGCAGATGAGGAGGGAAAGGCGGCTTCGGACAGACACTTGGAGGTTTTCTCCCCCAAAGGCAAGACCCTGGGCCACCGCCACGCCCACGTGGGGACGGCTGCCCTTCTCACAGGCCCTCATCTGGTGACGGTGGGACGGGGCGCGCCTGGGACAGGGTTCCTGTCTGCCCTGCGCCCCCGGCAGGAGAAAATCCATGCTGACTTTGCAGGTGCTCATTGCCCGGCTCACACTCTCTCTCCCCCTCCCACGTGCAGACAAGCTGGGTTCTTACAAAAGGGTCCATGCACTTCACACTGACCCGGGGCCTCGGCCTGGGGGGCACCTGGCTGGGTGACACTGTCCAGGGAGGTCACCTCTCTGGGCTTCAGTGTTCTCGTGGGTGTGGTGGGAACCAGGCACCGCTGGGATGAGCTGTTTGGAGGAGGAAGGGAGACAGTGCATGCCAAGCGCCGAGCACAGCGCCGCCTGGAAACACACGCATAACAGCCCGTTGCCCGCAGGGAGGGCACAGGTGTCTCTAGGTCAGGTAGCCCTTGGCGCCGGGCCCAGCCCGTCTGTTCATTAACCACTGGTTTCGCCGAGTCCAAGTCTCTGTGCTGATTTCTCCATCCGTGAGTTATGAATGACGCTGCTGCCTGTGGGAGCGTCTGCTAGGAGGACAAGCGAGAGGGGGCGCGTCCATGGGCGCTGGGTGGCTTCGCTCGCTGTGCGAGCTCCCTCGGCGTCTCCCGGGCTGAGACACATCCGTGGGAGCGAAGCTCTTCTGTTTCTCTATTGAGGTCGAGACGAACTGGACCACATTCAACCGCAAATGGGTTTCCCTTCCCCCATGAGCCGCCTTTTGTGCAAACGTCTGGTCTGCCCCCTGGAGGAGGTGGGCGGGGAGCTCGAGGCCACGTCCGGGGCCCCTGGCTGGTGCGGAACACCCAGACCTGTGGGCAGGCCGTGGGAGAGAACAGAGCGCTCCAGCCGGGCTGGAGGCTGGAGGCTGGGCCCTCACCTTCCCCCAGAAACCCCGGCTCAGGGAGGCTGGTCCCTGCCGGCGGGCACGCGTGCAGGTGGGGGAGGCCTGGGGGACAGCCCCGCTCGCTCACCTGCGCGATGGCCCCCCTGCGGCCCGTCCTGCCTTTCACGCCACGTACCACCTGGGCTTTTCGTTGACCCACGTGATGTCTAACACGTGGAGAAGCGGACGAGCGGGGGATCTTCTGACTCCAGGCGCAGAGCGGGGAGCTGACCCGCGAAAGGAAGCACCTTTTCCGGACGCCACGGCGGCTCCGTGGTCATGCGGGGGGTGGGGTGGGGGGAGCGGACCAGGACGGGGCATCCTGCGTGGCTTTGCTCTATTCGGTTTTCCCACTGCAACTTCCGTCACGCTGTCTCGGGATCCTGAGTTCTTCTCAGCCTTCCCCACCCTCCCGGGAGGACCTCTCCCACAGTCCCGGGGCTCCCCACGGGCCCCTCTCTCCTCGGACGGTGTCACCCTCGAGTGTGGCTGGAAGGAGTGTCATCTGACCGACATGAGTCTCTAGGGACTGATGAGGAGTGCTTGCCGGCTCAGAGGGGGTGAAAGGCCGGTCGCTGCCTCCCGTCAGACCCCTTCACGGTGCATCGAGCAGGCGGACATTAAGGTGGTTTCTCGAACCCGAGCCTCAGTCTCCCGTGTACGAAATGAGCCCCTCAGGCCCTGCCTCCTGAGGCCCCTCCAGCGCTGGGCCTGGAGGTGCAGGAAGGCCTGTACCCTGTGGAAGAGGGTGTTCCTGGGGTCCGACCTCTCCCCTCATCAACGGCCTGGATTTGAAGACGGCGATGTGACCGGCCTCCCTGGACCCGGGGAGCCCCTGTGGGGTGCCCCCGGCGCAGAGCCCAGGATCTGCCTTCGTGGGAACCCCTGGGGTTCCCTCCCCAGCTTCGGTCTCGAGGGCGTCTCCATTCCCTCGTGGATCAGGTCCCAAAATGCCCAGGGTTAGACCCAGCTTTCTCTGTCCGCTAGCGTGACCTTTTCCCGGGTTTTTATGTCACACGCTCGTAATCGCCCCCATATCTGCATCTCACCTGAGGGAACCGCACGTGTAGCTCAGTGGGATGTCTGCGCAGACAGCTGCCAGGGGCGGCCGGGCTGCTCGCTCGGTTTAAGAAGAAGAAATGGGAAGAGGAACTGAATGATAGGAAACAAGAATAATCATCTGCCCAGGTCCTCCCAGGAAAAGCCCACAACCTCAGTCATTTCAGGGAATCCTCGCTCCCAACGCAACGGCCCTGCTCGTTTCGCCTGGGAAACTGGCAGCTCAGCAGCTCCCCAGGGACATGAACTACAGTGAAGGGCTGGCGCACTGCCTCTGGAAAGGCCCGGAAGCACGGGTAACCAGCGTGTGGGCCGAAGGGTCTTTGTCCCAACCCCAACTACTCACCTGCCATTGCGGCCTGTGTGCGCGCCTGTGTGTGCCTGTGTGTGTGCACCTGTGCGTGCGTGTGCCTGTGCCTGTGTGTCTGTGCATGTGTGTGCCTCTGCATGTGTGTGCGCCTGTGCCTGTGTGTGCGCCTGTGCCTGTGTGTCTGTGCCTGTGTGCGCCTGTGCCTGTGTGTGCCTGTGCATGTGTGTGCGCCTGTGCATGTGTGTGCCTGTGCATGTGTGTGCGCCTGTGCCTATGTGTCTGTGCCTGTGTGTCTGTGCCTGTGTGTACCTGTGTGCGCCTGTACCTGTGTGCGCCTGTGCCTGTGTGTGTGCCTGTGCATGTGTGTGCCTGTGCATGTGTGTGTGACTGTGCCTGTGTGTGCCTGTGCGTGTGTGCGCCTATGCCTGTGTGTGCCTGTGCATGTGTGTGCGCCTGTGCCTGTGTGTCTGTGCCTGTGTGTACCTGTGTGCGCCTGTGCGTGTGTGTGCCTGTGCCTGTGTGTGTGCCTGTGCCTGTGTGTGCCTGTGCATGTATTCATGTGTGTGTGTATTTCCATTCTCCCCACCCCACCAGGCTTGGTATCACGGTTCCTCTGCAATGTGGGTGGGGAGGGCAGGCACCCCACGCCTGTTCCTTAGACTCCCCGGCTCAGCAGCAGCAAATGAGGAGGAGAGAGCGAGCAGCGCCAGCCCCTCTGGCTTCAGGGAGCCCGAGCCACCGTCATCGCCAAGGCAGCGCAGGGGAGGCGAGCCATGCCAGGCGCTATGCAAGCCGCTGCCAGCCGGAGAGCACTGGGGTGGGGCCCCCGGAAAGGTGAGCCCCTCGGCATGCAGGGAGGTGAAGGGGCAGCGGATTCTGGAGGTGTCACGCGGTATGCTGGGAGAATCCCCACACTTGGGTGTGAGTGGAGGAGGGTTTGGGCCTGAGGCTTAGATGGGGAGCATGACAAGGAAGCAGGTTTGTGGGGGCAAAAGACAAAGTGTGGTCTGACACCATTCAAACAATGCGTGTTCATAAATCATGCGTCACATGTTCTTCCACTGGATGTCTATCCCTACAACAACCCTGTAAATAAGCAGGGACACACACACACACATGCACATGCACATGCACACGTGCACATGCACACACGCACACGCACACACTCTCACACACTTGCCTCTGTTTCCCTGGAGACCTCTACGACACCAGGCTACTGCTAGTGTATTTCCAGGCCACTGGCTACTTGCTGTGTCCCCAATGCACCAAGACAGCTGTCATCGTGGCTTCTCTGCACAGACATCTTTTTCCGTCCAGAACCCAGTCACTGCTTTCCACCCGGCCACTGCCTCCCTCAGCGTCTTCCCACTCCTCTGGACTGGGGCCTTGCCAGCGGCATACCACCCCCTGCAGCCAGGTCCACCTCCCTTCCTAGGCTCTGAGCTCCCTGTGTGTCTGGCCATGTGACTCACTGCCGGGTGTGGAATGTGTGCGCTGGTGTCTGTCTCCTCATCTGGGGACGCCCTGGGGGCAGGCACGCACTAGTCACTGCAGGCATCCTCGCATAAAATTGTGTGGAAAAAGGGGAGGAAAGCAACCAGAAAGGCAGGAAGGAAAAAAGGAGGAAGGGAAAGGGGAGAAATAGAGGAAAGGAAGGAAGGAAGGAAAGATGGAGGGAGAGAGGGAGGGAGGGAGGGAGGGAGGGGACCTAAATGATCAAAGACAAAAGGAGTAACAGCTCCCACACAGCGAATATCACAGGAGCAGAGGAACCAATGGCAAGAACTCTCAGTGGCCAGAGCTGGAACAAGTTGAGCAGGAAAACTAATTAGTACTGGATGAAAACTCAAAGGACAAAATCAATATTCATGAGGCTGTGCTGCTATTGAGAAGCAACGAAATTAATCGGGGAGGCATTCTCAACGGATTGACACGGACACTCCACCATCGGAGACAGCACGCAGACGCCCTACCCCGGGGTGTCAGCCGCACGGGGTGCTTCCTCCCCAGGAGCACAGTGTGGACAGGGGGTCAGAGGGCACCTCACAGCGGAGGAACCTGCCGAGCGGGCCGTGCCAGGTGGTCAAAGTTAAACAACAGCCGTCAGAACTCATGTCGGCTGCATGCACCCTGCACAGGCGATGAAAATGGCTCTTAGCTCTGCTTCCCCCAAGCCCATAACCCTGGTCTAATCATGAGAAAAACATCAACTTCCAACAGTGGCACATCCTGCAAAACATCAACATCCTGCAAAACACCCTCCAAGTCCAAGTCCTCAAAGCCAAGGAATCTGAGAACAGCAGGGAGCTGAAGGAGCCATGACACTGCATGCCTGCGGTACCCGATCGGCCTGGATGCCTGCGGTACCCAATCGGCCTGGATGCCTGTGGTACCCGATCGGCCTGGATGCCTGCGGTACCCGATCGGCCTGGAGGAGAAGGGGTAGTAACTAAGCAAATTTGAATGAACCATGGGCTGTGGTTGACAGTGATGTTTCACTATGAGTTCACTGATTGTAACCAACATGCTATGTCCAATGCGAATGACAGGGGAATTATACATGTGTAGAGACATGCTCTGTAAGATATGCTCAATTTTTCTTTAAATATAAAACCGTTCTGAAAGTACTTGAAGAAAATGTAAGACTTATCAAACAGCATCCAATATTAATATCTTGACCTGATTTGGTTCCTGATTCACCAAAAAGACAGAGAAAGGGAGGGGGGGGGAGGAGAGAGAGAGAGAGACACCCCAGGACTCAAACCCAGGACTGAGCCTTTAAGTAAGACTTTTCTGTTCCCCTGTGACACGGAAGTATCCTTGTGTCTTACCGATTCTCCCTTCCCATGGACTATTCCCAGGAGCAGACTCCCGGCGAGCCTTAATCTTTCAGGATTGGGTGAGTTGCAGGAATTCACCTCCCCCCAGCCCCACCCCCACCCCCACCCCAGACCGTGGGAGTGATCTGCATTCTGGAGACGGAGGTCAACATCCCAGGTTCCTGGGAGGAAGGTCAGTACCCAGGTACCAGCCACCTGCACCTCCCCAGCCACAGGCCAGTGGGTGCCTGCTCTCCAGCTCCACCTACTGGCCCCTGTCTCAATCACCTGCAGAGGGGCACCTGGCCTGTGGGACCCAACGCTGGGCACTGAGGGGGGAAAAACAAAATTTCCTCTCTCAGGGAACACTGGGCTGAAACACCAACTTCCAGAGGAATCTCTTCGTTGATTGAAAGAAAGAGCAAGTGTTAGACTCAGCAGTGGTTCTCAACCTTGGCTGCACATTAGAATCCCCGGGAATTCCCAGGTGTGTTAGAGGCACTGCGCATCACCAGGTGTGGGTCCGCGTGAGCGTAGGCTCCTCCTCGATGCCACACCCACGGTCACCTCCTCTTCCCCAAAGCCTTGAACTCCAGTGCCCAGGTTGCGGCAAGAACTGTCCCACGTATCGGGTGCTTTTGCTTTGAGAGAGAGAGAGAGAAGCATGCCGCCATGAAAGGTTAATTAGCATTTAAACACACGATTGTGTTTTCTGTTCGGTCTGACTGGGAGAAGGAATGAGGTTTTTCAAAGTACAGGCTTGCAGGTTATAATTGAACACGGCCACGGCGCATGCAGCTCAGCCAGTGGGGCCCAGAAAACACAGGAAGGCGAAAGGAAGCAATGGGGGTGCCCTCCCCCTGCGCCCCGCCTGAGGCTGGACGGAGAAGGGGGGCTATGGGAAGGGAGAGAGCTGGCTTCTCCCCCTCGCAGGAGGCTTCCCTGCTCGCCGGGCGGCTGCTTTGCCTGTCTGAGCCCTGGGTTCTCGCCTGGGAAATGCAGGCACTAATGCATTTCTCAGCTGCGGGCAGGAGCTCAGGAGATCGTGTTTGGGAGGACGGCTGGCATGCCCACAAGCAGGTGTCCAGTAACTGTGGCCCGGCAAACGCTTGTTCCGTCTCCTTTAATCCTCCTCTGTGTGAATTTGTGCGGTATTTCTACAGGAGCCACGAAAGGCCTTTAATACGATGGTGAGTCTTCTACTGTGTTCCGGCTGTGTCATGTTAGATCAGCGGTTCTCAACCGGTGGGTCGCGACCCCTCTGGTGGTCGAACGACCCTTTCACAGGGGTCGCCTAAGACCATCCTGCAGATCAGATATTTACATGACGATTCATAACAGTAGCAGCATGACAGTGATGAAGTAGCAACGGAAATGATGTTATGGTTGGGGGTCACCACACCATGAGGAGCTGTATTTAAAGGGCCAGAAGGTTGAGAACCGCTGTGTTAGATTGTCAATTGGACCCGATTTCATTTCGTTTGTTTCAATTAAGGATCATTTACTAGGAAACGACCATGGTCCTGTGCAACACTAGGGGATACGCACGATTAGTAAGACCGTGTCTGCCACACACGGCCTTTGCGGAACCCCACACAGCACAGCGCAGGGGCCCGAGGGGGTGACCCCGACACGCACCCCGTGGCGGCACCAGCAGAGACACGAGAACGACCCGAGGTCCCGCCTCTCCCCTCGGGTGGACGTTGCGTGGAGCCCGTGCATCAGCACCGGGCCTGCCCGGGGCACCCACGCATCTGTCTCGCGAGCCGGCGTCTCCACCCCCACCCCGCAGCCCGCCCTCCACTCGCTGCAGGACCCGAAGAAATCCAAGATCCCTCGGCTCCTCCGCGGCTCTCCAGGCGCAGGACGGCGTCTGCTCCCACAATGCAGCTTCTGTCCTTTCCAAGAGCGTGGGGACAGTTCGCTTTTCACAGCCCCGTGACTATGAACCTTTGAAACGTAACGTACAGCAGACACCAAGGCGGCCATCAGATTTGGCAGCGGCACAGAACGGCCCTAAACGCTCCCCCCCCCCGCCCCCATGCCCCTTGGGGTCCCGGTGGCAGGGTGAGGTGGGGAACGGGAGACGCCTTGCAGTTAATACTCATGAGAACTGCTCAGGTGGGACCGGCCGAAGAGAAGGCTTATGGAGAAGAGGGGCGGGGGCAGAAGGGGCTGCTTGCTGCCTGAAACCCGACCTGCAGGGGAGGCGGCTTTCTAGTTGGGGCTGTTCTGGGTGCTTCGTGGGACAAAGAACGAGGTTTCGGTCCCAGGATTCAGGATCCCCTGAAGATAAGCGTGAAATGCTCACACCCACGGCCTTCTGTCCCCCTGCTGCCATCCCCGGGGCAGCGACACAGATGCTCTGGGGTTCTGCAAGGGCCTCCACCTGGCCCCGCTCCCCACCTGGATCAGGTAGCTGTGCCACGAACCCCCAAAACAGAGACTTCTCAGCCCGCTGTCGACGCTTTCCGAGCTGCCCCTGCCTGACACCCCACCTCGGCTCCAGCTTCTTTTGCTGGGGGGCGTCGGCAGGTCGGCCACCCTCTCTGTGTCTGGTTCTCCTTTCGAACCGGAAGCGCAGGCTTCCTGTGGGAACCGTGGAAATGACGACACAAGCATCTGTCGGCTGTCGAAGGTTAGAAGACACTCCTATGGTCGTACCACTATGACAAGAACTCAACGGCACACGTGAAAATACGGTTCATGACTGTATAGTTAAATATGGTTAAGATCACGGAAAAGACACATGGAGCTTCTTTGAGTGGATCATGACATCAAACGACTAGGGGAGACTGGCCGCGGTGATTGCAAAGCCCACCACAAACCCCAGCCCACGACAAGGGTCAGCCCGTGGGGTTAAGAAGAGGCCGTTCCCGTCCTGGGACACACGGAGCCCGAAGCAGGTGGACTCCAGCCCGAGCCTGGTGGGTCAGGGGTGGGAAATAAAGCACCAGGAGGCTGGATGGCTTCCCAGGCTGCCCAGCCAACAATGACCGTGCAGGGCTGCGGGCTCACAGGGGGAGGCCCGTCCCACGCACCCCCCAGCTCGGCTTCAGGACACGCGGGGACCGACACTGCCCATCCCATCGAGGCGCCTGGGCACGCGTGTTCCAAACCAGGCTCCGGAGAGCAGCGGCATGGGTTCTTAAAGCGACAACAGCAAACAAAACCATTGTAGCTATTTTCCCCATCGAACAGAGGAGATTCAAATGCTCTAGGGACCCAGGGCTTTCCCCTGTTTTGTATGTTGGGGGATTGTTAAAGGCTTTCTTTGAAATCAGGGGTTCTGCCGGTGAAAATGTTTTGAAGACCACGGACCCAGAGGAAAAAAGACGTTCTGAGGTTGGCGGGATACCCTGGCACGCGGGGGGCCCTGGGTGCGAGTGTGGAGCGGTGGGTGGGTTAGGACGGGCGCAGAGGACAAGCAGGGCTATGCAAATACTCTCCCTGTCTCCTGAGATGCAAATTTGTCCCCAGGGGAGGCGGACTTTCCAGTTCCCCAGAGGCCACGGGAAGTCTTAGCCAGTCCCCGGGTGGCAGATTTCTCTGCCTGTGTCACCGAGTCAGCTCCCCCGCACGCCCGGCTCAGGTCTCTGCAGAGGGACCAGGAACCATGAACATGAAGGGCCATCGACCGCCCCACCCTCACAAAGGGTCCCGAACCTCCCACGGTAGGAGAATTGGGGTTCAGAAAACACGTAGAATGGACCGGAGGGGCCACGTCAGGAGTGAAACTTTGACGTCACCGAGATTCTATTTTAGCATCTACCGATGAGACGGCATATTACGTAAAACAGTTCGCATCCTATATTAGTAACTATGTTAACATGTCCACTGCCTTTTTGTGTTCCACGAACAATAATCCTACGTCCTTTCATGTGTTACATGAGATGAATGACCTTATTTAATACTTAAAAATAACCCTATGGAGAAAATACTATTTTGTGTTCATTTTCCAAATGAAGCACATGTGTGCGCACGCACACACATACACACACACACACACACACACACACACACACCCCACGCCTAGGGCTAGTAGGTGCCTAGGCCACCCTATTAGGAAGTAGCAGACACAGAACCCCAATGTGGGCTTCACTCCCGCACCTGGGCCTGTGCAGAATCAAACCCGGCACTGGAAAGGCCGAGTCACCAACTCTTTGTCACTAGCCACCCCTGGGGACGGGTCTCTGGGAGTCTCCGCGAGACGCTCACGCATTCGCTCCCTGCAGGGCGCACACTGAGCACTGAGCCTCCACTCGGTTTCCTGACTACAGTGGGGCCTTGACTTACGGGTTTAATTCGTTCCGTGACGGAGCTCGTAACTCAGATTACTCGTATGTCAAATCTTAAAGTGAACGAGTGAGACACGTGATGCTGGGCTGATGTTGTGGCGTTCACTGTGACGTTCGCTGCGCCAACTAGCGGTGGGGTATCTGAAGCTGGCTCGTAACCCGAATTTTAGCTCGCAACTCAAAGCAAAAAATCAGCTGAGAGACGGCTCATATCTCGAAAAACTCATTAGTCAGGACACTTGTAAGTCAGGGCCCCACTGTACTTGTTTAACACCTTCCAGCTTCTCCACTCATGGCTCTCCAGCTTCCATCCTAAACTGGCTGGAAAAATGCCTGCAATTTGCATAAACTCCACCTGAAATGTTTAGGGAAACAGAAGGTGATCTGTATGGGCTACAATTATGTATGCGAAGCACTGTGTGTGTGCGCGTGCATGTGTGTATGTGTGTGCGTGTATGTATGTGTGTGCGTGTGTGTATGTGTGTGCATGTGTGTGCATGTGTGTGTGTATAGGGGGATGGGTTGCAATATGTCCCAATTTTCAAATGTAGTCGTTTGCATGTGCCGCGGGAAGGAGACATGCAGCGGCGGCAGCGGCACCCTGGGCGAGGGCCGGGGTGGTGCGCCGCTGTGCCTAGAAGCCACACGTGGATGATGTGTCAGAAAGCGGCCCAGACAGACCTATTCCCGGGCTGCCTGCGTGAGGCGCCTCTGATCCCTCTCCAGGTGGGTGAGCGCTAAGCGCAGGCCCGTGACCTCAGTTCGTAGAACTAGAGACAAGACTGCACCCTTTACTAGACGCCTGTCAGCGCGAAGGCCGTGTGTCACAGCCGGCCGGCACTGTGTATTTAGTCACTCGTGCTCCTTTCAGATCAAGGTGGTGAACCCGTGCAAAACAGCTCCCTCTCCACGCCTCCCATCAGCTTTCCCAAGACTTTGGCAACACGTCTGATGAAACGCTGCCAATCAGTTTCGAGAATGTCCGCAGTTGACCCCGGCTATGAAGATGATGCTGTCTTCACGTGGTTCAAAATGGGGTTATTGCTTCCCCTCAACGTCCATCTCACAGGAAGGGAGCGGACAGGTCCCCCACTGGATGGAGCATCACCAGCCGCAGCCAAAGCCATGCTGGCAGATGCTGCCCCATCTGGAAACCGTAGGAAGGTGCCAGGTGTGAGACACAGGTGCGCCATGCATGAAGCGACGATGGCTGCAGAGCTGCTGATGGAGAAGTTTCGGGGCCACCCCTTCTTCTTCCCTGTGACTAGAGTTGGATTTTATTCGATCGCTGTCCTGCTCAGAAACACCCCCTCCTGGCTGGTGGTGCCCAATCTATCCTCCATATTTAATTAGTAAACTTATTTGTCAACCAGAACATATTCAGACAACATATTAGGCGCTGGGAGATAAAGCCGCGTCAAGGCTGGTTCCAGGCTGAGAGGGTGCTCCAAGCCCCGTGGAGAGGTCTGTGATGCAGACATTTACATGTTGATTCCATGTAGAATGAGGGAAGCACGTGGGACCAGAAAGGAGAGGACCATTTTGTGTGTAGGTGGCTCCAATCAGATGTCAGGGAAGAGCAAGCATTCGAGTTGGGAGTCCAGGACAGGAATGAAAAGGCACAGACCTGGGAGGTAGTGAGGTCCGGGCCCAAGTCTACAGTCAGCCTCTTTGGACATGTGTTGACCTCTCTGGGCCTCGGTTTTCTCGTCTGTGAAATGGGGATAGGAGTTGTTCTGTCTGGACGGCCTTCGCCAAGACAAGCTTCTTGGGACCCAGTATGTGTCTGATTTTGACAACAGAGACACTGGCTTATATAACACAGCCTGTGGGAGCATCTCAGCACACATATTTGTTAATCAATGAATATCAGATAATTGTGAGCTGGCTGAATAATTAGCCACCGATTCTTGATGAATCAAAATTCCCTGTTATATCAAGACCAAGAAAGCTAGGAGGTTCCCAGTGGTGAAATTCTAATTGTGGCGACAACTCGCGGAGTGCATCCCCCAGGGCCGGATACCACGTGCGGATTTGCAGATGATGAAACGGGGGATGCGAGTGTTTAAAGCCTGGCCCGACACTCAGCGTGGGCCAGGCTCCACTGACGGCTGGGCTCCCAGTCTCCCGGGCCCACCACATGCCTGCCAGCGACTGAGGGGAGGGAGACAGAGGTGCTATTCCTGGCGCTCTGAACAGCAAGTGGAAATGGAAACAGAGTGTGAAGAGAAGGAACAGTGTGTCCGAAGTCCTCTATAGTCTGCTCCAGCCGGTTGGCCAGGAGAGAAGAAAAGCCCAACATGTGAGTGTTTGCTCAGCTCACCCTCAGTGACACGGAGCAGGACTGGAACTCAGGTCCAGGTGACCTAGCTTAGGTCTCTTCCCACTAACCCTGCAGAAGTCAGTCCAGAGTTCTCTCCTTGGGGTCATCCAAGGGAGATAGGAGTGTCTTCCATGTCCCCAGCACTAAGCATGGATTAAAAAAGTAAAACCAGCCCGGCCGGTGTGGCTCAGTGGTTGAGCATCAACCTATAAACCAGGAGGTTATGGTTCAATTCCCGGTCAGGGCACATGCCCTGTTGCGGGCTGGATCCCCAGTGTGGGGTGTCCTGGAGGCAGCCAATCAATGACTCTCTCTCATCACTGATGTTTCTGTCTCTCTGTCTATCTCCCTTCCCCTCTGATACCAATTTAAAAAATAAAGTAAAACCAGAAAAAATATGCGTGAGAAAGAAGCCATTTCTGTTGCCAACTTCCAATTTGGAAGCACATCTGGGCGGGGCTGGCTGGCCGGCCGCTTATGGGGGAACTGATATCGCTGTTGACTTTGGACTGTGTTCGAGGCTCCAGGAAGGAAAGAAAGATTCTCTCCCAAGAAACTCCTGGGAATTAAAAACAACACAAGCAGAGAGGAGGAACCAGGATGGCGGCACAGGTAAACGCCTCTATTTGCTGCCTCCCACAACCACATCAAAATGACAACTAAAATACAGAACAACCATCACCCAGAACCGCGGGAAAGCTGGCTGAGTGGAAGTCCTACAACTGGAGAGGTAAAGAAGACAGCACCCTGAGACCGCCAGCGGGTGCGGAGGCGCAGAACGGGCTGGTCGGACACCCACAGGTGCCGCTTTTTTAATCTGGAGGGAGAATGCCTCTTTGGAGGCTGCCTGGACGAGCAAGGAGTCCCAGCCCCACACCAGACCCAGCCCAGGGTCCCAGAGCTGGGAAAGAAGTCCCTACAAGCCGTAAGAACTACGGACTGTAAAAACCAGTGTGGATTGGGGCTGAGTGACACACAGGCTGCTGGAGACCCCGCTGCTCCTCTTGAAAGGCTGGCACCGCCAACTGAATTTACAAGCTTCTGCTTGCTCTGAGCTCCAGTGCCAGGTGAGGCTCTGGGGGACCCAGACAGATACAGGGAGAAACTAGACAGTCTGGCATCTGGGCAGGAACGTAGGGGCAGCTTTATTCCAGAGGGAGGTGCTCACAGTGGTCATTGTTCCTGTGCTGGGACCTCCCTGATGCTGGGCTGACGGACAGCCATTGCTGTTTGCTCTGCCCTGGAGATTCCCTGAAACCCCGCCCCACCCAATTTACAACTCCACCCAAGCTGTGCACAGCAGCTTTTGCATATGAATGGCCTATCCCTTCTCAGCTTAAAACCTGTCAAACAAGCTGGAGCCCCAAACCTATCAATAAAAGGCCTAAGGCCAGCACCAGCACCCGCCTGTCTTGCTTCACAGCTGGGCCTCGTCTGGGCACTTCCAAACCCCATACAAAGAGGAGGAATCTGCAGATCTCTCTGTAGCTCATGCCGGGTGGCCCCAGGCAATGGCTGACTTTGCACCTCCTTGGAGATCCAAGAGCCAGTGTACCCAGTGGTCAGTGTGAGACCATACCAGATTACAACTATTCACATCCATAAGTGACACACTCAAGGGGCAGACTCAGTGAGCACCAAAGCCCCACTGAAGCAAGTCCTGCCCCATAAGGGTGTCTCCTGCACAGCAACTCTTCTATTGTAGACACAGCTGGTCCTCACAGCCAATTGGCCTGGAGGTCAATTCCTCCCAGTGATACCAACAGCAACCAAGGCTCAACTACAACAAGACTGTGCACACAGTCCACAAAGGGGTGCACCAAGAGTGTCCACCTCAGGTGATTGGGGAGGCTGGGCCACTGGGCCTTATAGGACACCTACTACACAAGGCCACTCTATCAACTCAAGGAGACTTAGCAGCTACCCAATACATAGAAACAAACACAGGGAAGCAGCCAAAATGCAGAGACAAAGAAACATGTCACAAATGAAAGAAACAGAACTAGATATAGAGTTCAAAACCACAGTTATAAGGTTACTCAAGAATCTTTTAGAAACCTTCGAGGAACTTAGTGAGAATGCAAAAAAAATGGAAAAGGACCAGTCAGAAATTAAGCATACACTGACTAAAATTAAGAATAATATACAGAGATCCAACAGCAGACTAGAGGATCCCAAGAATCAAGACAAAGATTTGAAATATGAGGAAGCAAAAAACACCCAACCAGAAGAGCAAAAAGAAAATGGAATCCAAAAATATGAAGATAGTGTAAGAAGCCTCTGGGACAACTTCAAGTGTACCAACGTTCGCATTATGGGGGTGCCAGAAGAAGAGAGAGAGCAAGATATTGAAAACCTATTTGAAGAAATAATGACAGAAAACCTCCCCTACCTGGTGAAAGAAATAGGCTTACAAGTCCAGGAAGCGCAGAGAACTTCAAACAAGAGGAATCCAAAGAGGACCACACCAAGACACATCATAATTAAAATGCCAAGGGCTAAAGACAAAGAGAGAATCTTAAAAGCAGCAAGAAAAAAATAGTTACTACAAGGGAGTACCCATAAGACTGTCAGCTGATTTCTCAATAGAAACTATGCAGGCCAGAAGCTTCACAGACAAGGAAAAGCTAAAGGAGTTCATCACCACCAAACTGGTATTATATGAAATGCTGAAGGGTATTCTTTAAGAAGAGGAAGAAGAATAAAAAGGTAAAGATAAAAAATTATGAACAACAAAGTGACAATACGTACATATCTATCAACAAGTGAATTTAAAAATCAAATGAATAAAAAATCTGATGAACAGAACAAACTGGTGACTGGAATAGAATCAGGGGCATGGAAATGGAACAGACTGACGATTCTCAGAGGGAAAGGGGTGTTGGGAGGGTGCAGGAAGAGATTAGACAAAGATCTTATATACATGTATGCAGTACCTATGGACACAGACAATAGGGTAGCGAGGGCCTGGGGTGGGGTGGGAACCGGGTGGTGGGGAGCTATGGGGGGGGCGGGGAAAAGAGGGATATCTGTAATAGTCTCAATAATAAAGATTTAAAAAAATAAAATAATAATAAAAAAACAACGCAAGCAACAGTGTCCTTTGGGGGCTGAAGTCTGGAGGGAAGTCAGTCACCTCCTGCCAGCTCAGCAATCCCCTCTGTGCACCCCCTTACTGCCTGAGGGCAGGGACAGGGGCCTCGGCCCCTCTGTTCCCACCCGCCACGCCACCCACGCGAGGGCCCTTAGCTGAGTGAGGACTACAGGACGGGGCAGAGCTTGGAGAGCAGCATGAGCCACAAGAACTTGCAGGGAGAACTCCAACTGGTGGGCTCCGGCTCAGAAACGCCTTGCCCCTGGTTACCAGCCAGTGGTATTTCCAGAGCTGAACTGGCAGATGACGGGAGTGTGTGTGTGTGTGTGTGTGTGTGTGTGTGTGTGAGAGAGAGAGAGAGAGAGAGAGAGAGAGAGATCTGGTTGCTCAGCTCCCAGGCGGGAACCCTGCTTGAAGCGGTTCCAGACCCGGGAGGGGGTGGTCCAGGGCCTGCCTCAGACGTGGCCGTGATCAGCGGACAGAGGAAGCCCCCAAGGAGCCGACCGCTGGCCAGGCTGGTGGAGCTTCCTCTGCTACAAACAGCTGTTCCTCTCTGCCCAGGAGGGCTGTGTGGGTCCAGCTCACTGGCCCTTCTCCCTTTCCACCAAAGTGGAAACAGCTGTGACCTTGTCCTCTTCCTGTTTTCCCTCCACTATTGTACCCTGGGTGTGTCACGCGTAATGAGAATGTCACTAATCCCACATGTTGACCGGCCATGAGACACACCCACGGAAGCTGAGGCGTCCCGCCAGCACATGTGGCCTGGGAGCTGGACCCAGCGCCGGCAGCGTGAGAGGAGGAGGTGGGTGTATTCCCGTCTGTACAGAGGGCACTCTTTCAGGAAGGGGTGTTTCTGGAACCCATGGGATGGAGGGTGCAGGGTGCACAGCACGCCAAGGGTGGGACGCCGTGGCCTCAGCCCTTCTATGCCCCTGGGGGTACAGCCCTCCACCCGCACTAGCACACACCCATCTAGTACGTCATCCAACGCGAGCCCAACCCTCTTTAGTGCTTCCTTCTTGTGTAACCGGTGCTCCCAAACTTAGTGCCTGAAAACCACTTACCACTCCCCGCCGTTTCCGGCTGGCTGCTGTGTGTGGGTCCTGGGGCTGCAGGCAGCTCCCAGAGAGTGGAGAAAGCAGCCACAGGCCCCTTAAACCTAACCTGAGAGTCCCACGGTCACCTCCTCCGCCTTCCTCACGTCCACATGAACCACGCAGTCAGCACAGGGTCAAGGGCAAGATGGCTGGGGACAGGATAGGAGACCTGTTGGCAGACCTCTTGGCTGAGATTTACTCCAGTTCGGCCTCCCCTCCATCCCCCCACCGTCTACAGATATTCACGCCGCCCTGTGTGCACAGCACCCCAGACTCCCAAGCGCCCCCAAGTCTCATCCGTTCAGAGCATTGGGCTGAGGCTTCATGTCTCGCCATCTCAGGGGGCCGGTGCAGAGCAAGCTCCTGAGGGTGGGAGTCCCACTCCTTTTCAGATCTAAGGGGCTCATCTGTCCCCGCTCTGCAGCGAGGCTGTGACCACGCCAGTGGCCAGGGACACGTGTGGGGGCCTCTCTCTCTCCCTGCCTGGAGGTGGGTTGGATATTCGACCTCGAACCCCCCCATTCTGAGGTCCCTTCCAGCGCCCACATCCTGAGAGTCCACCCTGGAGAGAGTTGTCCTGGGGCCTGGCTATGATCTTAGATCAGTGATGGCGAACCTTTTGAGCTCGGCGTGTCAGCATTTTGAAAAACCCTAACTTAACTCTGGTGCCGTGTCACATATAGAAATTTTTTGATCTTTGCCACCGTAGTAAAACAAAGATTTATATTTTTGATATTTATTTTATATATTTAAATGCCATTTAACAAAGAAAAATCAACCAAAAAAATGAGTTCGCGTGTCACCTCTGACACGCGTGTCATAGGTTCGCCATCACTGTCTTAGATGATTCAGGTTCTCCCTGTGCCTTACAGGTTGACACTCAACTCACTTTACGGCGCAGAACCAGGCCAAGACGCCTCCCCCAGCCCACAGTCTGCATGGCTGCCTGGCATACAGCAACTGTCATGACCTGGGAGGGATTGGGGGCTCCGTGCCCCAGTAACATGACTCAGATCTTTAATGTGTTCTAGGAACAAAGCTTTTGGGCACAGTCTTCTGTCTCATTTGCACAGCTCTGTGAGCTAGGAATTGTTAGTCCCCATTTTACAGATGGGGAAACTGAGGCTCAGGGAGGTAAGACCACTTGGATCCTAAATCGTAGAGATGGGTTTAAAGTTAGGTTCTCAACTCAAATAAACAGGAAGGGAGGGGTGAGGCGCTTCCCAGACCATCGGGGCAGAGCCGGGTCTCCAGGAAACCCACTGGCCTGGGAGTGAGCAGACGTGTGACCTCATCCTGACTCAGCAGCCGGCCGGGTGGCCTTCAGCATGTCCCTCAGCCCCCAGCCTGTGTCTGGGCCAGTCTCTGTTTACTTAAACGGTAACATGGATACGTGGCCTTCCCGCCCCGTAAGACACACCGAGGAAATGGGTTATATTTATGCAGAGGAGACAGAGTCTAAAGCAGGGGTGGGCAAACTTTTTGACTCGAGGGCCACAGTGGGTTCTTAAACTGGGCGGGAGGGCCGGAACAAAAGCATGGATGGAGTGTTTATGTGAACTAATATAAATTCAAAGTAAACATCATTACATAAATGCCGGAAGCCGGTCCATCCTTGCTGCTTGACACAGTCGCTGCAGGAAAGAAACATCTGCACAGCATATGTTTCAAGGGACCTGGCATATGTAGCATACTGTTCTTAATATGTTTGCTCCCCTTAGCGCTATGTGTTTTAACCAAGGTCACCTCTCTGAGAAAGGTTGTTTCCCCAGGTAGGGATTTTTCCCTGAAGTCAGGGAGGGGATAAAACTCCTTAACTAAGTGCCAGGCGGGTAATTAATCACTTTAACTACAAACAATCACGCTTAAGCTACATAATCTTTACTCCCTGGAATGGAGATAAGAAACGCCCTAACCTTTGCAATAGAAATTGACAGGATTAAAATCAACTGGTATAAATACGGATGTAACAAGACAATAAACACCAGAACTTCGCTGGAGATCCAGACCAGAACTTGGCTGGAGATCCTGGCTAGAGATCCTGGCTAGGCTGCTGATCAACTGAACGTTGTCTCCGTGTCATTCCTTCTTCGCCGACTCCGTCCACACCTTTGGGGACCCCTGGACCTGCTGGGGTTGGACCCCAGCACATAAAAGGGTACGGTCTTTTTTTTTAGTTTTGTTCATTTCAAACGGGCCAGATCCGGCCCGCGGGCGATAGTTTGCCCACGGCTGGTCTAAAGCATAACCCCAGCACACCTGTCACACACAATCACCCGGTATGACTGCGTGTTCCCGGGGAACGTAGACCAGTCTGGGTGCGTTGGACCAATTCTCCCAATTGAGTCTCGTCTCCACTCCACACCTGGCGGATCTCAGGGGGATGGGCCCTCGGTGGTTGTCCGATAGGACACGTTCCGCACTGGCCACCCCATCGGAATCCTTGGAAGAGCTTCAGCATGTGCTGAGGGCCGGCCTGGGCGTGAACCGACTGCACTGGACTCTCCGGGGACAGGGACAGGCACTTTAACTTTAAAGGGAGGCCCTGGACAGCCACCCTCTGGCAGCCCCCATCCAACACGAGCAGTTTTTAGCGACTATCCTTTTGCTTAAGCGTCGCGAGTGACTGGGGAGCTCGTTCCCTCACTCCCACTCAAATTCGGTCCATGTCAAGCAGTGCAAATCAGTCTTTGATGTTGAACAGAAACGTATCATTTTGTAGTTTTGATCAAAGTTGTACAGTAGATGCCTGTGGCCCTTGAGATCTTTTGTCTTGTTGGCTAGAATTTTCATGTTGAAAAGTCATGGTCAGCCATAGAAATAGAGATTCTGCTGACCTGGCTTCTCTTTGAAATATCAGATGGGGAAACAGAGGGCTGGTTTTAAAGGGCAACACGGGCAGGGCTGAGCTGATGTCAGGTGACACCAGTGACCCGCCCGCCACCGGTCCTTGCACCTCCTGTGTCACTGTCACTGGTCCCAGGGCCCCTTCTCCTCACCCACCCGCCCTCTGGAGATGCTGAGACGGAGCCCTCCTTCTGCCCCAGCTTCCAGGAGGGTCCATGTGCTGCCCGCTCCCGGATGCAGTGGCCACTCTCTCAAGCCGCCACGCCCAACATCCCAGCGCTTTCAGCCCCGCAGGACCAGGGCTCCCAGCTCTCCACCATCTCCGTTTCTCCTGTGGATTCTTCAGTTAGTTCAGTTTTCCCCCAAAGCAAGAGTCAACATCTGCGTGCCGGGGGCCAGTGCACGCGGACTGTCAGGCTGGTTTCGTCCTTCAAGGGCCTGGGTGTGTGCCTTCCGATTCCGCCAGGTCCTCCCACCACCATCCCATATTTCTGTTACGCGCTCAGGGCTAGGGACTCATCGGGAACTCGAAGTCAGCCTCGGTCTTGCATCTGCAGGCTACAGCACCACAGGCTCGCGAGCTTTCCTCTATCCCGCCCGTCGTGGGCTGCGTGAACGGCTCCCCGTGGCTCACTGCAATAAACACCGCAGGAATGAGTGGCGCCGCCCTACGCTTTTCGCTGGGCTCCTGTAAATTCTGAAATGCAGGATCAATTAGAGAAAATGGGCTTTTCTGCCTGCAAAGTGGAGAAGAGTGGGGTCATCACCCAGTGATTGATCATCGTGTGAATCAGTGAAGGAAGTGGTCAAGGCGGCTCAAAATGTGTGAGTTCTTTACATTTTCTATATGGTGTTTTCACTCCATAATGCATGAATAGTCTTTTTAAAAAATATATATTTTATTGATTTTTTTACAGAGAGGAAGGGAGAGGAATAGAGAGTTAGAAACATCGATGAGAGAGAAACATCGATCAGCTGCCTCCTGCACACCCCCTACTGGGGATGTGCCTGCAACCCAGGTACATGCCCTTGACCGGAATCGAACCTGGGACCCTTGAGTCTGCAGGCTGATGCTCTATCCACTGAGCCAAACCAGTTAGGGCATGCATGAATAGTCTTAAATGTTTCAGTGCACATCCATCTGCATATGTGATGACATGCTTATCTACATGTACACATCCGCATTACATACATTCTATCCGTGACTGTGAATGGCGGTGCTGCAGGGTTATTCATTGGATCGTGGGCTTTTCCGATGTCCGTGTATTAGCCAAACGAAGAAGAGTATTTCCTACTGAGGTTCATCATGAGGAATGACCACATGGACCTGGTGGCAGTGGTTTCCTCTTCTGTCCAACCAGATCCTGAAATGATTGTTGTTAATCCTCACCCGAAGATGCTTTTCCATTGACGTTTAGGGAGAATGGAAGAGAGAGGGAGAGACAGAGAGGAACACATCGATGGGTTGCCTCCTGCATTAGCCCCAACCAGGGCCCGAGCCAAGGAGGAGCCTGCAACCCAGGTATGTGTCTTTTACTGGAATCGAACCCAGGACCCTCTGGTCTGCAGTCTGATGCTCTGTCCACTGAGCCAATCCAGCGAGGGCCCAAGTCCTGAATGTTTAAGCCAGATTGAGCCACCTATGAGCCAGGACCCCAGTGGTCTACCAAAGGGGCCTGCAGTCTGAAACAGTCTTCTAGGGAGAGGCCCACAGCCAAGAGGGGCCTGGGAATGAGGCTTCTAGGGAACCTGTGGATTTAGCGAAGGCCCTTCCGGAGTTTCTGCTGGAGTTGGGGAAACTGTGGGGTATCCTCAAGGCCCCTCAATCCTACTTCTGCCCAAACAGACTGTTTTGTGTTCGTTGTCGTTTTACTCTCCTATGAGAGGGTTTGTTGGAGCACAGGGCTTTACAAGCACTTCCTTCTAAACAGCCCCGCAGGCATCCCTGCTGGTCCCTGCTGGTCCCTGTACTCCCCACAGCACCTCTAGCCTTGCCCGGATTGGGGGTTCCTCTGGGAAATTCTTGTAAACACCTTAGTTTGCCCTCAGGCGCTGGTGGCTCCCATTGTTACACTGCATTACATTACATATTAAAGGAATATCATTACACACTAGAGGCCTGGTGCATGAAATTCGTACACAGGCAGGGTCCCTAGGCCTGACCAGCGATCAGGGCCTATCGGGGCCTTCTGGCTGCTGGCCGGGGCCTTCCTTTGTTCTGCGCCACCCCCTTGGTGGTCAGCGCACATCATAGGGAGTGACCAGTCTCCCGGTAGAACTCCCGCGGGGACAATTTGCATATTAGACTTTTATATATACAGATGACATCATATATCATTACGTATTACGTTACATTGACTTTCCCCCTTCAGCAGTCAGCCCTGGCTCCCTCAGAGTGAGGAGGAGGGAAGAGAGAAGGACTCACTCAGCCTGAAGGACTCGGCTAGAAGGACGCAGCCCACCTGCTCAGACCCCACAGAGCTGCTCTGAAGCCAGGGAGGTCACAGGTCCTTCCCGGAGGCCTTTTCCAGCCCCGGGACCTTCTGGGGGTCCAAGACCTGCCTCCACTCTTCCCACTGCTCTTCACCCAGGATTCTCTCCACTGGACTCCAGGCGCTCATCTGACGCAGGGAGCGGGAGCCTTCAGCGGCATTTCTGTCCGGGTCTGTGCATGTCCCATGGCCTTGCTTCCCCCTCACCACGCCCCACGTGCCTCCTGACGCCAAGCTCACAGAGGCGCTGGCCGTGGAAGCTGAGAGGGGATGCGGATATGTGATAGAGCTGCCACCTCTCCAGAATCCAGTCCTGCAATATATTCTACATCGGCGAGTGCCACCAGGCTCGCTGGATGCGGTCTTTATCTACAAATAAATTACCCAGAGTCGAACTTGAACTAAATACAAGCACATCCTCTTATTCCCCGTGTGGTCACAGGAGACTTCCTCTCTCCGCGGCTGTTGTTTCGAACACCGCTGCTTCGCGATGCGTGGGTGGACGGGTTTATCTCTTTTTAATTTATTGGCAAGTTGCTTGAATCCCACGAAGGCAGCTAAACTCTGCCATTATGAGCACTGAAGGGAGGGAATTTCAATAAATGCCGTATGTTTTACCAACACCGATTCAGGCGGGGCCCGCCCCTGAGTTTGTGGTATTGCGCTTCTAGTAACGACTCTGTGACTGCTCAGTCTGTTATCTGCATGATGAGGAAAATGAAGATGCACTTTCTGCTCCACTAATTCTTGTCAACACACCAACCATCGACAGCCTCTCCCTGCGACACACACTTTCCGGTCAGGGTGACCCTATTCAGGACAGATCCCTCACAGTCTGCACAGCCACGGGCACTGTGTCACAGTGGGCCCACCTGCCACCTGCTCCTCGGTCTGTTTATATGATATTTTTTACCCGTGAGGGAGTTGTTAAAAAAATTTTGTTTCATCTAAACATAGTGCTTATAACTTATTAAGTTCTAAATTTTTCTTTAATAAACTGTGTGTGGCCCGTGCTTCTCTATCATTCTTTAAAAACATTTTTATTGATTTCCGAGAGAAAGGAAGAGGGAGCAATAGAAACATCAGGATGCGAGAGAATCCTTGATCGGCTGCCTCCTGCACACCCCCTCCTGGGGAATCAAGCCCCCAACCTGGGCATGTACCCTGACCGGGAATCAAACTGTGACTTCTTGGTTCATAGGTCGACGCTCAACCACTGAGCCACCAGCCGGGCTCTATCATTTCTCCTGTTAACACTTTTACTCTGAGTCTGAATGTTTCAGAATTATCATTACCTGCAGGCTATGCCTGTTTTTTGTTAAGTCCGCATGATTTCTGGTGAAGTGTATTTTTTTGGTAAGTATCTGACACTGTACCAATTACAGCGGCTTTAAAGGGAAGAGGGTTGGATTGGTACCTCTCTCCTGCTGGGACGGTAGTTTCTTCTTCATCTGCATGACCCAGTGCATTACACCATGAGCTTTCACCTCTCACCTTTGGATGGGGTGAGAACCATGACTCCCAGAGTTCCCCTGCTGGACACCAAGATCAACAGTAATTAATATAAATGTGAGGGGTCTGGCAGAAGGCTGGCTGGGACTCCTTTGATATTCACAGGGTGAATATTTCCATTTTACTACCTACTGCTGACTCAATGGCCTAAAGCAGGGGTGGGCAAACTTTTTGACTCAAGGGCCACAATGGGTTCTTAAACTGGACCGGAGGGCCAGAACAAAAGCATGGATGGAGTGTTTGTGTGAACTAATATAAATTCAAAGTAAACATCATTACATAAAAGGGTATGGTCCTTTTTTTTTTTTTTTTTAGTTTTATTCATTTCAAACAGGCCGGATTCGGCCTGCGGGCCCGTAGTTTGCCCACGGCTGGCCTAAAGCAAACTCCCCCCAAACCTGATAATCTTACTGTTTACTAAACATTACCATCGATATGTCTGTTTGCATTCCTAAAAGGCAATTGTGTATTCTAGTAAATAAAAGCAGAAGAGAACGGAACAGAGACTCCTCGGTGGAACTTGACTTCTCCAGCTGAGTGTTCCCCTGGCTTCCCCCCATAATTTCAAAATTTATTTTTCTTGTCTTGCGTGTCAATGTGTGCGTCAGCCCTTTCTCCAAGCCTTTGAACCCGAAAGCCATGCTGGCCGCGGCCTTTCACATTCCCCGACTGGGCCAGGTGTAAGCAAGCTCTGGCTCACGATCAACAACAGCACGCTGGCTGAACTGGGGCGTGAGAAGAAGCCGTGCCCACAGAATGAGTCATAGCAACACCGTTTTCCAGGCGAAAGCTTAGCCTGCCTAAGTAAGTAAACAAATACTTTGAACCATTAAAAAACAACAATAACAACAAAAACAGCTTAAAAAAACAAATAAAATAAAATAAATAAATAAACCCAGCTTAGAGCCAAAGTGTGCATTCACATCACCAAGGTCACGGTCCCCCGGTTCACCCTCCTGCCTCTCTCAGCTTCGGAGTTCTGTGGACAATCCTGGGTGGTCTGTAGCCTGTGGAAGCCGCCCCCCGCCCTGGTCCCTGCCTTCATCTTCACGTGGCCTTCTCCCGCTTCTGTGTCTGTGTCTGAAGGTCCCCTCCGTGTAAGGACCCCGGCCACACCGGATGAGAGCCTGCCTATGGCCTCACTCTAGCTTGACTACATCTGCAAGGACCCTCTCATCAAACAAGGTCCTGGAGTTAGGACTTCAACTTATAAATTGGGGGGTGGGGGGGGGGGCACAATTCTACTCACAACGATCAGAAATTGAGATTCTGGAAGAGAGAGACTTGCAGGGCAGTTTCTAAGCCCCCCACCCCACCCCCAGAGGGGACAGCAATGAAGGAAGCCGCGAAGGAGGGAAGCAGGCAGCTGTGGGAGGAGAAGGAAGGGCCTGCATCAGGGGAGACACACGTCAGGGGAGACCCGGCCATGTTCAAGGGACTCTGGGAACAGGCAGGGCCCGGGACCAGAGGGAGGACATGGAGCCTGTGGCCCGAGAAGGTCCCAGGGGCAGGGAGGGCAGACCCCTCCGACGTGCGGAGGCCATGAGGACAAGCGTACGTTCTGTTCACAGGGCAGCGGGACCTGAAGAGCCACCCCCGTGGCTAACGCAGTCCTGCGGGGCGCTCGCCTGGGGGCTTAGTCCCCCGTGGGCCAGCAGCACAGCCCCTACCGCCCTTTGCCCCCATCATCTGCTCATGTCGCGAATGTCCTGGCTGGACTTCCCTCTCCGTGAGGCAGGATGGGCCTTTCCATCACGCCGAAGCACCTGACCCCTCCGCTGGCCTGAGGGAAGCACTTGGTGGGTTTGTACTACGCGAATTAAAAGGCGCTTCCCAGCCCTGGCCCGGGCCCTGGGGACCATGTTCCTTGCTAAACCTCCACTTCCTACATTATTTTTTTTTTAAATATATTTTATTGATTTTTTACAGAGAGGAAGGGAGAGAGAGAGTCAGAAACATCGATGAGAGAGAAACATCGATCAGCTGCCTCCTGCACATCTCCTACTGGGGATGTGCCCGCAACCCAGGTACATGCCCTTGACCGGAATCGAACCTGGGACCTTTCAGTCCGCAGGCTGATGCTCTATCCACCGAGCCAAACCGGTTTCGGCCCTACACTATTTTTTAAAACATATTTTTATTGATTTCTGAGAGGAAGGGAAAGGAAGAGCTAGAAACATCAATGAAAGTTAAAAACAAAATAGAGCTTTGTTCTGATAATTCATATAGTCAATAACCATGGATTGAAGATCTAGAGAATGATGAACATTGAGCTCAGGGCTTTAACGTTCACCAAAAACTGAGTAGCTGTCAGTGTCTATGTCTCTATATTTATTTGTCATCCTGCTTCCTCATCTATCCGTCTTTCGATCTATCAATCAATCATCTATCTATCGTCTATCTACCTATCTATCATCTGTCTATCATCTGTCTGTCTGTCTATCTCATCTGTCTATCCCCTGCCTCATTCAACAAATGGTCGTGATAGGTTAATACTTATTTAGTCTTAAAAACCTCCAGTGAAGAAAGTACTATGATTATCCATTTTACATATGAAAAAACATAAACCACCTGGAAATGAACTTCCTTTTTTTTAATTCCCATTTTCCACTTATTAAAATACTTATGGAATTTAGAATCACACACTCCATCATCCTGATGAATTCCTTGGTTCAAGCCTTCATGCTTCTTTCTGAACGTCTATCCCAGACCCACACCGGAAGCGGCCAGATGTGGTTTGTGCCGGAGAGCGCCCCTGTCGGCGGTCCTCGCCTCCGCTGTCCGGCCATCGATCCTCGCAGGCGGGCAGGTCTGAGTAGTGGGGGGCTCTGTCCAGGGGATGACAGGCGCACCGGGGAGAGCGCCCCCGTCCTCACCTTCCTATGATTACAGATACCCGTGTGGAGCCTCGGACACAAGTCCAGCTGGGAATAACCAATGAATCCCGGAGGCTGTGAATGAAACCTGGAGGGGGGGTACTTGAACCACGGCCCCCAAAGAGGTAGACAGCGGATTCCAATTTGTGCATCTGGCACAACCTGGGAATTGAGTTTCCGTTTCTCATTTTCATGCTTTGAAAAGGCCCAGAGCTTCCTAGCTGCGTCTCAGGCAGACGCCACCCTTTAGCTGAACGGAGCAGTGACAGAAGGCTGTTCGTGGAGACCAGAACATCCTCTGTGGGCCAACCTAGGCTTGTCTGTTAGCATGTTAGCAGGACTTTGTGGGCTGTGCTCTGGGGGACAAAAAAAGCCAGTGACCACACATTTATGCACCTGGAGAGATGCTGCCTGGAAAGGCCATGGCTGTGAGCATCCCAGTGCTCTCTGAAGCACGTCCATGGGGCAGCGCTGGGACTTTAAGAGAAGCTGTCACAACCACAGCGGCCGAAGGCACAGCTTCTGTTTGTCCTCCGCCGCCCCTGCTCTGCAATTACCCCTTTGTTCAGCTCTGTTTGGTTAAGTCCTTTGAGCCCAATTTCCTGCTGGGGCGCTGGCCAATGTGAAGCCCACGTCCGCATGGGTGTGGGCCGTGATGACAGAGTGGACAATGAGGCGAGACCGCATCCTCCCTCCTCTCACTTCCTCTGCGTCAGCGCAGGACCAGAGGTGGTACGTGCCTGCGCCCCCGGAGTGGAGGTCAAGATCGTCCTCTCAGGGTGATGAGCGAGCCCCTGCTTCGTAGCAGTGCGACCGTGAAGTCATTGGTGAGTGGGGAACAGTCCCCAAAGGGTGGAGATTGTCCACGTCCACTCCGCCTGGCCATTTGCAACTGGAACGGACGCCTGGAGTTACATCCACCCCAGGCACGTACCACCTGGCACCGAGGTGTCATCAGGAGGAAATGAAGTGCTTTCTCCCAACAGCTGAACTGGAGGGTCAAACACTCAACCCAGAGAGTGGCATGGGCGTTGCTCGGAAAGGTGCATAGCAAGCCCTGTACCTGAGGCGCGCCGATGCAGGGGGTGGGCATGCAAGCTTTTTAGTCCAGAATAGCCCGTCAGTGCCTGAGCCCTAGCTTTCCTGGGACTCGCTGTGAGAAAGTCTGGATTTCCTATTTCTCCCATTCCTGCTGCCATTAACGGACCCCCCTCATTGACTAACTGAATTCCCTCCCTGCCTTCCTTTAATGTGGGCCAGCTCTACCTGGTCTGGGCTCTGACCTCTGAGCCTACCCAGGACCTGTCTGGCAGTATGGGCAGCTGGAGTTGACTTTCTTTTCTTTTTTAAATGTGTTTATTGATTTTTTAGAGAGAGAAGAAGGGAGAGAGAGAGAGAGAGAGAGAGAGAGAGAGAGAGAGAGAGAGAGAGAGAGAAACATTAATTGGTTGCCTTACAAGCTCCGACCAGGATCAACCCATAACCTAGGTATGTGCCCTGACCGGGAATTGAACCCATGACCTTTTGGTGTATGGGATGACCCTCCAATCGACTGAGCCACAGTGCTGGCTTAGCATCCACGCCAGCACCTGGCCACCAGGATCAGTCAGCAAGGAGAGGCTCAAGGCAGGGCCGGGGGTGACAAAGCTCGTTTTAATAACACACCTAGAAATCGATCATATTTGACAAGTTCTGGGGTAGGGATGGGTGGGGCTGCTCCTGAATGGGGGTGGCTGGTACTTGCTGGTCACACTGCGTGCCTTCCAGGGTCACTGACCCTCACACCCGCCGAGGAGTGTTCGGTCTCGTTTGCAGCCCTGAGGGCCCTGGCTGCCTGGGAAGGCCAGCTCCTCTGTGCGGAGTGGACACTGTTCGGGGACCTCCCAGGCGCCACCCTCTCTGCCTCTCCCCTCACTCGCGCCCACGCCTCCTGGGAACACAGACACCGCATCTCCTCCCTCCGACACGGCCCCTCCCACCCCGAAGGTGACGCTCTGAGACTCCTAATGGAAGATTTCACGGCTGGAAAACCTAAGACCCTCCAGCAAGGAGCAGCGCTGGCATAATTGAAAGTGGATGTGCCCAGGGCATGAAATAATAGAGCGGCTCACCAAACAAGACAAAACAGGGTGTTTACTTCACGCTCACGGACAACGAGCATTTCACCACACACCTGCGTTTATCAGCCCTGGCTCATCTGTTCCAGTGAGGAGCTTGGGAATAATTTGCATACTTTCCCCCAAAATGCACACACCGTGTTTATGATCTGCACATCAGAATAACCGTGATCTCCGTCTGCAGTCACTGGGGCGAAGTGTGTGTGTTCAAAAACAGAAATTAGGGGGAAGCACCTCAGTGTGTCCACCCTTGAATGTCCCTAAGTCACCTAGGACTTACGGAATTCTGAAATCCCCCTCAGATAGTTCGATCCTCCTGTAGCAGCAGGACCCAGGTGTGGGGGCACGCTTTTGTCTGGGTGTGTGTGTGCGTGTGAGCACCTCTCCATTTCCCGAGTGTTTCCTGCTCTCGCTCACGCTTCCATTCACTTTGCTCCCGGTCACTGTCTGAGCAAATGCTCTCCTTCTCCCTCCATTTCCCTAGAGAGCCCCCCAAAGAGTTGAGGCTGGTGAGAGACTCACTCGGGAGTCATGGAGGATGTGTTTTTTAGGACTGGGTTTCATCAGGCTGCAAATACATGAGGACCAGACAGGAGCTTCTGCAGACAGCTCTCTCTATGCAGCAAGCACTCCACAGGGACGTTTATGCATCCGCCCGACAGTGTCAGGGCGATCGCTGATGGAAATCTCTTGGCCTTCCCCTCGTGTCAGGGGGAATCTCTGTCACTCAAGCCATCGCCATCGAGAAGGAGAAAGAGCTGGAGGAAGCAGAGGAAGGAGGAATAGCTCCTGTAACCGGGGATGCAAAGGTTTTCTCAAAAATCCTCAGTGACATCGGCTGTGTCCCACCTTCTAGAAGGAAGTCACATGGCCGCTTCGGGCAAGAAGAGGAGCTGGGCACATGAGTCCTTAGCGTCCCAGACTCGACAGCAGAGGAAGGGAAAGAAGGCAGTAAAAATGGAAATGGGGACCGGCCAGCATGGATCAGTGGTTGAACGTTGACCTATGAACCAGGAGGTCACAGTTTGATTCCTGGTTAGGGCCCAGGCCCAGGTTGTGGGCTCAATCCCCAGTAGGGGGCGTGCAGGAGGCATTGATCAATGATTCTCTCACATCATTGATGTTTCTCTCTCTCTCTCTTCCTCTCTGAAACCAATAAAAATATGTTTTTAAAACATTTTTTAAATGGAAATGGGAATTTTCTGCGTGACACTTATTTGTGGTGTTGAGCTTGTGGATTTCTCCTGTGAACTGTGCCTGAAGCTGTGTCCCAGGCAGTTGTCAGCTCTGACACCTGGGACCGGGAGGAATATGAGGACGGCGAGAACCCCCGATGCCTACCACTGTGTGTGCGACCAGATGGTTCTGGGGCTGGGCTGTCAGCTGGAGAACCTGCCCATGTGTCTGGGACGGTCCCAGGTGACTGATGCTGCCAAGCACGCCCACAGGTCTTGTCACACAGATGAGACTGTCTGCGCAGGCCTGCGGGCGTTGAACGATGGCGCAGGGAGCGGAGTGCAGACAATTAGTCACATCTCGGCTCTCAGAAGACCCCGGCAAGGAGAACTAAGGCAGGGGACAGCCAAGAAGGTGGGGACCGCCACTCTTCCACCAGTGCCAGCCAAAGGACACTCCCGTGACCTTCGCCGTGGCTGGAGCAGCAGTCATGTTGGGCCGGGGTGTTGAGAAAACAGATATATTCACACTCAACAGCGAGAGGAGGTGGTGATGACCAAACGGACTACTGTCAAGGGCAAGGTGAGGAGGAGAGAGTGAGGTGGGGTAGGTAGAGGTAGAGGCTCAAACCATGGATGGAACTGCTGATATTTTATTATCATCGCACGCAGTGCCAAGGCTATAGAGTCAGCGAGACCCGGTTCAGGTCCCGGTGTGTCGCCTCCGGTTGGGTGGCCTTGGACACGTCTTTGAGACTCTGTCTCGTTCTCTGCGTCTCAAGGATGCTCGCGCCTGACGTGTGGTGATGTCCGGGGAAGAAGGCGAGTCTGAGAAACACAGGCCCCAGCACTGTGCCTGGCACTTAAAGGGCCATAACCCGTTCCCCTTCCTGTTCTTGAAAGAGTTGAATGTTTTTCATCTTGTAGATCCAAAGTCTTCCCGGACACCAGGCAACTTCCATCAACCACGTGTGCTGAGAGGTGAGACACTGAGCGGACATTCCCGAGAACGACATGACGGCAGCCGCTGGCAAGCCCCACAGTGAGTCCCTAGGGTGGAGCCCACTGTTAATTCTGGAAAGAACCCCTAGAACAAACGTCCGAGAGGCAGGCACAGGCCATGCACCAGGAAGGAGCCAGCTGCGGCGATTCCAGGCTCTCCTCTCAGGGTCTGTGTGATGCCCGTGGGACCTCAGCTGACGTGTGGACTTTCCTTGAAAACGCACGCTCCATGTTTTGAAGAGAAAAACAACTTGGAAATAGTTTTGGTTCGACCCTGCGGATGACGGACCACATCCAACGGAGCTGGAATCTCGTTCCCCCGCACTCCCTTCAGGGCCCGGGAGTAAATTGAAGGAGGCCCGACACACGCCAGCACCTGCCATGCACTCGCAGGCACATCGCAATTCCCCACGGAACACGATTTTCTTGGTGCTGGTAGATCTTCAGCTGCCGCTGACGGATTCAATTTCTGCAGCGCCTCCCGAAGCCGAGAGCCCACGCGGGGTGTGAGTCAGCCCGGCGGGTCCTACTGAGCACCTACTACCTGTCGTTGGCTTGTTGGCGCTCACATCCTCCCCCCCCCACCCACCCTTCCCCGCACACAGGCTCTCCACATTTAACCCCAGGAGTCAGGCTCAGCCAGTGCGAAGCATGTCAGGAGATATGGAAGATGGAAGTATGGAGAAGACACTGCTGGTTCCCCACAGACCCTGGGGCCCTTTAAGTTTGGGGTTCCCGTCCCCCAGTGGCAGGGTGTGGCCTGGAGTGGAGGCAGCTGTCTCACCTGGAGGGGCTTGGCGTTACACAGCCCCCTGGAGCCCTCATCCCATCACCGGCTGTGGTGGGGCCTCAGGGCGGGACAAGCACGGACGCAGTTTGCACCCACAGGCTCGCTCCCCGCAGGATCCGGAAGCCCAGCCCTGCTTAACGCCCCCTCCCCCACCTTCTCCATCATGCTCCCCAGCCTCACAGGTTTCTCCTGGGAGATCCTCTCGGTAAATGCCTGACACACGATGCGCCATGTCCGGCTCAGCCTCTGTGGAAGCCGGGCTCACCGCGGCGCTCCGCTCCCTCCTTATTCCAGCTCTACTTCCAGCTCCGCACTGGTTCCCGCTCCAGGCCCTCTAGCCCTCGAGGTGCTGCTTCCAGGGCATCGGTTACCCTACCGTCTCAGACAGAGCCGCCCCCCGCAGGCCGTGATGTGGGAGAGGAAGTCAGCCGCTTACTTCACAGCCTCGGAGCCTGGCGGCTGTGACGGCACAGCAGGCGGCAGCCCTGGTCGCTGTCAGGGCTGACCATCCCTCCCTTTCCGCTCTCCCGCTGATGACAGGAAGGCTCCTGGTGCTCCTTCCAGTTTTCTCATTCTTGCTTCTTAGGGGCCACCGAAGGGGAGGGTCCTTTTCGGCCACGGCTCCCACTTTGCTTTTCCCGGGCATCTGAGGACCTGCTGTACAAAATCTGCCCCATTTGCCAACTCTTCCCAAACACCGGTCCTCCGGGACACTCTGCCTCCATCCCGCCTTTAGCCTCGTGGGCTGAGCTCCTGCACGCCCCACGCCGCGCACTGACATCGGCGACTGCGCCAGCCAGGCGCGCGTCCTGTTCTCACGGGGCTGGTGGCCCAGTGGCTGGGACAGCAGTCGGCTCCGTGCCCACAGCGAAACTTCCAGCGGTGACGGTGCCCACAGGGAGAGGCCGTGCTGGAGGAGAACTCGCGACAGGGACCTCCTCTGTCAGAGCCTAAGCTCACAGACTCCCCTAGCCCTTGCGTGTCCTGCTTGAGCTGAGTCCCAAGACCCTATCCGTCTCCAGGCCGTGACAAGTGCCCAGGACAGCACGAGGCCCACAGTAGATGCTCAGCAAACAGTGGTTGAAGGCTGTAATCACAGGCCTTTGGTGAATGTTCTAGGCCAGCCGTGGGCAAACTACGGCCCGTTCAGCTGTTCTATCCTCCCCGAGGAGCCAAAAGAGCGGAGGGTTCTCTTGCTCTCCCTTCTGCTCCTTCACCAGCAGCAGTGTTAACATGTGTTAGTTCACACAAACACTCCATCCATGCTTTTGTTCCAGCCCTCCGGTCCAGTTTAAGAACCCATTGTGGCCCTCGAGTCAAAAAGTTTGCCCACCCCTGTCTAGGCCCGGGGTCGGCAAACTGTGGCTCACGAGCCACATGCGGCTCTTTGGCCCCTTGAGTGTGGCTCTTCCTAAGCCTTAGGAGTACCCTAATTAAGTTAATAACAATGTACCTACCTATATAGTTTAAGCTTAAAAAATTTGGCTCTCAAAAGAAATTTCAATAGTTGTACTGTTGATATTTGGCTCTGCTGACTAATGAGTTTGCCGACCACTGTTCTAGGCGATCATTCTATTTCCATAGCATCGCCCAGCCTGAGCCCTCAGCGTGTTTCATCTCACAATAATAAAAGACATGATGTGATTATTATTCGCACCTTATAGATGAAGAAACGGAAGCAAGAGAGGTGAAGAAATATTTCCAAGGCCACACAGCCAGCAAGCGCGGGAGCTGGGCCTGGAACCCAAGCTCTCTGGTCCCTGCACTTGGTCCTGCATCCTGAGCCGGCTTGGTGCTGGGAGCTTCCAGCGTATTCTCTCTAGCAGACTGTCAGGCAGGTGCTATGTTGCTCTTTTTCTCTCCCTCTTTGTAGAAGCCAGAATGAGAACTGAGGGGTCTCAGTATCTCCCCCAAAACAGCAAGGCCTCCAACAACAGAGTCAAGGTTGGCCTGCAAACTGGCACCTGATTTCCCCCGTGCCAGTTGCCCGCACGTGACAGTGATGGTCAAGAGATCATGGAGGGGGAGGGGGAGGAGGAGGACACAGAGGAGGGGCAGAGGAGGCCTGCAGGCCCGGGTTCAGATCCCCCACCCTTTGCCTGGGCTGTGGATTTGGGCGGTTAGAATACTGACACCTTAGAGGCAATCAGCTCCTTGAACACCCCTGAGCCCATGGCATTACCCCGCCCCACGTCGCTTTGCATCTGTAAAAAGCATCGCAAGGGCAGTAATCCTGCCTGATTAGAAGCTCAGCCTGTTTCCTATGCAAATAGAACGCTGCCTGGTAGGAGAGTGCCACAGATAATCACTTGCACTCAATGGAATTTTCAAAAAGAAAAATGACAAGTTGCACCTGCAGATTTTTAAATCCAGGTGTTCCTTCCCCCCAAATGGATGGAAATAATATTGAGCGATTGTTAAATGCTCCACGAGGCGTGTGAGTGGGGAAAGCAGCGCAAAGCTGGCGGAGGGCGGGACGCCGCTGACTCAGCCTGGGAGCTGCAGGATGCAAGCGCCAGGCCCACGTGTCTCCGCCGGCTCCCTTCCCATCACCTTCCCGGGAACTGGAACGAGGGAGTGGTCACAGTCACGCATGCATCGCCCACGGGGCTGAGCGGTTCGTACATGTAAGCCAGCGAAGGGATTGGAAGACTAAGTGGGTGCTTATAAGAATCGGGGGGCGGGGGAAGGGTGGGGGGCTCTAAACAGCCCCTCGCACCCAGATGGCTGCGCGCCAGACGCGTTTTATTTGAAGCATCAGCAACATGAAAGGGAGCTCCTCGCAGGGCCCGGCTGGGGGACTGCAGCTCCTCCTTCCATGGTCTTTGTAAAACAAGGGCAGTAAAGAGATACAAACAGGGCAGTTAGGTTTAATGGTGGTAAGAACCAGACACCTGAATATGTGATTTATTTTCCTAAAAAACTCACCCAGTGGAGGCTGCTGTTAATGAGCAAGGCGACCGGCTGCAGGGCCCAGACTGCACGAGGCCCGTTATCTCGGCTACTTTACGAGAAAGGAAAACAGAACCACCAGAAAAATCTTTCTCGTTTCAGCCTCAACGGGGGTGGAGGCAAGTTTTCACACAGCTTTGGGGCCTCATTGGGGAGAAAGGATTGTGTGAGATCCCAGCTCTCGGAGTCTCAGGAGGAGCCTTCCTCCGCCCCAGGCGGGGGCCGGGGGCCGGGGGCAGCGTGGGGGGCGGAGGAGCCCACACCAGCTGAGGACCTACGATGGCCAAGGGCAGGGCTGTGTGCCCACCTAGGAGGCACTGTCGGTATCTGCATTTCTCCAATAGAGGCACTGAGGCTCAGAGAGTTAAGCATCTTGGCCAAGTGCTAGGCCAAGAGCTGGGCCCCATTAAGGGAAGAGCCCAGACCCCCCCCCACACACACACACACACACACGTGTTTTGTTTGCTTCTACGCTACCAAGTGGACCAGGTACCTGGTTATAGGAACGTCCAAGAGGCAGCCCCGGAAATGAGAACACCACTGCGACAGGACTGAAGCCTTCATCTGCCTGTGTGTGGACGGGGGAACAACCCCACTCACTGCCTGTTGTGTTCGCACGATTCATCTCCACAGGCCGGGCCGAGATGAATCAGTCAGCCAAACTCCGTGGGACAACTGGGGTCCCACCACAAGCGATTGCTCCATCAATATTCAACAAAGAACGTGCTCAGAGCTAGAAAGACTGTTACAGGCGATCTGACCAAACCACGTTATGTTTGCATCCTCTTGAGAAAGATATCCCTTCATGAGTTGCTTGATTCCCCCCCTTTCTTTCCTTCTTTCCTTTCTTCTTCTTTCCATCTACCCACCCACCCACTTGCCCATGCACCCCACCATCCTTCCATTTATCCATCCCTCTACACACCCACCAATCCATCTAACCAACCTCCCTCCCTCCCTTCCTGCCTTCCTTCTTCCTTCCCTTCCTCCCTCCCTTCCTTCCCTTCCTCCCTCCCTTCCCTCCTGCCTTCCTTCCTCCCTCCCTCCCTCCCTCCCTTCCCTCCTGCCTTCCTTCCTCCCTCCCTCCTTCCCTCCCTCCCTTCCCTCCTTCCTTCCTCCTTCCCTCCCTTCCTCCCTCCCTCCCTTCCTTTCTTCCTTCCATAAAAAGACCAGGAGGGAGGTCCAGACCTCCTGTTTGCTGCTAATTTGCTGTGTGTCACTGAGCACATGTCTCTCCCTTCGCACTCTCAGGTTTCTCGTAAGTAAAACGGGCAATAAATCCAACTGGCTTTCTGTGGGGTTCAAGTGAGACAACACGGGAGCGTATGGGGGACCCGCCAATCACAATAATGCTCAGCAAAGGTCATCTCAGCGCTAGCGCTGCCATAATGACGACGAAGTGCCTCCTGTTCCAGACCGTCAACGACCCCGGCCTTGTGTTTTCACCTGGTCGTCACCCAGACCTGCGGGACCCCCACCTGCACACACCGATGAGCCTGCTAAGGGGGAATGGCACGAGATGTCCTGCCTGAGGCCCCACAGCGAGCAGGGGGTGCCCTGGGCTGGGGGGCCAGGCCCGCCCACTTCCATCACCCACCTCTGCTGGGTCCACTAGCAGGGCCCACCCTTGCTGCCCATCCCTGCTGCTGCCTTGCGGAGTTCCTGGCCGAGCTGACCAGAGTCGCCCGCACGGTGCTGGGGAAGAGGCAGGATGGCAGTTACAGCGACACCAGGAAGCTGGATGTGTGCGTGCAGATAGAGGCGCGAGTAGCTCAGGTGTAAGAGTTTGCGCTGCACGGATGAACAGCCACACACGGGACCGGAAGCAGACACGCACGGGCTGCGCAGGCATGCAAACGGAAAGTCGCTCTGACAACTTCCCCGCTCTCTCCGTCAAGGACGTGCTCACGGAGATGCTGCAACCGGGAGGGACAGCGCGGTGCCGCCGAGGAGGCCGCCCGGAGGCTGACGGCGCCGTCACTGTGGCAGGGGCAGCAGCAGAATACGGGGTCCAGCTCGAATTGTAAGAAATGCTAATCTGCTGTTCACCGTGACTGTTTTGTTCTGAGTAAAGAAGGCGCACCCTAACCTGGCTGGGAGTTGCACGCGGGACCTGGGAGCTCACCTGGAAACGTGCCCCCCCCCTCCCCATCGGGAGCTGCCTGTGATCACAGACAGATGAACAACCTTGTTGCAGAAACCAGGGCCACCAGCCCTTTGAAGACCCCCAGCCTTTGCACACCCACAGGCCTTTGCAAATCTGCAGACCTGTTAACTGCCATTTGGCACGCCCTTTGCCTACTTCCCAGGTAACCTTCATCCTTCTACACAACATAAGCAGCTGGCTTATGGGGGTGCGGAGCAGATTTCTGTGGATGGCCTGCTGCTCTCCCACGCTGCTGGCAGGACTGGACTAAACGCTCATGTATGATTCAACCCTGTCTCTGCTGAATTGGGTCAAGTAGTGACAGGCAGCCGGACCCACGATTGTCTGGCTACAACTGGATAGTGAGCGCTGATTGGCCAAACGGTGCATCCCTTCGGAAAGCAGAGTTTCTCCCCAGCGGGCAATGCAGACCTTCCCGTGATTAACAAGGTGCCAACACGCTGGCCAGTAATTCAGAGAGTCCGCCAAGGCAGCCGGCCGCTGGCCTGGAACCCAAACAATTTATGAGCATCTGCTCCGTGCGGGAGAGAGGACGCGAGGCCCAGCACAATAACCGTATTTCTTGCCGCCGGGCCCTAGGAGGCCCTTCCCCTCGATCAGGAGGGCGTTTCTCTGATGCTCCCGTGTCCTGGTTAGAGGAACATAACCCTCAGTGATCAGCACCGCCACCCGCCACCCGGCGGCTGCTGGAGGCCGCCAGGCAGTCCTGTCCTGGGGCCACAAATAGCAGTGCCAAGGCAACCAAGCTCTTTGTGGACGCTGTCTAGGGCCCCGGAGCGCGCAATCGAACGTTCAAGGTGAACCACAGAGCAGCTCTGATCAAGCTGAGCACTAGTCACCAGAGCTGACGAACCAAGGAGAGGAGGAGCAGAAGGAAGAGAGGAGGAGTGACGTAGGTACTAGAAGGAAGACAGAGGAAGCGGGGTAGAGGAAGGGGGGCAGTGAAGGATTAAAGAGAATGGTCACCCTTGATTACCAGACCAGTCGCCAAGGAATGAACACCCCATGTCCCTTGGGCCCATGACAAGGGAGAATGAATTCTAAACAGAAGTCAGCTGCCCTTTCCAGACTCACCCTGCCACATCCCCACTGGGGTGTGGTTGGGACCAGGGATCAGGAGCCGCTGAGAGGAGATGGGTGAAGCCCTGAGGGCACTGCGGGAGGTGAGGGCAGGGGTGGGAGGTCCAATTGGCCAGAAGCCATGGAGTGTGCGCCCAGCGCCTCCATGCCCAGTCACCCCCAACCCCACCAACTTGCCCTCAGTTCCCAGGGTCTTGTTGAACCCACCCACCGAGGGAGCGTGGTGAAGGCTGCTGGGGGTGGGGGGAATGGAGACTCCTCTCCTGACACCATCCGTGTTGCCAGCGCCACGTGTGTCCACCACCTGCCGTTTCTTGGGGACCGCAGGAAGTCCCTTTACACACAGGGAGTTGTTTAATTTCCTCAGCACCACAGGATAGCTGCATGGTGCCCATTTTACAGCAAAGACTATCAAGACTGAGTGCCCAAGGTTATGTACCAACCACGTGACAATGACACGACATAGCTAGCCCCCAGCTCACACTCTCTCCTCCCTCCTGTGGTGGTGAGGAGCTCAAGGGTGGACTAAAGACCCAATTCCCTCCAATCTCGGAACCGATCAGAGCAGTGCTTCTCGATCACCCGGGCCAACTGTTAAATAGGCCCAGTGGGGTCCGAGGTTTGACATTTCTAAGGAGCCCCCACATAGTGCCCACGTGCTGACCCAGGGCCACACCACGGGTAGCGATTGGATCATCTCGTGTAGACTTCACTTCTAAGCGCGGCAGGGGATGGAACTCTCTCACCCGCTCAGTCCCATGGCTAAGGTGAGGGAGCCTGTCCTTACACAACTGGGCTGGTTTTCAAAGAGCAGGTGCTGTTGGACCAGGGAAACCAGAGCCCATCACAATGCGTCCCGAGCAGAAGCTCCGGTCCTGTCCCCATGGGGGTGTCAGTGCCTTTCCCCATCCTCCCCCGAGAGTAGGCAAGGCCCCTCCCCTCAGACACTGCCCGGCCGGGCCCTGCGTGCACACGGAGCCAGGTATGTGCAGACGGCAGATGGATCCCCGATTAGGTAAGTGTCCTCAGGCTGGAATTTGGCTGTGCTCGACCGTGGCCTCTTGTGACCGCTTTGCTGAGTCCCATCTACACGGTCTCAGGCCACCTGGACACGCCTGGCGCTCATGGCCTCCTTGCTAACTCTACTCTCTGTTTCCTTTGCCAATAGCCCTCCGCCCTCTGCACCTCCAGGCCTGCGTTCTCCCCCAGGAGTCCCGGCACCACCGCTGCCTGGCTCGGATTCCCAGCTGCCGGGCGCGGCCCGTTTCATCCAGCCTCCTGCACGAGGAGACCCTGCCTCCCCGAGACGATGCTGCTGGGCCCACCCTTTCCCTGAACAACCCCATAATCGGCCGGGTGTCCTCAACTCCTAGTCCGCCGGTCTTGGCTTCTCCCTTCTCCCAGCAACCTGCCGCGAAAGTTCTGCTAATCTGTGCAGTTGACGCCACACCCCAAGGTATAATAAAAGGAAATCTCCTTGTCCCATCCTGGTCAATCTAAGCAAAAATGTTAGAAACATCCCAAACATTCATTCCTTTAATGGACAGAAAGAGCTGGAAATCACTTTTGAGCCTGAGAGTGATGTTTGGTAACAAAGAAAGGAAATTAAGTTTTATTTACATTGAGTTGCACGATAAGTCTGTGTGCAAAGCGTCATTATGTGTGTTGTTTTACGATAAGATAAGGGTATGCAGAGTCAACAACCCGGCATGACTGGCCACGGTCCTGGGGGTAAAGTATGATTGTCGTTGGACCAGAAAAGGCAAGAGGAAAGCTCGGTTTCAACTCTTCAGATACCATATCTCCTGTGTGATTAATTCAGCAAACACAACGATGGGACGAACAAATACTGAACGGCAAACTATGAATCAGCGAGAACTATTCAGCTCGGGAAATTCTCACTCAAGTTCAAAGTCGTTCAGCTCAAGTGCTGTATTAACATGGCCCCGTTTCCAGGGCCTGGACTCGGGGAGGGAGCCTGAGGGTTTGGACCTTCGTAGCACAGGAACCTGGATTGCAGTCCCACTTGAGCTCTCGTAGCTGTGTCACTTCATCCAACTTATGTAACTTCTCTTCGCCTCAGTTTCCTAACCCTGAAAACTGTAAGAGCAAAGCATAGGCCAGGGGTGGGCAACCGTTTTGTGAGTGCGTGCCAAAACCAGCAAAATCTCTGACTCAAAATTCTTCTGCGTGCCAACCCTAATTTTTTGAGAACGTGTTACGCCTATTTGATATCTCTTAAGGTGTACGTATGTGAAGAACCTTGAAGAAATAATAAAATTCATTCGAGCGACAAAAACACAGTATATGATGATGAAAAATACATTTATTTTTTAGTGTATACATGTACACTGATAGTCCAACAGAAAACTTTATGACTCTGTTTGATATTATCAGTGGGACTTTTGCTGCTGCATCACTGATGACAGAGATTTTACATCAGGTTTATATTTTGTGACCTTCAGAGATAGGCATGAGCTACTACTTTCATCCGTCAGGCTACTCCTATTATGAGACTTAACAAAATTCATCACTGAGAACAAAGATTCATAAGCATATGTGGATGAAAACATGGAGAGTCACGCTGTTGCCAAGTTTTTTAAACAGAAAACATTTTCTGGAAGGGCATTCCAAGTCCTCAATAGTTCGTTTTCGGCACTTTTGAAATTGTTCTTCCCTCTCTCGTCAATCCATGCCTATGGTCTTTAAGATAACTTATTATGTAAAATTATTTATTTATCTAAGATGCACCTACACTGAATTTATCTGAAAGATAAAAAAGTCGATGATATTAAGAAAAAAATTGTGAATGGAAGATTGTAAGAGAGGGTTCCGCGTGCCAGCAAAAGCTACTGGCGTGCCATGTTTGGCACGCGTGCTAGGGGTTGCCCACCCCTGGTATAGACCATCCAACTCAGCAGCTGCTGTGAAGGTGACATGAGACTTTTCATCAGATGACTCGGGACCAAGTCCTGGGCTTTGCTGAGTCCCATCTAACCTGCCTCCCGTGGCCCGGCCAGCATGGCTCAAGGGTTGAGCGTCGACCCATAAACCAAGAGGTCACCTGTTCAATTCCCAGTCAGGGCACATGCCCGGGTTGCTGGCTCCATCCCTGGTAAGGAGTATGCATGAGGCAGCTGATCAATGTTTCTCTCTCATCAATGTTTCTATCTCTCCCTCTCCCTTCCTCTCTCTTTCTTAAAAAAATAAAGAAAAAAAAAATCAATAAAAACATATTTAAAAGTAAAGTGTCTCCTGTGGACAATCAAACAGTCTTTTTTATAACTTTCCCTCCAGGCAGTCATAACCCCAGGGAAACCAAGGGGGTCCCCGAGAGGCCATGAGGCGGCAGTGATGAGAGAGGCCCAGGTGGGGCTGTGCAGAGCTCCGGGCAGGGCCTGCAATGCAGCCAAATGAAATCTAGGTACTTCCTGTTTAGCCGGGGCTAAGCTATCACTCTAGTTCGGGGCTCGCATGGCGGAAGCCTCCTGCACACCCTCAGAGGCTTGGGGACGAGCGTTCATGAAGAGCGGGAGCCAGGAAGAGGGGCGGAGCGGGCGCCTTATCCCTAAAGGGCAGCCGCAGACGTGCCGTGACGCCAAGCGATGCAATGGTGCGTTTGCCCAAATCATCCCACAGTCGGCCTGCTGAGGAGCCACACGTCTGCAGAACTGACGGAAAGGGAGAGACACTGGACTCCCTGCCCAGCGCAGTCCCCGTCCTCCGTGAGCTGCCCGGGCCGGCCTCTGTCCTGCTGTCCCCGCCCTGAGCACACCCAGGCGGCATCTCTGTGTAGCCGCTGCCACAGCCCGTCCTGGACCTGAGCACGTGTATTTTTTTTATTTATCAAAGTGAGATCATGTCTCCTCAGCTCAAAATTGAGGACAAAGATCGCCCTGTGCGGCTGTCTCCTCCACTGGCCCTGAAAAGCTGATGTAACCCAGTGACACTAACAGAGGCTCAGACAGCGCCTCCCAGCCTGCACCAGGGATTGTGGTGAGCGTCAGTGATGACTCGGGCGTCCTCCCCTTCCCACCCTGAGCCACAGCTGTCACTGCCATGTGCCTCTGGGGCTCCTCATAGGACCCCTCCCTGCTCTTAGTTTCAGGGTCGCTGTTCGGGTTGGCCTGACCAGATAGGTAAGCAGAGGACGGCTGAGTCTGCGGCGAGGTGTCTGGGACCCGGGGAAGGCATTATGCCCTCGAACAACCCCCCTGGAAGTCCCGGCTCTCCTCCCAGGCGGTGCTTTAGGCTCACCTGGCACCCACCAGCCTTCCTTCCACAGCGGGAGCTCGCTGCTGGGGATCGGAGGCCTGCGGACAGAAGGGGTGCAGTGACTTGAACGGCACGAAGGTGTGGGTGATGCCGGGCCCGTGACCTCCTGAGAGACTGATCCGGGGGTAGTACTAGTAACTGTGATCGGAGGAGGCCGAGAGAACAGGAGGCTGAGGACAGATCCAGATGTTGGTGGGGCTTGAACTGCCTTCTCCGGGGGGAGAGCCTGGGGCCCCCACCTGTCCCCACGGCAGTGAGACCGAGGGTGCTTTGGGGACACCCGCCCCGCGGGAAAGTCAGGACACCCCGGTGCTTCGTGGACGCATGACCTGGGACACGCTACTTAACATTCCCAAACCTCGATTTGCCCTCGTGGGAAACAAACCAGAAAAATGATATAATAATATCTATCTCACAGCGTTTCCCCGGCGGGTCGGGGGAGAGATTGTGCTCGATCGGGCTCAGCCACAAACCCGTGGATTCAATAACCCTTTTCCACCACCTGTCCAGCTCCTTCTTCGTGTGCCTCTCATCACGCGGGCTCTGTGCCCGGAGTGACCGCTCACTAAGTGTTGGGGGCGGACGAAAGGAGAGAGATGCTGCTTTCTCCTCACCTGTCAGCTCTCGGGGGCCTGGGACCTCCAAGTGGGGGTGCGCAGAACCTCGTGAGGACTGGAGGTGCCAGGAGGAGCCTCCACTCCCCAGAGGGGTGTTTCCAGGATGAATGGAGACGGGGTTGTTGCACACGGATGAGGTGATGTCTTTTATTTGAGTCAAAACGGACAAGAAACACACAGTTCACACTACCAACAAACCAGAGATGCTTCCTCATTGCAACCTGCGTGTGGTGAGAGACGGCAGAAATACGGGAGGCCGGGCCACCAGCTGTGACACAGAGACCCCTGTGCACAGGCCACGTTTGTTTCCAGACCTGAAATCAGGCATCAAATCTGAAGCTCAGCTCAGCACAACCTCCCCAGGAGACACAGGGATCCAAGATGTGGGTACAGACGGGGGGAGGGGGGGCAGGGGGCCCCCACCATGTCGGTGGGGACTTTCCTAAGCGCAGAAATGGGCTCTCTGTTCCTCCCGGTGCCCCGATGAAGCGCTGCCCAATCCCGCTGTGTCCTCTGAAAGCACACTGGGCGGGGAGGTGACGTCTGGAGAACGGGTGGGACCCAACATTTCTAAAAACCATGGGGAATGGCAAGGACACCTGACCAAGCCTTCCTTTTTTAAAAGCCATTTAGCATGGCTAAACAATATCAGAGAAATCAAGTGGGAAAAACTTATTTTTGTTCTACACCTATCCTTTCTTTACATGCCTTTGGAGGGAAAAATCCTATATAATAAAAGAGTAATATGCAAATCAACCGGACGGTGGAACGACTGGTCGCTATGATGCGCACTGACCACCAGGGGCAGATGCTCAAGGCAGGAGCTGCCCCCTCGTGGTCAGTGTGCTCCCACAGGGGGAGCGCAGCTCAGCCAGAGGCCAGGCTCATGGCTGGTAAGTGCAGCAGTGGTGGCAGGTGGGGCAGTAAGGAGCGAGAGGTCCCAGAATGCAGAAGCCCCAGACTGCAAGAGGGTGCAGGCCAGGCCGAGGGACACCCCCCAGTGCATGAATTTCGTGCACCGGGCCTCTAGTAAAAAATAACTTGGTCTAGATCATTGCTACCATCTCCACCACTGCAGGAATTAAAAGATCGATCACAGTGATATTGACTTATCTAGGCTCCGTCTAATAACTGGGGGTAAACAGCTGCACAGAGAAGGCAGACAAGGGCTGAGGGTGTTCGGGGCTGAGAATGTCCCAGGCACATAGTCTTAAACTTCTGAAACTACTCTTTCTGTGTTGATACTATTTCTTTGGACTTCAACTTATTTCTGGTTAGCAGATCCTTGCAATTCATCACTCTCATTCATAAACCCACCCACCCAACCACTCACCCATCCATCCATCCATCCATCCACCCATCCACCCATCCATCCATCCATCCATCCATCCACCCACCCACTCACCCATCCATCCATCCATCCATCCAACCATCCACCCATCCATCCATCCATCAACCAAGCATCCACCCACTATTCACCCACCTATCCACCCACCTATCCATCCATCCATCCATCCATCCATCTATCCAGACCTTAGTGTCTGCTATACATCTGTTACCTGCTTCATGACCTCAGGAAACTTTCAGTCAGTAGAAGAAGCCAACCTAGACCAGCTAATTGTGGTGTGTATGAGCCAATCCATCAATCATTCACTTACTCGTGTATTCCAGAAATATACAGTGAGCGTCTACCGTGAGCTGGGAACTGGGCGATCCCCTGGGGACTCAGTGAAGGAGCAGGGGCATCAGGCTCTGTCCTGCGGACTCCATGTGGAGAAGTCCATGGCAACTGGCACCTGGGAGGACCCAGGAGGAGGGGGCACGGGAGATTTACGGGATGTGAAAGAAGACATTCTTTTTCTTTTTTGCCTGCCTTACTGTAAGCACGAACTGTCAATTTCTGGAACAGATTTTGGTTACCCGTGGCAACATCTGAAGCAAACAATAAAGCGCAGAGGAAAGCACACATTCGCACCCTGATATTAAATCCTCCACATGGCCCCCCGATCGCGTGGGTCGGGAGCGAGCTCTCGGCTAATTAGCAACGCTCCAGCGCCTCATTGTTCGAGTGGGTGTGTTGATTTCAGAAAAGATCTTTCATTTTTTTCACTTTGCCCTAAAATATTCAAAATGTGTTATTCGAATAAACTAAGTTATTTATAAATTTTAAAAGAAGAAAAATACTTGGGGTTTTCAAAGTTTCATAAAACAGCTTCCCATCCCCTCGTTCTCTAATAATTAAGCCCGGACTTCTTAACGAGGCCGGAGGCCTTGTGTGGTCTGAGCCCCGTCCCCTCTCCCATTGGGGCCTGGCACCACTCTCCTTCCGCCTCCATTTCACCAAAGAGCTCTCTCAGCCCCCGCAGTCCTTGTCCGCTCCTTGCCAGGCATCCGCATCCTTTCCTTCCGCCTGTGACGTCCTCTCTTCCACTATCTCCCCCTTCCCAAGTTCCCTTCGGGCCTGACTAACTGTAATATCACTTTTTCTTCAGGTTTCAGATACGATTTTGCTGCTTCTGGAAACCTATTTCAACCATAAACCCACAAAGGGAAGATGTTCCTGCTATAATTCCCATTCCCATTCCCTCCAATGATCCCCATCACAGCTCTAGCAGGATGTTGTTATGTTTCTTTAAATACTCCTGTCCCCCCCCCCCCCGAGGCCATGACAACAGGCCTGTCCCTATGAGATTATCTGTCTATTTCTAGGGTGAACTACAGGAACTGCCACATAAATATTAGTTGAATTCATTGATGAATATAAGAGGCTCATCAGTGAATATAAGTTATATAGAACGTGCATCAGTCAGCTACTGCTGCATAACAAGCTGCCTCAGAACTCAGTGGCATAAAACGGTTTGTTCACACACTCACAGCTCTGCACTTAGCTCTGGCAACCCTGTGTCAGCCTTCGACTCATATCCCCCCAGGGCTCCCAGCCACAGAGGGGAGCTCAGCCTCACCGCATGCTAACGGCCTCACACAACTATTATGGATCACGGTCCTGCCTCTGTGCTTTCTCTCCCAGGGCCTTCTCCGTTGCTGCAGGAGCCTTCTCAGCCTCAGGGCGCACGCCGCCCAGAAGAATGGGGGTCACACCCAGTGGGAAACTACACCCGGTGCAGAGCAGGACCCTGCAGATCACCGCTCCAGCCTCCTCACCTTTGACACTCCGCCAGGAGAGCCGATTCCCGCTGCACACAGAACGGAGACATGAACACACACCTGACGCTGCCTTTCCCCCCTCTTCCTCACTCTCCCTCCTTCCTCAATGCTTCTTCCTGGAAAAACCTCCCTAATGAGCTGCTTGGACCCACATTCTCATCTCGGGAGCTGCTTTCAGGAGAACTTGGGTTAGGACAGCTGACGCGAGGGCCTGGTTTCCAGCGCTGCTCGCAGCCCTGTGGTTCGGTATCGGTCCTTCCCAGGAGGTCTCTGGAAACTAGTGCGCCCCTCCGGTCCACACCCAGCCTGAGCTGAGGCCTGTGGCCTGGGTGCCGGGATGTGCCCGGTGCCAAGGCTCAGTCCCAGGCTTCCCCGGGGCTGGAGGCCGTGGTCAGCCCCGCCAATGGCACATGTGCGGGCAGGCGGGCACATTGCTGTGGAAAATCGGAGTTAGATCAGTGGGCGGAGGGAGAAGAAAGGCCGGGTCCATTGCACCACAGACGCTCTAAGAAAGTGACCAAAGGGGCTCTGACGGCGGCCGTGAGGGAGGAGACCCCAGCACCTTCCCCAGGGCGGCGACCCCGTGCCTGTTGGGGGTGGAAATGGCCTGGAAGTCACTGGCAGGTCTGTCCGTACCAGGAAGCCAGGCCCCACCCTCCAGGGCCAAGCTGCTGACACCGCCAAGTCGAGGTGGTTCTGAGGGCCCGCCCGCCCTCTCAGCGAGCCTGACAGGTCTGAAGTGTAGGGACTACAGAGCGATGTGTCAAAACACCACGTTGTTATAAAAACGACAGGCTTGGCTCGAACACAGGCCCTTCTGGGTTTGCCCGCGCCGCCCATTAAACCCCATCTGTGTTGACAGAGCAAAGCGCTCACTCCCGGCGCAGCGCACCGAGTGGCCAGGCTGGCTCTCCTTTCCCACACAGCGTACCTGGGGCGGCCCTGGCTCAGCGCCCAGCCTGCCCTCGGTGACTTAGGCAGTAGCAGGAAGGCAGGCGGAAAGGAGGGAAAGCAGAGGTGGCCAGAAGCGCTCGCAGCCGAAGAGGGCTTCTCCTTGCTTTAGAAGGACACGTCGGGCTGGCTGGGAAGGAAGCTGGGAACCGGAGATGGAGCTAAGAATGGGGGCGGGGGAGGGATCTGCTTTTGCGGTAAGGACAAAGGAATTGAGCTGAATGAATAAAGACCCGATTCGGGTAAAAAATATAACATGAGTATAAACATCCTTGACAGCAAAACATGTTGCCTATGGAATGAGGCTACGGGGCAGGAGGGAGACGCAGGGGAAAGGGAAGGAGAAAGAAGCTCAATGTAAGACACGAGCAAAAGGAACAGAAAATAAGGACTAGGACGTAATAAGCTTATTCCTCCGGTTCTAACGGCGGCTGACAGAACTTGAAGCACAGCCAGAGAACCGCCAAATGCTGGGAAGACAGGGTGAGAGGGAGGCAAACAATCCATCAAGGAACACAGCCTCCCATGTGGTACCTGGGGCTGAGGCAGCCACAGGCACGTGCGAGCAGAGGGGACGAGGTCAGGCTGTGGCTGAGGGTGGCGGGCAGAGTGGGGAGGGGGGCGGGCAGAGTGGGGAGGGGGGTGGTCGCCACCGTGAGCCTTTGGGTGCTATTTCTGTTATTGTAGTTGTTAATCCTCAGCTGAGGATATTTTTCCATTGATTTTTAGAGAGAGTGGAAGGGAGGGGGAGAGACAGAGAAACATCGATGTGAGAGAGACACATTGATTGGTTGCCTTCCACACGGGCCTTGACCAGGGTCCGGGATGGAGCCTGCAACTGAGGTATGTGCCCTTGACCGGAATCGAACATGGGACCCTTCAGTCTACAGGCCGACACTCTATCCACTGAGCCAAACCGGCCAGGCTTAGGTGCTATTTGAATCATTACTGTGCACAGCCATTGCTTTTCGCCCTGAAAACCAAGCCCCGCCCTTCAGCAGGAACCCCATCAGCATGAGCTGTGCACCCACCTCTGCTCTGGGGTTCGGGATGAGGAGGTACACAGCAGGCCAGGCGGTGGTGTTGGAATGGAGACATCTTCTGGCTGGGAGAAGAGCAGGAGGGCCACGGAACAGACTTCGCAGAGGGAAGAGAGAAGAAGGTTCCCGAAATAAACCACGCAGCAAGGACATAGAGGCTGAGGCCGGAACCCCCATATCCTAGAGGCACGAACTGCAATGAACCTAGGAGCAGCTGCAAACTGCAACACTGCTGGTGCTGGTGGTGCCAGAGGATCGGGCTGCAGAGACCAACAAGCCCCAATCAGGACAGGCCCGTGAGGCCCCGTGGGGCTTGGAATTGTCTTCTGCAGACCAGGGGGCATGGCCGCAAGTCCACAGGATGCTAGTTGGGCAGAACATGAGAACAGGAGGCGAGGACGGGAGAGAGGGAGTCCTAGCAGGGCGCCACGTACAGCAGACTGCCGCCATCCGAGCGTTCAAACCTAGTATCAGGTTTTCTAGTTTCCAAATAAAGCTAGAATTCAAGACTTTTATGGGAAATCTCCGAATTTTAAAATCTGGGCACCTTTGTTAGTCAGGTCATGCTATGCTGTGCTGTCATAACAAGGAAGCCCCTGTGCTCCGCAGTGTTAACAAATAGCAGGTATTTCTCCCTCACACACAGGCCACTGAGGGTAGAACAGCTCTCTTCCTATTGCACCCCGGTTAGCACAACCCGCCGTCTTCGAGGTCGGGGAAGCGCCTTAAGCGCCGTGGCACCACCGTCCGGAAGGAGTCGCTTGCCCTCCATCTAACTTAGAGTCTGGAGGCCCAGGGCGCCCTCGGCATTTGGTGAGCACTGAACCACGCCTGCCGCAGCCACTGCTGTGCATGTCTGTCCTTGAATGCCCCGGGATCCCATTTATAACGCTCGGTTTTGGCAGACAGGGAAGTTTAAGGAGATCTCTGCCATCGTCAAGGATTGAAGAGTCTTTTAAAAAATCACATTTTCATTTTACAAAAAATGATGCCAGGAGCTGTCTGGAGAATTGACTAGAAGGGCAAATACTGGAAGGATTTTTTTTTTTTTCTAAATTGCCCTGGAGGCAACATTGAGGCCCCTATTCAGGACAGGAACAGTGGGGATAGAAGAGGAAGGATGCTCATGGGTGGTGCCGACTCTCATCTCACAGAGAACTGAGGAAGCCACATATTTCCGTGACGGCATGTTTCAATGCAGCAAAGTTAAGAAGCTACTGTCTGGAACCGTAGTCCCACACACTCTCTACCACAGTGGTAGCATGGTGGAAAGGAAAAGGAATCCCATATAATAAAAGCCTAATATGCTAAGTGTCCGGTCATCCGGTTGGCCATTCAACCAATCAAAGAGTACTATGCTAATGATATGCTAAGGTTGCTCAACCTCTCGTTATGATGTGCACTGACCACCAGGGGCAGACAGTCAACTGGTCGACCAGTCGCTAAAACGTGAACTAACCACCAAGGGGCAGATGCTCAATGCAGGAGCTGCCCCCTGGGGGTCAGTGTGCTCCCACAGGGGGAATGCCGCTCGGCCAGAAGCCAGGCTCACGGCAGGCGAGCCTCTCCTGCCTCCACGGTAGCACTAAGCTGTCAGTCAGACATCCCCAGAGGGCCCCCCGACTGTGAGAGGGCACAGGCTGAGCTGAGGGACACCCCTCTGCCAAGGGCACGAATTTCGTGCATTAGGCCTCTAGTAGAAATATAAAAGCTTTGACTCTGAGGATGAGGCTTTGGGGAGCTTATCTAATGCACCATCCACGCCGTCGGATTTTGTTCATAACTGACTTTAAATGTGAACCCCCTGAAGGCTCTGACTTTCGTCTTCACACGTAAGACCTGTCAATGGGTAAACATCAAACAGAAAATGTATTCGTTCCTTAACCTTGATTTAGGCTCTCTTCCTACTGCCTTCTGGGAACTCCTCAGCTTGAGAAGGAAACGTGTTTTATCTTTCTCACCTCTAAACGTGTCCCGGTGCCGGAACAGTAAGCATTCTGATCGGCACGGCTGCCAGCCATCTGCGCTGAGATTTCTTCCCAGGGTTCATCTCAGTCTCCGAGGCTCAGAAGCAGTTAATCCACTTGAGCCCAAAGCAGAAAGGAAATAGAGGAAGGAAAACTGTTGGGAAGGAGGGAGAGCGTGTGTGTGGGAGGGAAGACGGATTAAATGGAGCGGTGCCTTCTCGCCCTAAAGCTTCAGAAAATGAGATCATAATGCATATTATCCGTGTGAGAGCACATAAGAAAAGGAATGTTAAGCAAAAAGTTCTAATATAATTCTACGGAGACTGTACGGCGGGCCCGGGGCTGGTCATGCAGTTCAGCTGCCCTATTCCCCATGCGATGGCTCGTGATGGCCCATTTTACAGATGAGCAAACTGGGACTCAGAAATGCACCAATTCACAAGCTACCAACAGACCCTTACTATTTAAACCCAAAGTCTGAATGTTTGGTCTTTCCGATGTCCTGTGCAACAGTCTCAGATTTGGATTCAATGTACCGTTATTTATCAAGTATTTACCATGAACCCCAAACTCGGACACAATTCATCTCCTTTAATGCTTACATTAATCCCATGAGGTCAGTGTTATTCCGATCTTTACAACAAAGGGAACTGAAGTGCAAACTGAGGAGGATGAAATGCCTGGGGGCTCATTCCAGGAGCCAGCTCAGATGCGAGATAGGAACTGGGCTGGAGAAAGGGGCCTCTTCATTTTGGCGTTTTTCTGCCCTCTTTGGGAAAATCTTCCCGATAATGAGTCTCTCTAGGTTTCCTAGGCTTTTCTTGTCTTTCTACCTCTCCCTAGAGGACTTACTGAGAGATAAATATTGCAGGAAAATTATTTTAATTATGACGACCGTTTGGGGACACATTTATCCGTAGCGGGTATCCTTGCAACAGCAGCATACCGCCTGTGTGAACACAGCAGCCCGTATAATGATCTTAACGGTCGTGACTTCAGAGAAAAAGTAGATGCACATGGGTGTGCTGGTCTCTGGGGCGTCTTTGACGAGGGTCTGAGCAAACATTTGAAACTCTGCGATTTTCATATACAAACGCCATGTGGGAACATAAGCCCAATGGATTAAACATCTAGATGATATTTTCACAAAGTCAAAGACACACTAAAATTATACCCTGCAAATGCAAAACAAATGAGAAAATGTGACCCATATCCAGGCATAAAGCAGCCGATAGAAACAGTCCCCAGACAATTCAGATGAGATCTGTAAAACAGCGGTTAAAAGCTGCTCCTGGGCAGGGCGAGCATGTAGGACAGTGATGGCGAACCTATGACATGCGTGTCAGAGGTGACAGGCGAACTCATTTTTTTGGTTGATTTTTCTTTGTTAAATGGCATTTAAATATATAAAATAAATATCAAAAATATAAGTCTTTGTTTTACTATGGTGGCAAAGATAAAAAAATCTCTATATGTGACACGGCACCAGAGTTAAGTTAGGGTTTTTCAAAATGCTGGCACGCCGAGCTCAGAAGGCTCGCCATCACTGATGTAGGAACTGAGGGGGAACCTTAGCAGAGAGATGAAGATCCAGACGAGAGCGAGATGGAAAATCCCAAACTGAAAAGTACAGCCTCAGAAGTCTGCTTATTGTACCAAATAATGAGCAAAGGGTGACGAAATCTCCAAGTATGATGATAAAGATGTATATTTTAAAACTTTAGTGGTATCACATTTTGCTTTTTTAGTGTTGGAAACTCTGTTCTTAGATGCATAACTGGGATGCATAATGTTATGTCAACTTGGCTGGGCCATGAGGTGCATGGATATTTGATCAAACATCATTCCGGGTGTTTCTGTGAGGTTATTTCCGGATGAGTTTAAGATTTAAAGTGATACACTGAGTAAAGGAGATGGGCGCCCTAGTGCGGGTGGGCCTTGTCCGATCAGTTGAAGGGCTGCATGACCCTCCCTTAGTACAGGGGGAGTCTTCCGGCCTCCGTGCCTTTAAGCTGGAACATCGGTTGTTTCTTGCCTTCGGTCTCAAACTGCAAAGGGCTCTGGGCACGTCTCGAGCCTGCCCGACTTCGGACTGGAACACCGCCACGGGCTCTCCTGGTGACCAGGCGCGAGGCCAGGTCCGCAGGCGCTGAAACGGTCATTCGGTGCGTGGACAGGGTTCCAGCCCCTGGGACTCTGTGACTCGCCAGTGGATCTGGGGTGCAGCTCAGCAACGTGCATCTCTCACAGCTCAGCGGGCGGCCGTGGTGCCAGTCCCTGGACCCAACTCAGCACATTCTCTGGCAATTCAAGTTCCTTCAACATCAGGAATGAAATATACCTTTAAAAAACAAAGCAGGTAGCTAAAAACTCTTAAAAAATTATTAAAGAATGTAAAGGCAGAAAATGATTAAAATAAGCAAAAACTAATGTGAGGAAAAACCCAAAAGAATAAAGAAAATCAATAACCAAAAATTGCTTTTGAAAAAAATGTAATAATAATTAAGAAAAGCAAATGTGCAGCAAATCAGCTCAAGAAATAAAGGAAATAATTTTTAAAAAGCACACATTTTGCTCCAAAAATAAAGAAGTATTAAAACCATTATTTTCTTGGTCTCCCCAGCTCGTGCCGGAGCTGGGATTATTGGAGGCATCCATTTTCAAGTGCTTTGCCACCAGATCGAAGGTTCACTTTCCTTTTCCTTTCCAGGAATCCGAAAGGCTGAGGTCTCCTGCTGGTGACACCACACCTGGATCTGCTCACAGAAGTCACACAGATCTGCGTGGACCCTCAGGAGAAACACGGCAACACTTTTGTCTTTCTCAGCGCGTGTCCGGCTCTGGCCCCGACATTATGGAATGTGCTGGTTCTAAGACGCTCGCGGAGCCTCCATGGAACTCGCCAGACAGTGGTTTCTGGACCATTGCGATACGCTTAGCTGCGGCTTTCATCTGCGATTTACGTATGTGACACGCTGAGCTCCCAGGGAGTGCTGGCCACGCGCTGGCCTCACGATCCGCAGGGCGTCCGGCACGAGCCCTTCTCGTTCTATGGGGGAAAACACATGCCCAGCCCCACGCAGGGGTCTGTGCGCCAGCAGAGAGCCCCTGGGGAGTCACGTGGGCTCAGAGCAGGAGAGCATGTGTCCCGAGCAGGGGCGTGGCGTGCGGGGCAGCTCCGGGGCACCTGGAGGACATCCGAAGACTCCACCTGCGAAGCACCTGGCAGGGCACGCTGAGAGCCCGCCCTGGGGAGGTCCAATGTGATTCTGAGAGACGGGGTTCTGTCTGCCCTGTTCCCCAGGCCCTGTGAGGGTCACACCGTCACCAGACCACTCCTGGGCTGTCCTTCACATCTCCCTGCTTCGGCCATCCAATGCCCGTGACATGTCTGCTTTTCCAACATTGTCCGCCTGCCGGCATACAAGTCACGTGTCCCTAAAACTAGCCCTGAGCCTCTGGCCTGGTCAGTTCCTCCCTCCACAGTAGGTGCCCGTCGGCTTGCCTTGGTCCTGTTACTAGACCCACCCCATTTCGCCGTGATTGGGTTTCCGTAGCAACCACCTTCCCCAGACGGGGGGCGGGGGGGGGGTCTCCGATGCTGCTGGGCCCCTTCGTTCTCTGAAGGGTTCTGAGCACATCCTGGTGTTTCGTCAGGTCTGTAAACATACATCTCGATCATGCAGTGTAAGCAAATGATCTGTTAGAGAATCATCGCCAGCCAGACAGAATTCCATACTGTGAGACATCATTGGAAAATATTTTGTTGATGATTTTTATTTTTGTTTTTTTTTAAAGTGTCTGAAAAGAAATGTACAAATGCTTTAGAAAGAACGCCAGGGGGACATGCCAACGTGAGCCGGGCACCTCCCAGAAGCTGGCACGGCATGGACCCTGCCTGCTGGGGATGGGGGACCCTCTGTGTCGACGTGGCTCGGCCATAGGGCCCAGCTGGTTGACTGAACGCCAGGCTCCGTGCTGCTGTGCAGGTGTTTTTAGATGTAATTAACATAAATTAACATAAATCAGAGACTGAGGAAAGCAGATCACCCTTCCTATGCGGGTGGGCTTCGTCTAATCGGTTGAGGGCCTTCGGAGAAAAGACTGCGGTCCCTCAGACAGGAGGGATTCTGCGTTCAGGCTCAAGACCGCAACAGCAAACGCACCGACTCTCGCCAGGACTACCGCCTGCCAGCCGCCCCCAGATGCTCGGCCTCGCCAGGACCCACAGTCCTGTGAGCCAATTCCTTAACCCCCTCCCCTCTCCTCTCTGGCTCCTGGCGCCGCTTCCCTGGAGAGCCCTGATTAGTACCACCCGGCATCATTCATCCATCACAACCGGCTCCTGGGAGATGATTCTCGTTTTTCATGCAGCCACCGAGGCTGGGAGAGTGTGAGCCTCTTGGGACACGGAGGCTGAGCCGACACAGAGGCTGAGCCATCACGGAGGGACCTGCCCTGCAGCACCGCCGGGACCCCCACGCCGACTGTGCCGGGACCCCCCGCGCCAACTGTGCCCGGCCCTGAGACTTGGGTGGTACCTGGGCTGCTCTGCCCTGGACGGTGCAGCGGGAGTCTCTGCCATGTCCCCACTGCCACCCCGCAATCAAGACAAGCAGTGCTATTTTAAGTGGGTGTTGAGGAAGGAGATGTGTATTTTTACACGCAGAGAGAAAGGGGCGGTGGAGAGACACAGACAAAAGGCGCCAGAGAAAGGAAGTGCCAGGCGTGTGGTTGGAGGATGTGGTCAGAGCAGGGAGCCTGGGGATCAGGGCTCGCCCAGCTCTTCCTCTGAGGGCTGGGGAGCGACAGGGAGGCATGACCCTCTCGGGACAGGGCAGGACACGTGCCCACGGGTCATTACACTCAGAGGAGCCCCAGGCACAGAATCCTTAGTAGGAAACCTTGAAGAATCCCCTGGTCTCTTAAGTAAAGGCACACAATGTATTCACTGGGAGCAACTGTGAGATCCTAGGTGGTATCACCGTGGACACGGCCCCTAGGTCATGCCCCTCAATCCTGGACAGGGGAGAAGAGAGTCTAAGACGGATTCAGGGACCAGGCCCGAGGAGGCACCACCACGGACGAGGGCTTTGCAACCAGCAGAATTCACTGCTGCTTTGCAGGGTCCTGATTTCTTGCTCCTTTCCGAGCGGCATTTGCATCAGAAATGACTGGACTTTTAGTTCGCAGACAAGGGCAATTCATTAAATACTCATTCCCGATAAATGCTCCGAACTGAAGGGAAGCAGAGGTGAAACAACGCGATGCAGAGACGAACCAACCACAGCGCCAGCTTTGCGGCCCTCCCCCCGCCCTCAGGAGAAAGCGGTGCCTCTCACGGCCAATTCGAAGGGATGTCCGCACCCCTGTGTTCACTGCCCCGCTCCTCACAACAGCCAAGGCTGCGAAGCAGCCCACGTGGCCATCAGCAGGCGACTGGAGAAAGAGGAGGGGCACCTGTCTGCCAGGCCATAGGACACACAAAAGGAAGGAGACCTTTCCGTCTGCAACAGCAGGCGTGGGCCTGGAGGGCTCGTGCCCAGTGAAATGCGTCAGACAGGGAGAGACAAGCACCGTATGATTTCACTCCTACGTGGAGCCTATAAAACAAAATGAACAAACAAAACAGAAACAGGCTTGGTTGCCAGATGGAAGGGGAGTTGAGGGGCTGGGTGAGAAAGGTGAAGGGATTAAGGAGGTGGCCGTTACAGAACCCGTCCTGGGGATGTGAAGTGCAGCGCGGGGAATACACTCAATAATATTGTAATAACTACGGATGGTGCCAGACGGGCAGTAGACTTACCTAGGGACCACTTCATAGATTATAGAAGTGTCTATCCACTGTGCTGTACGCCTAAAACTGATACCATATTGAACATCAACTGTAATTTTTAAAAATTTAAAAATATTAGAATTTCTCCAGGAAGGATGAGTAACTATGAGCGCTGACATCCACACCCGTTATTTCCCACAATGCCCTCTCTCACAGACGTGGGGAGCTGCCCTCAGCCACCTGCCAGCCACACGAACCCTATGGAATGAGATGATCATGGACGCGAGCAGGTGAGGGACCAGCATTGGAGCAGAGGCCCTGGAGTGGGGTCCCGGCCTGTGCTCCCTGGCAGCACCTGCAGCAGGGGCGGTGGGCACCTGGCAGTTAAGGGAGAGCTTGTCATGCTGCCGGGAGGGAATCGCTTGTGCAAGCTTGATTGCGCTGTGCAAGCATCTCATTAGCCCCTCGTTTTAAACAAGAAGACGGACAGGTCACCCAAAGCTAGAGCCGCGGCAATGGAACAGCCAGCGTTCCGACTGGAGCGGCGACGTGCTTCCTGTGACACAGGCTCTCCTCACGGGGACAGAACCCAGCCAGTCACCAGGACCCACTCACAAAGGCTAACTCAGTGATCCTAAATGTTTCCATCTCACTGAGTTCCCAAAGTCCTTTCCATAATTCACTTCACAGATGTCCATTAGCATCTATGATTTGTGCAAGGGATACACGGATGTGGGAGACAGCCCTCTGCCCTCGAGGGACTTACAACTCATGGGGAGAGAGACACAATGGATACATTATTAGAGCAGACACCAGAATCTGCTCTTCCTGAGGACGGCAAAGGTGATGACAAAGAAGGACGAGATGGAGGAGGTGGTGGTGGCAGTGGTGATGGTGGGGATGGCAGTGATGGCGGTAGTGATGGTGATGGTGGTGGCGGTGGTAGTGATGGCGATGGTGGGGATGATGGTGGTGGTGGTGGTGGGGATGGTGGTGATGGGGATGGGGATGGTGGTGGTGGTGGTGAGGGTGGTGGCAGTGTTGGTGGTGGCAATGATGGTAGGGATGGCGATGGCAGTGGTGGTGATGATGGTGGTAATGATGGTGGTGGAAGTGGTGATGGGGATGGTGGTGGTGGCGATGGGGATAGTGGTGATGATGGTGGTGATGGTGATGGTGATGGTGATGGTGGTAGTGATGGTGGTGGTGATGGTGATGGTGATGGTGATGTGGTGGTGATGGTGATGTGGTGGTGATATGGTGGTGATGGTGATGGTGGTAGTGATGGTGGTGGTGATGGTGATAGTGGTGGTGATGTGGTGGTGATGTGGTGGTGGTGGTGGTGGTGGTGGTGGTGGTGGTGGTGGTGGTGGTGATGGTAGTGATGGTGGTGGAAACAGTGATGGGGATGGTGGTGGTGATGATGGTGGTGGCGATGGAGATAGTGGTGATGATGGTGGTGATGGTAGTGGTGATGATGATGGTGGTAGTGATGGTGGTGGTGGTGGTAGTGATGTGGTGGTGATGGTGGTGGTGGTGGTGATGGTGATGGTGATGGGGATGGTGGTGGTGGTGATGGTGGCGGTTGTATCAGAGGAGGAGGAGGAGCAGTGAAGTTACAAAGAGGCAGAAAGAATAAAAGGAAAAGAGGAGAAAGGAGAGCCTGGCAGGGGAGTGGGGAGATGCCGCAGAGGGGAGGTATAAAGAGAAGGAGAAAGACGCATCACCACCATCCCCATCACCACTTCCACCACCATCACTACCACCATCATCACCACCACCGCCATCGCCATCCCTACCATCATTGCCACCACCATCACTGCCACCACTCTCACCACCACCACCACCATCCAACACATATATAATTACATATTGTTTTGTGATTAATCACTATGCTTTATGTTCAATTTGTAACAATGAAATTGGGGGTCACCACAACATGAGGAACTGTATTAAAGGGTCGCGGCATTAGGAAGGTTGAGAACCACTGTCTTAGAGCCTCCAGCAAGCACCGCCCTTCCTGGCCCCCAGCCTGCTCTGGTGCTGCCCCCTCTCTACCCCCGCCACGGCCACCACCTGTCCATGGTCACTAGTATGAAAGTCCCACCCACCTTGGTGCGGGAGAGCGGTTGAAGGCAGCACTGAATGAGGAGTGTGGGTATACTCCGGGAAGGAGGGACTGCTCTCTGTCGCTCTCCTGTTGTTACCAGTTAGAGAAAGAAAGGTCAGCTGGCCTCTCTCGGACAAGCACAGCAGGCTCATTTCACACGGACTTGATCAGTAACCCTATAAACAGGGGCTAGCTTTCTCACCCGAGTTCTCCAGGGAACCTGCCCGATTCCTCCAGGTCGCAGCCTTTCCTGCTACGGCATCTCCCCCATCAGCACTGTCTCCAGGGCAGAGAGACCGTGAATGATGAGGGGAGTGCCACTTGCTGGCTGCACGGATTGGCCTCCAGGTTGCTCTTCGAATTTGAAACAGCTTTGACACACGCAGCAACGTTGAGAGAGGCGCGCTTAGTAGTGGTGAAGCCACAGTGCCCCCCAGGAGGCTTCCGGGAGCATCCTGTGTGTGTGCTGCATCCACCGGCAGCCTACCTGCTATGAAAGGGGATTATCAACACGCTAGGACTTGGAGGGGTGGGCTCCTCCTCACTCCCACTGCAGATGCTGCTAACCAGCGATCACAGCGCATTCATTTATCCCGGAACCAGGAGGGCCTTCAGGGAGATCTGAACAGGACCCAGAATGGCCCTAGCTGGTTTGGCTCAGTGGATAGAGCATCGGCCTGCGGACTGAAGGGTCCTGGGTTCGATTCCGGTCAAGGGCACATACCCAGGTTGCAGGCTCGATCCTTAGTGGGGGACACGCAAGAGGCAGCCGATCAATGATTCTCTCTTATCACTGATGTTTCTATCTCTCTTTCCCTCTCCCTTCTTCTCTGAAATCAATAAAAATACATTTTCTAAATAAAAAATAAAAAACAGGCCCCGGAATGTACTCTCCTGCCTCGCGCCCCTCCTGCTGCTGCTTTCCGCATGTGTTAACTGTTTAAGTGCCCACCGTCAGGCCCTCATGGCACCGTTATGTGAACACCAGGTCTCTGATCTCAGGCATCTCACTGTCTCGCTCAGAAGCGGCAGAGCCAGTGCCCCACCCTGTCTGCTGTGCACGTCCGGCAGGACCGCCTGTAACGGGCATCGCAGGGCACCTACCTGCTGGCACGAGCTAGAGCAATGAGGGTGTGCCACCTCTGGGTGGCACAGACTCTGACAGCAGGATAAGTAAGCCCCTGAGAATAAAGATCATCTCTAGAGACAAGTTGTAATGAGCGCCAGACAGAAAGACAGCGACACTATCAAGTCACCTGCCCCTGTCCCCGGCATACCCGGGGTTCTCGCTTCAATATTCCCACAGCAGCCCAACCGGCGAGGCTTGGTGGTTGAGCATTGATCTATGAACCAGGAGGTCATGGTTCCATTCCCAGTTAGGACACATGCCCGGGTTGCGGGCTAGATCCCTAGTGGGGGGCGTGCAGGAGGCAGCCGATCAATGATTCTCATCATTGATGTTTCATCTCTCTCTCTCTCTCTCTCTCACTCTCCCTTCCTCACTGAAGTCAATATAATTAATAAAAATATAATTTTAAAAAATATCCTTACAATAAGTTTGTGGTGTGGTTTTGGGGGTATTGTTGTCGTTTTAAGTTAGATCAGGTGGAGCTTTGTACGTTTCAGGCTGAAAGAACCCTGACTGACAGGCAATTGTATAGAAGGCAGAGGGAAGCTGGGGACCGAACGGTGGAGCTGGCTTTGTCAAGATGCGTGGGGAGCAGCGAGGATGCGGGAAACGCCTGCTTACAGGTCCGCCCAGTGTCTTGGGCTCCAACCTTATGACCAACAAAACTGGGACTTTGGGTGACGTGGTAGAAAAATGTCAGGATATTGGATCAGAGGCGGGTCTTTTGGCCTCCGGTAAACTCCCCACCCAGGAGACAAGCTGGCCCACCTGGAAGCAGAGAGAACTCCTGGGAAACAAGATGGCCTCAGCACTGCCCGCTGCAAAGGTCAGCAGGAACGCCTTCTGCCCCAGGATAACGCTATCTGAGCAGGAACAGGGCAGGGAGAAATGTGGCCGAGGCCTGTTTCTCATCCGTCCGACAGAGGTAATGACTCCGCCAATGCAAGCACCCGGTGCGGCTGGGCGAGGGGAGGAGGGCCTGGCTTTATCACGCTGTCCTGTATTTCACTTTCCTCGGAGGCGGGAACCAGACAGGAGCCATTAATCAGGGGCCAAGGAGGGCGATCCGGATGCCGGGGCTATTGATAAGCAATCAGAAGGACGAGGTCTTGCTTCCGAGGTAATGACCAGACACGGTTGCTGGCATCGGCCCTCGGTCTTTACAAAATGCGACTGTCAGAGAGTGATGGCTGAGGGATCTTCATGGCTGGACAGACAGCAAATGCCGCACAGCGGGGAATGGATCGCTAATGCCTCAGAGAAACCCCAGGCTCATTAAGGCTCATTAACCCACAGATGAAGGTTCAGCCCCAGGCTGGGGTATCACCTGACTGCCCTGTCCCCCCGAGAAGCGGGCAGGGCTGACCCCCGATGAGGGAGCCCAGCCAGTAGGCAGATTCTGTGGCAACCGCGCTGGCTGAACAAGGAACCCAGTCTACTGTGGACAAGTAAGACAGCACAAGGATGGGCACTTCTGTCCCTACGCACTGAAGTGTTGTGGCTGCATGTCACTTCCTGTCCCCCTTTTCTCAATGGCATCTTTATGTTGACTATTCGATTTCACCTCAGGACTGTCTTTTATTTCTATTTTTAAAAATATGTTTTTATTTATTTCAGAGAGGGAGAGAGAGCTAGAAACATCAATGATGAGAGAGAATCAATGATAGGTTGCCTCCTGCGCATCCCACACTGGGGATGGAGCCTGCAACCCAGGCATGTGCCCTGACCTCCTGGTTCATAGGTCGATGCTCAATCACGGAGCTATGCTGGCCAAGCAGGACTGTTTTTTAAAAGAAATAAATAGCTATGTTTTGGAGGCTCTGAGCTCTAACAATGTAGAGAGAGAAGGGCATAGCATTTCAGGATTTAAGGATGCAGGCAACATCTGGACATGGTTTTGAAAGTGGTAATTCTTGTTTATGCACAGGGTGGCTGCATTTTATTCCGTGGAAGCCTCCGGGAATTAATGCCTGCTGAAAGTCTGTGTAAACACGGTGGGCAATCAAAGACAAGGCTGTGCGCACAGTCTCCCTCCTTTTGGAAAGGAGAAACCTCTGCCTTTGACCTTCACAGATATGGGCACAAGCCCAAGTGTGGGCGCACCTCATCCTGTCCCTCTGGGATTGGTGCTGGAACAGCCTAAGATTTTATTGGGGATTTTTCTGCTACAACCATAGAGGAATGTTTTCTCTATTCTCAGGCGTCTCAGAGCCTCAGTGAATTCTGGGACCATTTCATGGTCAATCTGTCTTTTTAGGGGAAAGCAGAATTGAGCAAGAAGAAGAGACAAGGTGAGTCCAACACTGAGCTCCCAAATCTGGTCTACGACGTCCCCATAACTCTTACCAGTTCTTGTGGCTCCTCTTACATGTGACGCAGGCTACCAGCTTTCCAGTTCGTCCCCTCTCCCATTCCGCTGGTTAAACATGGGCTCCTGGCGCTTGCACATGAGTGCGTGCTGAGTGGCAGCCTCATCTCTCCTGTGGTGTCACTGAACACCGGCGGGACAGAACGGACTTTTTTTAACTAATAGCAAAATGTAATCCCAATCTGTCACTCAACTGAATGCTATTGGTTAAAAGGGAAACCCCACAAGAGGCAGAATGTATATACATCGTTACTAACGGTCTTCCCATTGACACAGTTATTATCCTCACGAACGTTGGGGTTCAGGGAGGGATCACATACCTTCGCTCAGAGAAATATTATGCGGCTACAAGGCAGCAGAGCAAGTGGCTAAGGCCCGGAGCGTCACGGGACATCAGCCCTGGACCCTACACACCTGCCGTGTGGACTCTGGACACGTCAGCATCCTCTCAGCTTCATGTGTCCTCCATCCTAACATGAGCTGGCGCGATGATGTGAGAGGGCTGGCCGGTCACACAAGCAGCTCTCCTCCCATTACTAGTCCACGTAGCTCATGGACAGCACGTGGCCTTTTGATCGATATTCGCATGTGCTCAGATGTCGCACACACGCAGAGATTCGTTCCCAGGGCACCGGCAGTCACGCGGGGTGGGCAACGTTCCTTCCCACGACACTCTCTGGTCATTACTCTGAGCTTTATGACTCTTTTGATACTAATCAATAACAGGGCCTCTCCCCCTCTGTGCAAAGCCGAGCGCCACGGGCGTCTCACGGGGCTGCAGAAGGCCAGAAGCGAAGCACAGAGAGAGCCACACATAATGCAGACACTTGAGTGCTCGCTCTCACCCTTCCCCCCATGTCATATGTAACCAGTGGAACACCATGATGAAAAACTCAATTAAGATAAGCCGGTCTCACAAAAGTAAACACATTCGATGTATACCATTTCTTAGGATTCGTTTAGTAGGAAAAAAAAAATCCTCATAATACTATTAAATTTCCCAGGCAGCTGCCAGCGGAGAACAAGGGCTGCTGGCAATAATTGCTTTTTTAACGACTTGCCGCAGCTCCGGGTAAACGCTGCTGTGATTAGAGTCCTGTCGGGGGATATCTCAGCGCGCGGCCGTGGACACAGCCAAGATACCACTCTGTGCTTTTGCCTCTTCCCGCGAAAGTGCCCCCGTCTTTCATTTCTGACACTTCGCTACTCAGTGCATTTAGGGAAATTATCATTAGAAGAGCTAAGTGGGCCCGTGTCAAGGCGAGAGAGCCGCAGCGCTGGCCCCCAGCTCGGTAGAGAGCTGGCTTACCCGCCGCCTCCCTCCGCAGGCCGGCCTCCTCCTCTTGCTCTGCTGGCTGCTCTTGTTGGTCTCTGTGCACACACAGGTGAGAAGACCTCCACGCCCAGTCGGGCACCCCGCCCAACTCCACGGCTCCCCGGGCAACGGCCCGATTCTAAATCCCAGGAAAATGGCGTCTACGCAGCCTGGCCTGGGCCAGGGCCACCTGTGCTGCCGAGTGCTGGGTCCAGCTAGAATTGTAAGAAAGGTTAACCGTGCTCTGTTGACCGTGATTGTTTTGCTCTGAGTAAAGAAGGCGCACCCTAACCTGGCTGGGAGTTGCAGGCGGGACCTGGGAGCTCGCCTGGAAATGCACCCCCCCCCCCCCATCAGGGAGCTGCCTGTGATCACGGACAGATGAACAACCTTGTTGCAGAAACCAGAGCCGCCAGCCCTTTGAGGACCCCCAGCCTTTGTACACCGCAGGCCTTTGCATATCCAGCCCCCATTACCTGTTAACTGCCCATTTGGCACGCCCTTGGCCTACTTCCCAGGTAATCTTCGTCCTTCTATGCAACATAAGCAACTGGCTTATGGGGGCGCAGAGCAGATTTCTGTGGATGACCTGCTGCTCCCACGCTGCCGGCAGGACTGGAATAAACCTCATGTATGATGCAACCCTGCCTCTGCTTCATTGGCTCAAGTAGTGACAGGCAGCCGGACCCATTGATTGTCCGGTTACACCGTCAGTCCTGGCCCGGCAGGATCCTCACAGAACACAGACACGGTGGGCAGGAGAAGAGCTGTTGGCCCAGCTTTTCTAGGAAGAAACTGATCAAGTCACCCCGCTGGGAAGGCTGTAGACCTCATCCCCGGTCTGTCTCTCAAGCTTGGGATTCCTATTTTAAACCCCTAGTTTTCAAAGTGGGTGCACAATCCTGTCCATGGGGTTTAAAAACAAAACATTCGATATTTCCCTCTCTTTATTTCTAATGTGTAAATTAAAAGCCTGCATTAGAAGTATAAAAGTCTAGAAAGACTTCCGCGTGGATTTCAGATTTTATGAAATAGGAAGAAAAGGAGCAGGAGCAAGCAGAGACCTAATGAAAAAATTAGTGTTTGAAACTCTTGTCTTGGCATGAATTTGCATCTCATTAATATCAAGCTGATAAGAAGCTTTATTTCTGCATTTATTAAAGGAAGAATTATCTCTCTTCAATGGTACTTGAGTCCAACGTTATACACCTAGCAAACGGAATTCAGACAAAGTTTCAAGCTCATCGTGTCCCAGGTGGGAAGAGAAGAAATGGCCTGGTCACAATTATACATAATTTCTTAAGCTACAGACTAGATGTCATTTAATCTACACAGCCTTCCCAAATAGGCTGGCAGAACGAATCATTTCTTCCTCCTAGTCCCACAGGGTTTTAAACATACTTCCATACTGCAGGTAGAACGGGTATAGGAAGCAGGGAGTCACCAGCTGAAATGCCATGGTACTGTCCTTAACGACACGGTGGATGTATTATAGCCTCTCGCATTTACAGTTTGGGGAAAGATAAACGCAAACAATGTAACGCAATTATCCAATCCCCGGCACTGAGTCAGTGCCCTTTAATTCTTCAACATAATGATTTCTTCCTTTTGTTTCAGATGTAAGAATCGGACAGCAGCCCCCGCTCACTGACATCTCATTCCAAAATAACTACAGGAGTCTGGCTTTATTTATTATCATTTTAAAAATATTTGTATTGATTTCAGAGAGGAAGGGAGAGGAAGAGAGAGATAGAAACATCCATGAGAGAGAATCATTGATTGGCTGCCTTCTGCACACCCCGCACTGGGGATCGAGCCCACAACCCGGGCTTGTGCCCTGACCAGGAATCAAACCCTGACCTCCTGGTTCATAGGCCGGTGCTCAACCACTGTTCCGGCTGGGCTCTGGCTTTATTTATTTAAAAAAAAAAACAAAAAAAAAAAAACACAGGAGACAAGAGAAAAAACACCCTTTCTTTTGAGGGCCTCTCCCCAACAGGTCACCAGACTTTTTTTTTTTTTTAACCTAATTGCATGACCAATGCGATAACATAAATAGATAAGAAACTGCATTTTCCAACAACTGTTCGTTTCTTTCTCTGACATGAGCATGGACCACAGTTCACCCCCTTACGTTGCGGTGCGTGGCGTTTATCGTGTGTGTCGCCTCCAGTGGCGTGTTCAGAACTGGACACAGACGGACACGTGCACAGGGCCAATGCGAGGCTTTATGTAGGTGAACAGGGCCACCTGCCCTGAGGAAATGGTCCCCGCCCACACACGGTGCCTCCTAGTAACGCTGTGGTATCAGGTGTCCTCTGAAGTGTGGCATCAGCCATCAGCTGGTGCTGCTCACGGCCTCGCTGCCCTGATCAACCCTGAGCATATGATGATGCCCTAAGTCGGAGTGAACAGGATCTAAATGAGAACTGGGAGGGAATTTAATGAGTTAAAAGTGTGTGCGGGTGAGAGTGCTGCGATGTCTATCCTGGCTTCTGTTGGCCGCTCTGCTCTGACTAACTGGGGTGGCCTCACAGACGCCTGATGAGGTGTGTCTGCAAGTTTATAACCCTGTTGTCATGCTTTTTAGGACGATGCACAGCCCATTAAGCAAGGAGACACCCTGTGCAGTGGGCTTCTGTGGGCGGAGAAGCAGCGGATTCCGGGTTTCCGGTGCCCCTCTGACCCAGCCTCACCCCCTCCCCCGCCTCCCACAGTGAGCAGTTCCCCACCTGGGGTCTCACAGCCCAGCAGCAAACCAGCTCCAGGTTTCATTTCCATAAAGCCAGGGATGATGGGTCCCCTGAGCAAAGACCGCCTCCCACCCTCCACCTCAGAAATGGAAGCCAGCAGCTCTGAGAGCAAATGTTAAGGGTGTGCAATTAACATACAAAGTGGCAGCTGGAAAGGGCGCACCAGACAGGCGTCTGGCTGGAGTCACTTCTGCGCCCTGGAGATGCGCGATAGCTAATCGATGCTGCTCTCTATCGACGCTGCCTTCGGAGGGAAGCAGTTCATCTGGCCTCAGAAACTCACCCCACAGGAGGGAGAGGCCACTTGCTTTTGTCTGAAGATTGGCAGGTCGGGAAAATGAAAAGCTGAGAGAATATGTGAATTCTCCCAGTGAGAGGGACTTTCTTTTATGGCAGGTAGAGGCGAGGATGAACTCATTCTTTAAGCCTGTACAACATGAACACGCGTAAGATGCTTAGCAAGCGTGCCTCGCACCTAGCAAGCACTAATTAACCAGCAGCCGCGACCACCACCTTCAGCATCACCGCCACCAGGAGGCTTCCTACACGTGTTCATACACCTGCGGGAACAGAGGTGGGTCACAACTGGCTGATCAGACCCCAGGGACAGTGACTGTTTCGTGGCAAACAGCTCAGTCCCCGAGTTATAACTTGGGTAATAAAAATAACGGGTGAAGCGCCAGAGAGCGAGTCTAGTTCTATAGTTAACAGCATTAGAAAACCACATCAAATAGCACAAATGGGTTCTTCAAATGGCTATGCTCCATGTTCTTGCCCTAGGACAGTGGTCGGCAAACTGTGACTCGCGAGCCACATGTGGCTCTTTGGCCCCTTGAGTGCGGCCACGAAGTTTCAATCGCACTGTACGTGCGCGCCCGCATGTGGTATTTTGTGGAAGAGCCACACTCCAGGGGCCGCAGTTTGCCGACCACTGCCCTGGGACATCTGATGAGTTAAAGCCCTCATGCTCTACCACTCGCTGTCAGCTACCCCAAACAGGAAGAGATCACCCTTGCATCTCCAACAGGAAAGTGTATCTACTTTCTATCCCTGCGGGAGGAAGATTTTCTTCCTGCCCAGCAACAAGCCCAGCCATTGGAAAGCAGCACAGCTCAGCCAATGAGAAGCCACCTTCATCCTGAACAGGGAACGTTCATTTTTCTTGTGCTGAGGACTCCCTTTCCCCACCCTCCTTTTTATAAAAGCCTTCCACTGCTGTAGGATTCCTTGGAGTATCTGTTTGCTGGATGAGATGCTGCCTGATCCATGAACCATTGAATAAAGCCAACTAGACCTTTGAATTTACCCTGCTGGATTTTGGTAACTGTCCTCAGTTGTAAATCGGGAGCAATGCCTCAGAGTCACAGTAGTACCGAGAGAGCAAGGGCTGGTATTGGAGAAATGACCGAGAAATGGCAGCTACTTTCTTCATTAAAGGGAAGATACGTGGTGGCTAAGAGCCCTGACTTTAGAGTCAGAACAACCTGGATTTTAGTCCTGGTTCTGCCATTTACTTTCCTTGCACAGGGAATCTTTTAAGCTGTTGTTCACTCAGATGCTAAAAAAATCTCCTCAGATTGTTGTGAGCCCACCTCACTAAAGCCGTCAAAAATACATATTCTTGTTGTTACAGTTAATAACTGCTAACACTTACTCTGTCCTTGCTATACACTAGGTTTGGGAGAAAATACTCTTCATGTACCATCATGTTTCTCTCACAGAAACCATATGAAATAGGTAACAGGCTTGTCCTCATTTTAATAAGGAAACCAAGGTAGAGTTACTTACCTAAGATCCACCCTTAACATCATCAGTGTTGAAATTTAAACCTACCTTAAAACGGTAGAAAAAGAAGAGCAAATTAAATCTAAAGTAAAAGGAACAACCAAAATAAGAATAAGACCAGAATTCAATGAAACAGAAAATGGACAAGATAGAGAGAAAATCAAAACACTAAAACTTGGCTCGGGGTGTGTCTGTCTCCTAAATGAGTCTGCAATTCTGTGTTTTCAATCTCCGTTCCTGTCCCAGCCCACTGAGAAGGTTTCTATAATCTACAGCTTCATTGGTTGGTATTCCCTTAAACTTTTGACAAGCACCTTTGAGTTAACAAAATCTAAATGTAATGAAGAGATTTCCCCTCCTCCTCTTGCACTACATTAGGATCTTAGAAACCTTTAACAAAGATTACCCCACCCCGCCTTTCATATTTCATGTTATTTAACACTCTAATTTCATGATGTAGTTAAATTCTAAAATTAGTCATTATTATTATCAAGGGCATTGTTTTATCTGGCCAGTTCTTGTGTCCTTTATCTCACATGTTAATTTCTTTGCTTTCACTTGCTCATATCTTTTTTTAGCTCAGACCTTTTCAGAGTTCAACCTCCATGTTTCTATATTGCAGGATGCAGTGGTTCTCTCAGCTAAGGTATGGGACTGGAAATTCTCTTGAAATTTTATTTCTCTTTTTTTGGAGGGGAAATGGTTGTGGGAAACGTCCTCTTTTACCTTTATTTTTTGAGTGATAATTGAGCTCAGTATAAAATTCTAGGTTGACATGTTCCCTCGATACACTGAAAATATCACTATCATCACACAGTGTTCTGGCCTCAGTTGTTGCTATTGAGACATCACTGAAGTTACTGTCTGCAGAACCGATGTTTCTTTGCAGTGAATCTGTATTTTCTGTTTAGCTCTGTATCTATTATCATGCTTCTCGAATCTAAGGGTTCATATTTTTCATAAACTGCAGAAACTGCCTTCTAGAACTCTTGGAGTAGGTCCTTTTAATCGACCATCTAGGATTTCTAATCTCACTTTCAAATTTTCCATCTCATCGGGTGGCTGAGGAGCTAATACATGCTTGTACTCCAAATTCCAAAGTTGTCAACCAGTAGTTACGCAAATGTGTGAATACTTCAACGTGCTATTGGCTGAGACCCCACTGCTCATAATGCCCTTTGAGTGACTATTGCTTTGCACACAAAAGAATAATTCTTTCCAAATACTTTGCTCTGAAAGCTTATTAAGCAATTGCAATCTACTGTTCTTTATCAAAGCTTATTAAGCAATTGCAATCTACTGTTCTTTGTCAACATGTCTAGGACCTCAATTCTAGGTCTATCGCTAGCTGTGTGAGAGTAAAGGTTTCCAAAGGAGTCCCTGGGTGAAGCCAGTGCCAAGCTGACCCAAGGAAGCAGCTGCATTTAAAACGTGTGTCCGTGGGCCCCACACGGTCAGCACCCGGTCTACAAGAAGGGGCCTGGTATCTGCATGGTGTGCACTGCAGAGCATTAGGAAGTTAATAGCAGCCAAGTGTCAGTAAGACCCTAATCACAGGAAAGCAGAGGGAATTAACTTTAAAAAAGATAAAGCTTGCCTCTGAGATTTCAGCAAAAAGCTCTCTAGGAGGTAATAAGGTTGGAACTTTTTCAAAAATTGCTAGTGATTAAAATAAAAAACGGGGACCAGGGTGGCTCTGGCTCATTCCTGGAGGCAGGGCTGCTTGCCGGGTGACGGGAGTGAAGCAGAGCTCAGCGCCCAAGGTGGTCTGTCCCTCCAGCGAAAGCGGGGCCATGACACAGCGGTAACGGCGCTTCTCTATTGGAGGTTCTCTCTTTAAAGGGCAACATGGTCCTCTGGTTTGGCTCAGTGAATAGAGCATCGGCCTGCGGACTGAACGGTCCCGGGTTCAATTCCGGCCAGGGCACATGCCTGGGTCGTGGGCTCAATCTCCAGTAGGGGGCGTGCAGGAGATCCATGATTCTCTCTCATCATTGAAGTTTCTATCTCTCTCTCTCCCTTCCTCTGAAATCAATTAAAAAAATATCTTAAAAAAATAAAAAAGGAGATGGGAGGTAGTGTGAGAAGTCTTTCATCTGAATTAAAACACATCCTCTGAATTTTTCCCTCTTCTCTTGCTGTTAGCACGTTCATGGGAGGGGAAAGCAGGCCCAGGAAGAGTAGAGAGAGGCGCAGTGACGTGAGCTGAGTCATGTTTGTGGAACAGGGAGGGCCACATCTGAACGGGGGTGAGCTGCACATCACAAAGGGAAGAGAAGCAGGACATGGACGCTGAGCACATCTCCAATGGACAGGAGACAGGTCGCAGGCCTGGGCATGGAACCAGGTAACTCAGAACACCGTGCAACTCGGAGAGCGCTGGAGGCGACAGGGACGCCTGGCAGGAAACAGATAATGACGCTGCAGACCTCACACCTCAGCACCAGGGACAAGGCGGAGCCCCAGCACACGGGCCGTCTGACTGCCCCGTGACTGCCGGTGGCCCCCAGCCTGTTTCCGGGCCACCGCGCCGTCCCCCCTCAGCCTGCCTGGCCCTGGCAGTGCCCGGGTGTGCCTGGCTCCAAGGGATGCCTGTCTGCAGCCTCTTCCCCTGCAGGAGCCTCCCTGCCCTGCGCCTCCATCTCCGTCCTGGGTGAAGCGTCAGCTTATTTCATGCTGGAGTAAGCTTCGGCCTTGAATCACAGCGCGAACGCTCCCTGACATCAATTGCCAGAGCTTAAGGAGGTTCGGGCTCGACGGACTGTGAAGTCATTTGCGGGCGCGGGAGCTGAGTGACAAAACGCCGTCACGAGGCGTAAACCTGCCAACTGCAATCACCCACGAGGGACCCCGGGAAAGGAGGAGAATTGGGCCTTGTAGGTCCGCAAGGCCCGGTGGCACAACTTGTGTACGGGCATCATAATGAGGGCTCCCCAACGGATTCTGCTTCCTCCCATCTGCGCAGGGCAGGGCTGCGTGCGGGAAAGGTGCCCAAGGTGTCAAGGATCTGTGAACTCTGCACACTCCAGGTCGGAACCAGAGAGCCATGCCCATCCGGGACACCAACCACAGCCACCCCTCCAGCCTATCCCAACGGCAGTAGGAAGCTCCGGCAAAACCGTGAGACACCCCCCCCCCCACCCCCCACTACACTGCTCACAAAACGCAGTCTATTTCATAATGTAGGTGTCACTGCAATCATGTTATGGGCTCACTGAGCCCCGTTCCTTCCCTCCGGCCCACACTGCTAACCTACGGTCCCCGTCTCCCCTGCGGTGGGTCCGGTCATACGTCTGTATGTCTGTATTTTCGTAGAGAGCGCGAGGGCTGAGTGCCAGGTCACACCCGCCCGTCTCGCAGTCCTTCCTCCTCATCCCTGCGCTGGCCTTGGTGATGGAAGACGTGGAGAATCCAATGGGAAGTCTGATGGCCTCCGGAGCTGATGGAACCACTAAACCAGCGGTTCTCAACCTGTGGGACACGACCCCTTTGGGGGGTCGAACGACCCTTTCACAGGGGTCGCCTAAGATAGTGGTCAGCAAACTCATTAGTCAATAGATGCCGGATGGAGGGGCTGCTCTTCTCAAGGTCAATGCGGGAGTGATGGGCGGAAGTGGGTTCCAAGGAGAGCTGAAACCAAGGATCTGAACACACCAGGTTCTTCTCTCTCTGCCCTCATCCCTCATGGCTCAGCTGCTTTCTCACTGTAGTAAACCCCCCTATTTGCGGAAATGTGGCACCTGGAGCTTACGAGTTTCACATGTTAGAGCTCTCATGAGTAAAGAGCAGCATGCTGATGTTCCCACTTCAAGTGGAGAGAGACCTACAAAGGATGCTGATTGGGTCAGGCGCCCATCATTAAGTGAGCAGCTATTATCCTGCAGGGGGCAGTAATGAGGGGTATTCTGTCGGAAAACAGCGGCTCTTAATTTTTATTCAAACCGAATCAAATCAAATGGTAGTGGTAGGAGGCAAGATAGAAGTAGCTCATTTTCCAAAAAAATCTTCCATAAGAGTGCACAGTAGGAATAGAGTCTTTACCCAAAATGGCCTTTTCCCAAAACTTGCTCAGCTCGGAGAGACTTTGGCACTGTTATTCTCTGCTCAGATTATCACACACAAAAAGAAAAGTCGTAGATTCATTTCTGGTCGCTGCTGGCGCACACAGAATCCCTGGGCCCGGCAGCTTCACTTCTGCTCTTTCGTGGGAATGGCTGTATTTTCTCATTTGCAAGGGCCGTTTGCTCCCCCGGACAGTGGCCTCCCCCTGCGGCAGCCTTCGGCTCCTCGATGAGCTCACAGGCCATTGCATTTCATAATAAGGCTCTTCTACTATCCCCCAGGCAGGCACACCACATGGCATCCGGGACTCCAATCTTTGCTCAGCAAAGCGTGCTGGCAGAAGGTGCCAGGCAGAGAATGGCTTGGCGCCCGACAGCCGCATCTGTTCGGGACGGCTCCTGCTCCCCTCCGCTCTCTAGGCTGCTTTGCCTTCCCAGCAAAGTAAACACGTCTCGGCGTGGATTTGATGTGAGAAGAAGAAAAATGGCACCTCGAGGGGAAGGGGGACGACGGAGAATGTGTTGAGCACTTACTTAGAGCGCAGTAAGCGCTGTGCAAGGGCTGCACCACGTCCCCCTCCCCGTGCCCTCGGGCGGTCACTCTTACCCCCAGTGGGTGCGCCCAGAGCCGAGGCTGAGCAGTCACTTTCTGGCTCAAGGGAACACGCTAGTTAATGGCCAATCAGGGACTTCAAAGCCACCCTGCAGTCTCCAGGGCTCATCGGGAGCCAGGAAGGACACGCGGGCTGGGTGGCCTCCAGGAGGATGCGGTTGGTGGCGGGGGAAGGACAACCTTTCGTGCAGTTCAGCAGTTTGGAGAGAAGACACTAAATCCAGCTTCTGGAGGCAGGACACAGGAAGGTCGGGGGTTGGGGGCTGCCTCCCCTTCTCTTTTTCCTGCCCTGCCTCCTCCCTCCTCCCTTCTTCCTTCCTTTCTCCCTTCTTTCATTTCTAGCCATGTACTCTGCCACAAACCCAAACACTGAAATGAGTCAGCCACATCTCTACTACAAGGGCTACTGCAGAGCAGACATGAGGCTAAGAGTCACAGTAAATGTGGTGCGGGGTCCAGGGACCCAGAAAGAGGCTTTGTTTGTCAGACAGAGCAGTGCCTTGGGGGTCAGGGGGGCGTGAAGGACAGACGCTGAAAGGCCGGCTTACGCAGGAGCACTGGGGAGGACCCCAGGACCACCTGGCCTAAGAAGAGGAGATGGCCTCCCGCTCTCCTGTGGGTGAGAAAGCGGTTTCCAAGAGAACCAGACAGATCTCAGTGTCTGAGGGGCTGGACGATGGGGCTGGGTCTTCAGAGGCCCCCAGCTGGAGAAAGATGCCGGCAGTGGCCTCGGCTGTGGGAATCCGTCCCGGTCCATTCTTCTCAGCTGCTCTGACTCTTACCCTGGCATGGGGCCTTCCTCCATTTATTTACATCAATGTTTACTGAGCATCTACTAGTGTCCGTCACTCCGTTCGTGCTGGGGGGTGATGGCGAGCAAGGGGATGGTCTGTGCTCACAGCATACATGGCAATGGAGTCAGAAAGTGATCGCGGACCCACAGAAACGCAGCGACTGGTCGCAGGAGGGATATCGTGCCCTCGGGCCCGGGAGCAGCCTCCATGAGCATCCTGGTGCCTCATCACCTGCTTCACTTGCAGGGGCTGGAGCCATGGCACATCCATGTCACACTCACCCTGGCTTCACGCACATTAAACCGTGTCCCTAAGTGGAAACTCACCCACCCCCACTCCCCGGACGGAACAAGACTGGAATTCAGAACCCTGAGCAGCGACACGCCAAGGATCTCCCACCATAAGGGTCCCAGCAGCGTTCTCCCAGCGCCAAGACGCCCCACTGTGTGCTGAGCTTTTCCAGTGATTACCCCCCAGGTAGAAGGTGACCTTGGCCTACAGGCTTCCTGCAGTCCACAAGGACTCCAGCCCATTCTTTCAGAAAGACCATCCTTAGATTGTCCTGCATTAGCTCTACCCACTGGTCTTATCTCAACCCCTGGGTCCTCAAAGAACCAAAGAGCATGTGACTGAGTGAGGACCCGGGACCCCTGCTCTGCCAGCCCCCAGGCCTCTGCAGGTGTTTCTCACAGACTCCTCGCTGCTCTCCTGACGCCACGCAAAGGGGACAGTTTGTTTGACCCCAGAACGTGGGCAATGACCCGAGCATACACTCTACCATCACGAGGACTGATTCCCCACCCGTCCTATGAAACGGAAGCCCCCAAACCCAGCTGCACGGTTTGACCCTCGCTGGGCCGGAGACAGGGCGGCCTGCTGGGGAGAGCGGGCTCTGGGGGCAGGGAGAACCAGCCCCCATCCTGCTTCCTCGCTCACAGGCCGGCGACCTCCGGCAAGTCCCCGACCCGCACGGAGCCCCATGCTCCTCATCGGTGAACAGAGCCGGTGGGACCTGAGAGTTAGTGCTGCCACGAGAATTCACGCTTATTAAGCACGTGGCCCAGAAGCCGGCACAGCCGCCGCCCATGCGAGCTCTGAGTGGCCCCTCTCTGCACCAGGGACCTGTCTGAACTCCTAGCGTGGTGCGGCGATGAGGGTCTCAGCGATCACTTAGTCAAGCGCTCTGAAGGCGGCAGCCGATGGGAACAAGGCGGCATGCTGTGCCTGAGACACAGAAAAAGCAGAGAAAACTCCCGCGGTGCTCGCCTCCCCCCGTGCCGGTGCCGCGGAGCCTGGGACGGTGGCGCAGACCACGCGGGACCCCAGAGTGGACCCTGTGACCCAGAGCAGCCCTGCCTAGATCCTTCCCAGTTATGGGTGTTCCAGGGAAGTTTTCCACTGGAAATATAACAGAGGTCTAGAGCTTTTTTTTAATGTAAAACATCTGCAAATCTCTTTCCTTCTGGCACCCTGTTCCAATGCCTGAGGGCAGCGGTTCTCAAACTGTGGGCACGACCCTTTTGGGGGGTCGAACGACCCTTTCACAGGGGTCGCCTAAGACCCTCGGAGAACACATATATAATTACATATTGTTTTTGTGATGAATCACTATACTTTCATTATGTTCAATTTGTAACAATGAAAATACATCCTGCGTATCAGATATTTACGTGACGATTCATCACAGTAGCAAAATTACAGTGATGAAGTAGCAACGAAAATAATTTTATGGTTGGGGGTCACCACACCATGAGGAACTGTAGGAAAGGGTCGCGGCGTTAGGAAGGTTGAGAACCGCTGCCTTAGGGAAGGATACAGACAGGTGGCCAATCCGCCTTCCGTGGAGTTTCATCTCGAGAGCGCGCTGGTCTTGAAGGGCGTGTTCACACAGGCTGCCAGGTGGGAATTAGACGCCTTCGACTGTGCGGCACTTTATTTAACAAGATCAACCTTTCCCACCGCCGGTTCCCCCATTAAAAACCCATTTTAAAGGTGCAGCGCAATTATCCAGCTTGCATGGCTGAGACGGAGCTATTTCAATAACCGAGGCAGGCAGATAATTGGAAGCATTTTTCACGGTGAGAGAAGGAAGGCGCGGGATAGAGGCCCTCGAAGCAAGGGAGCAGGTTTTTCTCAGGAATCTCGCTAGAAAAGACTCCCCCACTGAGGACAGAGGCCCCACTGCCACCAGCGTCCGGGACCTGCTCCCTCGAGCCCACGGAAGCGCCCGTTTGGGCGGAAAATCGGCCCGAATGGAATGCACGGCACCGGGAATGGAACGGAAGTGGAGATGCAGGGTTCTGCTCGTGGCTTACCTTGGCTCCGTCCCTGGGCGAGGAAAGGACAGATGTTCTGACGCAGAGGGTGACATTGAATCCTGCTGCCCTCCGACCCCCACTACTGCCCTCTGACCCCCACTGCTGACTCCCTCTGCGCAGCCCAGAGAACGGCTGACGGCCTGGGAGTGGGCGCTGCTGCCGGCACCATCTCTCCCGCAGGCTGTGTCTCCCCCTGGAAGCACTTCCCACGCTCCGAGGGCCCAGCTGCCCACGCGGCGATTCCCCAGGTGCCTCGGCTCCCGACCCGTTACAACACTCACCACCCCTGGCGCTGTGACTTGAATATCGTTTTAATAGTGAAAGAACCGCCCTGGCCAGTGTTCCCAATGGGGAGAGCCCTGGCCGCGTCCTGAAGGGTCTTGGGTTTGATTTCCAGTCGAGAGCACCTATCTGGGTTGCAGGTGTGATCCCCAACCCAGGTCGGGGCCTGTGCAGGAGGCAACCAATCAATGTGTCTCTTACATTGGATCTCTCTCTCTCTCTCTCTCTCTCTCTCTCTCTCTCCCCTCCACCCCCCTCCCTCCCACTCTCTCTAAAAATCAATGGGAAAAATACCCTCAGGTGAGGATAAACAAACAAAAACAGTCACAGCACCCCTGAATGCCTGGGCACTCTCCCATCCCTCCACGGTGACTGACACCATTGTCTCCAGAGAACTGAGCCCAGAGGGTAAAGGGCACGGCTCAAGGGCACACAGGCCTGAGCAGTGACCCTCTGCTGAGAGCCCAGGGCTAAAGTCAAGCAGCAGCAAACAGCGCACAGCGTCTTTCCCTCCTGGATGAGGCCCCGCAGGCAGCAGGCTCTGTTTGCCTCTGTATCTGCCACGAAGCAACTGGCACTCACGTTGCTGGTACTCGGTTCATACTCGCTGAGCGAGTGAAGGGGACGCGTCTGGTGTGGCCCATCTGGGTCATGCAGGTCCACACTCCTCACAAATACGCAAAAAACATAACGCTTCTTAAACCCCTGCCTCCACGGTGTGATCAAGCCACCGTCTCCAACACCAACAGCCGCGGCGTTCATGTTCATGCATCCGCCCACCACGGCCAGCGTTTGCTCTGAGACATCACAGACATTCTGCCCGCCTTTGTCCATAGGTTTTATACACGTGGGGGCAGGGCCGTGTCTCTCACATTCCTGGCGGGTGGTATTCCTATGCCTCACTCGGTGCCTGGCACAGAGTAACTGCTCCATAGATCTTTGCTGAATGAATATTTCCAGCTTTGGGATTAGTGCCCACTTTTAAAGGTATGACCATCATGGCTCGAGAGAGGTAGTCATGTGATCAAAATGAAATGCATTGCCAGCCGTGAAGGTGTATTTCTTTCCAGCTAATCGGACTAACAATCCAGGACTCTCTACCGTCCGACCCAATTCCATCCCAGGAATAGATCCAGATGTTATCAGAACAAACTGCAGCATGTTTATCGATGTATGCAACAAATTTTTATTGAGTACCTTGCATGTTCCAGACAGTTGTGGGCTCTGGGGACAAATTGGTGAGAAAAAATAGACAACCTCTACCCTCATGGACGTTAGAAGGTATTGGAGTCGGGGCACGGGCATTAACGGAACAATCAATCACCCGATGGGCTGTAAAATTGCACCGAGGGAAAGTGCTGAGAGCAGCACTAGGTGACAAGGGAGGATGGGAGCTGCACTTAGAGGCTCAGTCAGAGAAGGCGTCCCCAGGACATGACGAGCAAGCAAGGTCTAGATGATGAGTAGGAGGTAAAGAAGGAGGGAGGGAGGAAGGAAGGAAGGACTCCTGCCCTGAGAGAGGCCAACCTGGTCCATTACACGAATATTTATTGAGGCTACACTGTTTACCAGCCACTGTAATTAAGCCTTGGAATGTTACAATGAATAAGACATATGTGGTCCCTGTCTTTATGCGACTTATGGTATTGCGGGAGATGGACATTTATTTCAAAATATTTTTTTTTTTTTAATTTCAGAGAGGAAGGGAGAGGGAGAGAGAGATCAAAACATCAATGATGAGAGAGAATCACTGATCGGCTGCCTCCTGCACGCCCCACACTGAGGACCGAGCCACACCAGCCAGGCAAGACGGACGGAGATTGAAGAGAGTAATTCTAATGGGAGTGATAATGCCATAGAGAGAGACGTAGTGCGCTGCTGGAGCAAAAGCAGCACAGCGTAGGTGTGTGGGGTGGACAAGGGCAGCCCTCTCAGCCGAGGCTGCTCACAGGAAGTGAAAATGTGTAAGCCAAGATCTAACATCCGAATAGGCCTGGGACCTGTGTGGCCAGCCTGCTTCTGGGGGAGGCCCAGCTGCAAAGCTCTGCACAGAGGAGACTCTGGGAGCTGGAGCCCCTTCATAATCTAGAGCAGCGATTCTCAACCTGTGGGTCGTGACCCCTTTGGGGGTCGAACGACCCTTTCACAGGGGTCGCCTAAGACCATCGGAAAACACATATATAATTACATATTGTTTTTGTGATGAATCACTATGCTTTCATTATGTTCAATCTGTAACAATGAAATCGGGGGTCACCACAACATGAGGAGCTGTATTAAAGGGTCGCGGCATTAGGAAGGTTGAGAACCACTGCCCTAGAGCAAGCATGTCAAACTCGCAGCAGGCGGGCCGCATGCCCCCTGCACACCCCATCCTGGGGATGGAGCCCGCAACCCGGGCACGCGCCCTGACCAGGAATGGAACCGTGACGTCCTGGTTCATAGGCCGACGCTCAACCACTGAGCCACGCTGGCCGGGCGCACTGGGGTTATTTTTAACACAAGGAAATGTCCTGTAGCGCATGCTCGGCGAGCATCCCAAATCCTAGAATTTCACATCCCTGGGCCCAAGGTTGCATCGCACGCATCACCTGCACTGACTTTATGAGGAAAGAAAATCCACATTCAGACGGAAAGAATATTACCTTTTCGGCACAAGGAAATAAGCTGGAATTAGAAATGGCAGCGTGAGTTTGTTTTGTCTTTTTATGCTCTCTTTCCTCTAACACGAGGCGGGAGACAAACCTTTTGTTCCCCACGCACAATGCCAGCAAGGCCGCGCTCGAGAGGACAAGGCTGGCCTCCTGGCAGGCAGCTCTCCGCATCCTGAGAAGCTTCCCGCTCTTCTGAGAACCAGGCCGCTCCCGCCTCCAGGACGCTCACTGCCAGGAAGACACGATGCACATTGTTACACCGCGAGCCGCGAGGCTCCGCCAGCGTGCCTCCAGGCTCTCTAAAACACGCAGTGTCTGACCGCGTAGCCGGGGGCACTGACCTCTTTTCCCTTAGATTGGCAAATTCAAAAAATGACAACATGCCCTGGCCGATTTGGCTCAGTGTCTAGAGCATCAGCCTGTGGACTGAAGGGTCCCAGGTTTGATTCTGTCAAGGTGCACAGGCCCAGGTTGCGGGCTCGATCCAAAGCAGGGGGTGTGCAGGAGGCAGCCGATCAATGATTCTCTCATCACTGATGTTTCTATCTCTCTCTCCCTCTCCCTTCCTCTCTGACATCAATGAAAATATATATTTTTTAAAATGACAACAGCCACCACAACAGTAGCTGACCGACGTGAGTGAATAAAAATTATAGCATTTTTTGGGTCAGATTGGCAAAAAGTGTAATTTTTGGTGTGCTGCAGAGATTTAGGGATTAGCTGATGTGCCACGAGAGGAAAGAGGCTGGAGGGGCCCGCTGCCAGCAAGCACACCTGAATCCCACCCTGCCTCCACGTCCCCGCTGCTCTTGGTGCCGGGAAGGAGGATTCCGCCCCTGACCACGGCTCCCTCGGTGACAGGGAGGCAGCCACGCAGATTCCAGTCGTGCTTCTGGGATTCGCAGAGCCTGGGAGAGACTGTGTTGGAATGGAATTACTGGGATTAGCAAGTGACTTCCTGGCACAAAGCATGTAACACAGGAAAATAAAACCTGCAACTCGGTTCTTTTCTCCGCAGCACCCTTCACCAGGACTGCGGGCCCTAGTTCCTCGAGGACACGGGGCTCGCCCTGCCCTGCTCTCCAAGGAGGTATATGAGATCAGTCAGAGCCCAGGGCGTGGCCTGGGCCATAGGTGGTGGCCAGCGGGGTGCAAAGACCTCCTGCGTGGGCGCGGGTCCCTCACCTTCCTCACCAGGGAGAGGGGAGGCATGAGGTCACTTGTGGCCCCCTCCTGCCTGTCTCTGCCTGCTGTCTACCTCGGAGTGACAGGCAGACAGAAGGCCCGCCCCTCACAGGCCTCTGGCTGAACTACTTTCCTGTTTCACCTTCTCTGCATCTGTCCCTTTGCTCTGCTCCTGTTCTCTCGCTATTGGGTTCTCTCTCTCTCTCCCAGATATCGGCTGCAAGAAGCCAAGAGCATGAGAGTCAGGCTCCGGATCAATTAAAAGAGCAAAGGCCCCACGAGACGGGAACGCAGGCCATGATCTCATCCCCCGTGGGCCTCTCTCCCGGGGTGTGCATCCCCCTCAGGGGCTTCCTACGGAGGAAAATACGGTGGGGGGTAGGACACCAGACTTGCGGGCCTCAGAGAGTAACACTGATGCGATCGTTAATATTATCGAACATTTTAAGGAGACTCTGCTTCCCCGAGAGAGGAGCTCCATCAGACTAAGGGAGACGGATGACATACACGGTAAGGATGTGGCGTTTTTAACCACTCTCCTCAAGCATCCTTGTTGGGTTGGCTCTCATCTCAAATTCATTTCCTGCCCTTCCTCCAAAGAAGCCTCTGGAAATCTGAGTACTGGAGTGGACTTTCATAAATATTTTTAACTGCCCTTGATTTTTTTCTCATTTATTAAGTTGAATTTTAAAAACCTGCCTAATTAAACTCATAATCTTCATGCAGCAGAAAGGCAGGAAGAGGTCGGAAAGGGCTTTGAAAACTGAGCGCTGGTACAAAGGAGAGAATGGTGAAAGCAGCGACCGTGTCGTTATATCACCCAAGACACTGTCACTCCTACAAATCAGAGCTGCCGGGCGAGAGGAAACACAGAGGGCTCATCCCAGCTGGATTCCAGGAGAATGTCCAGCTGCTGCTCCCTTCCCCGCGGTGGGTCCCACCACTGCCCGCTTCAGGCCTGTTGACCTGTTGTGTGGAGGAAGTTGTGAATTGTTCGCAGCAAGGGTTCCTTGAACAGGTGCCCGGCAGCATGTCTGCAAACGGTGCCAGTCTTGGCTTGATCTATTTTGTTTTCCTCTAAAGTGGAAGAGATTGAGATGCAATCAAATTTAAAAAAAGAAGAAGAAGAAATTACAGGCCTTAAAAAAGCTGCTAATTTTCTGAGCGCGCCAGCTGCCTTGGGGAGATACCTTTCTGGGGGAGTCCGGGGGATGGCCCTGCTCTCTCCTCCCCGCCCGTCCTAATCGCACGCCGGCTGGTCCCTGCGGGGCAGAGACTGCTTTCCCTCGCAGCCGAGCGCTTATTCTCCGCGAGAAATGGTCGCGAGCGTGCCCATCGCCGTTTCCTGCTTCAGCCCAGGGAGAACGTGACCGATGTTCGAGCCTCCAGTTTAGGACCTAGTTCTGCCCTCAGACGGATCCGATGCTGCTGGGACTAAGCCCCACGCGCTGGCACACAGGCCGTCTGCTCCCAGGCCCCGCCCGCCCAAGGCAACGCCCCACCTGCTGTGGGTTGACCTGTGGCCCCCAAAATGCATCTGTTCGAGCCTTAACTCCCAAAGCGCCTGTGTTTGGAGATGGGTGTTTAAGGAAGTCATGAAGGTTGAATTCGGTCATAATGTAGGACCCTAATCCCATAGAATTCGTGTCCGGATGAGAAAGGAAAGCTCCGGAAACACTGAGATTTCCTGTCTCCACCGGGATTCTGACCCGGGAGGTCTCCAGGGCGGGGAGTCTGGGGAGGCTTGTGTATCACCAGCCTGGTGGTGGACGCCAGATCAGGCCGCGTGCAAACGTCCATCCCCGTGCCCGGCGCAGAAGCGGATCAATCACTGACCGCTCTTGTCATTGTGTCATTATCGACTTTATGTGACATGATGCCTGGGACGATGGCTGGCCCGCGGTCCCCCACAGTCCCGCATGGAAAGGACTTAGTGAGGGACTGGCGGGCAGCACATGTGCTTTTACTTTGGCTGATTGCAAACCACAGAGCATTTTAAATGGTCCGTTCGACACACTCCACACGCACAGTGTGAATATCTATGAAACACGCCGAATCGCACTGAGGCCGTGGCGCCGATGGCCCCCGAGGCAGACAGGGGGAGTCCCTCTTTCTAGAAGGACTGCTGGGCTGAGACAGGGCGAGTCCCCCCCTGAGGGTCTGGGCCAGTCACCCGAGGGGGGCACTGCAGGGAGCTGGCCGGTGCACGCCCTGGTCTGACCCACACATCTCTGCTCACAGGCCAGACCTGTCAGAGGCTGTGTGTCTGGGCGTCTTTATCAAACACTATAAAGTTGTTTGTTTTTTCTTTCTCTGCTGATAGTGTTTTTGCTTAGGAATGGGGGTGGGCCTGGATTAACCTCAAAAGAGAAATTTTAGGTCGTGCTTTCTAAAAAAATCTTTGGCGTTTCTCTGAGATGAGTGATATAAAAATGCACCCTGTGGGGAAAAGTGCTTCATTTAAAGGGATTTGGGAATAAGGAGATGGCAATGACGCCATCTGTACAAGATACCGCACCACGTACGTAAAAGGAACCCGTGCAGCAATGCGCTGGGCTGGCCTTGGGCGCACGGCCGCCGCACTGAACGCTCACATGTGGCGAGTGTCTGAGCTTGCACCTCATTGCTCTCCTGAATGTCTCGCTCACCTTCAAGGCCTGGCAGCCACTATTCCTCAACAGACGGAGAAACGATGAGGGTGCCCACGCTGCACGCAGTGGAGTGCAACAGACAGGCTTGAATCCCAGTTCCCCCCCCCCCCCGCCCTCACTAACTGGAACAGGTGACTTGCTTCCTTGCATCTCACTTTTCCCATCTGTAAAGTGGGGCTAAGTGCTCCTCAATGGCGGGGCTAGCACGGAAGAGAAGTCTGCTACTCTCGGGCCTCTTTCTGTCCTTTTCTCAGCTCTCCCAGGAGACTGAGGACATCAGGCACACACCTGTTCCTCCGTGTTGCAATCCCCTCATCTGCTCGACAGAAGTGACCATCGTGCCCCAGTTTCCTCGTCGGCTGCTGGGAAAGTCAAGGATATGCAGGAACATTTAGAGAAGGGCTGGCCGTGGCTGTGGAGCAAGGGCCCCATCGTGTCATGCACTGTCACCTGCCGCTCTTCTTGGCTTGTCGTGACCCCGTGTCCAGCATGCTGGGAGCCTGCTCATGTTAGAACAGCAGTGAAGGAAAGGTTAACCTGGAGCAAGCATGTCAAACTCATGGCCGGTGGGCCGCCTGCCTTGCGGCAGGAATAAGCCATCAGCCATGGAGCACTCAATCCAAGAACAAGCTTCTAGGTGGAGCCATTTCCCAGGGTCTTCAAATTACCCCACTGGGGGTGGTGCCATCAACCATATCCAGTTATGGCAACTCCTTTGGAAACCAACTTTGCCTGAAATTTCAAGCAACATTCAAGGAAGCTGTATGTTTGATTATGTAAGAATCTGAGAAGGTGGTTTCTCTGATAACACAGAAACAGAATAATCCCATAAGATCACAGATTTATGCATTTAAGATCCTCTGACAATAAAAAACTCCCCAAAACTAGGTTTTAGGTAACACCTGTCCTGTGTGGTGCAATAGAATTTGTTTTAAAAAAAAAACACTCAGTGGTGAAATTAATCCGGGAAACACTGAGTTAAATAAAGCACAGGGGGTGTGGGCAGCATTTCCCAGAGGCCTGCAGGCGAGTGCGCCTCGTGGATACATGAGAGCAGCTGGAGTACCCAGCAGGCCCCACGTCTACTCGGCTACTGAGCCTTTTCCCACCATGACAGAGAGGGAATTCGCCATCACCACCATGTGGGTGGTCTAGTGGGGGTGAAAAGGGGTAGAGTCCAGACAAAGAGGTTATTGAGAGGATCAAGACATAGTTATCCATGGTATACCCACAATGCACCTGTGTTCTCCGAGCCCACTCACGCCCAACACTGTCCTACATCCAATACCACAGACGTCTGGGAAGCCACGGAGCCCGGGACCACGTTCTCGTGAGCAGAGCATCGTGGAGCTGCTGCCGAGCTCCTGTATTCAGGGCCTGTAAATGACCATTGCAGATGCATTAGGACAATGTGTTCCTAAGAAACCTGCTGCTCAAAGTGTGATGACAACCAACCGCCTGGGCCTGGGCCTCGCTCACAATGCAGACCCCCAGCCCAGCCCCAGCCCAGTCCGGAGACGGATGTGAGCAGACGCCTGGCCGCTGTGACCGCACACAAAAGCCCGAGGCACTGCCTCCCGCTCTTGCAAATGTCAGTCATAAACTATAGATCCCTGACGGCTGCGAGGCTGTTCTGAGCTTGCTGAATGCTCGACGCAGAAACCGTCTTGGAAATCAACCACCTCTTGGCAGTAGTGACGGGCAGTGACATGGGAGCCCCAGGGAAGAGGGAGAAGGTGAGCAGTCCGTTCCGGTCGGGGCCGGGCACGGCTCCTCTCCCCCCCGACATCCCGGATCTTCCCTCTGCTGAGGAATTCCTTATTCTGCCCTCAATCAGGCGTGTTTGTGACATCTTTGGAGACTCTACATTCTGTTGCATTCTTCCGGCTGTGGTCTTATTTGACTATTCGTTTGTTTGGCTTTGTTTAACCAGGCACTTAATTTGATTGTGAACTCTAGCTTTTGGGTGATAGCTCAGATTTCAGTCCATTGTTTCTCCTCAGCTAAGCTCTGCCCCACCCTTGTAGCTCAGCATCCCCGAGTGCCTGGGCAGCGTTCACACTTAGAAGGTCAGGCTTCCGTCTCTGACTCCCTCCTCTCAACTCCTCTCCCGGAGCTCCAGTCGCTGCCGTGACCCTGACCTCTGCCCTCTGAGTCTGCAGGCCAGAGAGGGGGTGGATGTCACTTAGGGTTTTTTAGGGGTGTGGGTGTGTGTATGTGCGTGTGCGTGTGCGTGTGCGTGCGTGCGTGCGTGTGTGTGTGTGTGTGTGTGTGTGTCGACATTTCAATGCAGGTTTTCTTCTGTGTTTGTAGCCTTCCAACATGGCACTGCCTCTGGCCTGCCCTGAGACTGCAGCAGAAAACCCGGTCCCTCTCGGGCCCTCTCCTTTCCAGAGAGTCCGCACTGGGGCTCCCTCTCCTCCCCAGAGTCCGCACTGGGGCTCCCTCTCCTCCCCAGAGTCCGCACTGGGGCTCCCTCTCCTTCCCAGAGAGTCCACACTGGGGCTCCCTCTCCTCCCCAGAGTCCGCACTGGGGCTCCCTCTCCTCCCCAGAGTCCGCACTGGGGCTCCCTCTCCTTCCCAGAGAGTCCACACTGGGGCTCCCTCTCCCCAGAGTCCGCACTGGGGCTCCCTCTCCGGGAGCTCTAGGCCAGGTTTTATTTCCCCCCCTCCCCACCTTCCCTCCCATTTGTAGTTCGCAGACTGTTACCTGTGAGGGGATCAGGTCTGTACTGAGCTACTTAGCTGTACTGCAAACAGAGCCCCCTCCTTTCCCCTCTATAGACGCCTGCAGAACATTCTAATCTCATAGTTTAGTCAAATAATTACTCAGCAGTTTATTAAGCCACCACTTTATGTGCAGTGAGGCTACAGGGCGAGGCGGTGGGGAAAGGACAAATAAAGTTCAACATGCGACCGCACCTTCGATGGTTCTGCCTGTCCCTCTAAGGGCTGTGCTGGCTGACACTTCACCCTGGACTGCTGGGACCCGGGGCGGGACTGCCTTCCCGGAGGACAGGTAACGGGCCGCTCTCCCCAGCTCCGCCATTAACTGTGTGGCCCGGAGTACGTCATCTGACCCTCTGGGCTGTTTTCTCATCTGAAATTAGAGCCAGTTGTACTAGGGAAGCTCTGAGTTCCTGGTAGGTCTAATGTTCTCTCATTTTAATAAAGCAAAGCAGCCAATTCTTGGGCCCGAGATGCCTGGAGAGTTGTAATTAGGATGTTTTTATGTTCTTGATTTTTCACGTTCGGGGTTATTAAACACAACATCATGCTGGGAACACGCAGAGGCGGCCTTTCCCTCCGTGTTGCTAATAAACAGGCGGTGCTGCTTCCTCTAATTGGGTGGGTCACCCCGGAAGACCTGTCGCAAGGTCCCAGAGCGGCGTCAGAGGAAGCGTGGGGGCCCTGGGGCCACAGAGACGCGCGGGGACACACCCGGGTTATGTAAGTTCACTTCTCGGGCCACCGCAGCTCAGGGACCAAATACAACTTAATGTAGTTCCTCATGGGCTGTGAAATCAGAAAGCTCCCTCAGGGTGCACACCCCCAGTTCTTCTAACTCTTTATATGACGAGTTACAGTCTGCTTCAGGGTCACCCTTTGCAAAATGGGCCGATTATTGTATTAATTAAATGCAATGCACCCCATGGTTCTGCCAGCACATAACAGGATACAACCGCTAGCTCCTTCGTCATTTTGCATATCAGAGGAATATTTTAAATATTTCACTTGGGAAAAACGAAACCGATGTCTGTGCCGTGAACACGCGTTGTCTGCTTCCCCCGCATGCTTTCCAGCTTAGTGAGGCCAGGGGCTCCCCACACTCATGCTATGTGGTCTGCGTCAGGCTCATCTCCCCCCACCCCCCGGTCCTAGAGAAGGAGGTTATGAGCATGCCTGCACCACGATGGTTGGCCCAGCGGTGGGCTCACGACCTAAACCAATCCAACCCGAGTGAACTTGGCGACTTTCGTCGGTCATACTCCATGTGGTTATTTTTATGCTGGACCTGAACCTGGTAGGATGTAGCCCGAGAGCTGCATGCAGCCAGCTGGGGACTGTGAGATCCCACTGGAGAAAGGGATCAGCCCAGAGAACGGAGCGTCAGGATACAGAGAGGAAGAAGCGCGTCCGTTGCATGGGACCACGCCTGCCGTCAGATGGCCTCTGGGTGGAAGAGCCATAGGAGTACATGCCCTTTTTCAGCTTAAATCAGGTGCATCGTTACTTTTGACTGTAATAATCCCAATAAATAAAAGGTTCCAGAATAGCCAAGATCTTGGGGAAGCATATTAAACACTGTTGTGGTTGAGATACAAGTGTATAGGCAATTTTCTAGGCCTGTTTAGATACTGATAAAATGGGTCCTTTTGTTTCCATTATCAGAGGAAATCCATACAGCTTGTCCAAAGAGGCCTCCAAGAAAAATTCTAGAAAATGACCATTGCAGATGCATTAGTAACAAAAATGAACCCTGTTATTCCTCTGTTGATGAATCAAGTACACCGGACCCGAAGGTGCTACATGGAGGCAACGGATTCTAAAGAACTGAAAATCCTTGTTCCCTGGGAACCTACCCTGGTACCTAGCGCTTGATATGCTCTTAGAAATTGTGGAATCTAATGAACAAAATTAGCAAACAAACAAAATAGACACAGACTCATAGATACAGGCTGACAACTCTCAGAGGAGAGGGAGGGTGGGAGCCGGTGCGTGCAGGGATTAAGAAAAACACACTCATAAACACAGACGACAGTTTGGTGATTATCAGAGGAAAGGGGTTGGGGAGGTAGAAGAGGGAAAAGGGGGGATAAATGGTGAGGGAAGGAGACTTGAGTTTGGGTGATGAACACACAATACAATACACAGATGATTGCATATTGTACACCTGGAACCTATATAATTATATTAACCAACGTAACCCCAGTAAATTCCACTTAAAAATGTGGATTGAATGAACAAATGAATATATTACCCTACAACAACCCGACAACACATTTCTCCAAACCTCCATCTTTGGAATTAATACATATTCAAAGACAGAAAAATTAGTAAGAGCTTGCCCAACCCATACCCACCATGACAGAGAGGGAATTTGCCATCACCACCATGCGGTGGTCTAGTGGGGGTGGAAAGGGGTAGAGTCTAGACCAGGGGTGGGCAAACTTTTTGACTCGAGGGCCACAATGGGTTCTTAAACTGGACCAGAGGGCCGGAACAAAAGCATGGATGGAGTGTTTGTGTGAACTAGTATAAATTCAAAGTAAACATCATTACATAAAAGGGTACGGTCTTTTTTTTCAATAGTTTTATTCATTTCAAACGGGCCGGATCCAGCCCGCGGGCCGTAGTTTGCCCACGGCTGATCTAGACAAAGAGTTCATTGAGAGGATCAAGACATAGTTATCCATGATATACCCACAATGCACCTGTGTTCTCCGAGCCCACTCACGCCCAACACTGTCCTACATCCAATACCACAGACGTCTGGGAAGCCACGGAGCCGGGGACCACGTTCTCGCGAGCAGAGCATCATGGAGCTGCTGCCGAGCTCCAGGCCAAGCGTGAGTCAGGGCAGCAGCGCCCGGCAAATGACATGGCTCACCCCGACTAAGGACTGAGTGACTTCTCACAAATGGGAAACATCAACCCCGAGGAAATATTATGGGAACGGAGCTGTAAACACTGAAAAGGAACGTAATCAGGAACAAGTCATAGCTCAGACTAATGAGGAAGAAATTATGCTGGAATGCACTCATGCTTCTCAGCATGACTGGGGTGCAGGCGGGGGGGGGGGGGAGGGGCGGTGTCAAAAGGGCCCACGTGACTTTAGACTTAAAGATGTAATCTGATGAGCCACTGCAGAACTGACCTCTGAACTTGGCCCTGAATACAGGTCAACCATTTGTGATGGAGAATAAAACTATTGTCACTGCTATGCAGGAGCTAGCCATTGCTGGCTCAAAAATATTTCTCAATTTTTTTCTCCCTCCTCCACTCATTTCTGCTCAAAAACAATAAAGGCTTGTTAATTCCTTGCGGTACATGGGACCCAGATCGGCTGCTCTAAATACCACCATTGCCCCCACAAAGATACTGCCAAATAGGAATTTTGTTTTTTTGGAACTAGGTCTTTATTACTTCCTCACTTTCACAATTTGTTTTTTCCTTTCTGTAATTTCTACTTAAATTGCAGGTTTAATTCAGCAGCCCGGTCTTTGGGGCCAGCTATTTCATTATCTGAAACACACAGTCTTCTGTAACCCTCACCAGACAGGGCATTAGCTTTTGAACTTGGTTCTGCAGGAGGTGCCTCGCTTACACATGTTCCCATTTGCAGATCCGACATGACTGCTCTGGGACTTTAACCGCCCTGCCTGCACAAAGGGCAGCCACGTCGTCCAAGACAGCCTGTCCCCACGTCGAGCACTGAAGTCACGTTCCCCATCCTGCCCCCACACCCAGAGCCACTTCCATCTGTCTCTGACCCTCTTGCATTGTTCACATCCTGGGTGCTGAACGACCCACCCAGCACAGCCTGAGCCACACTAACTGCATAGATCTGACCCTGTGACGGCTCTTTTTCATCATCATCATCATCACCTGGGTGTGGTGGCCAGCCTGCAAGACAGCCATCAGGTTCCCTGCCTCTGCAGAGGGCTACCTCCAAAGGAATATCACAAAAATGGCAGCGTGTGACCTTCAAGGCTGGGCCATAAAAGTCAGATGGCTTTAGCCTTGCCCTCCCTTGTGTCACTCCATCTGGGAGATGCCAGCTGCCATGTTGTGAGGATGCTCAAGCAGCGCCATGGAGACATCCGTACAGCAAGGAACTGGAGCCTCCTGCCAAGGACTAGCCGTGCCTTGTCAAGCACGTGAGCGAGCCTCCTTGGCACCGGATGCCCTGGTCCCAGGCAAGCTTTAAAACGACTGCAGGCCCAGCCAAAACCTGGACGACAGTTCCATGCGAGAGCCTGAGCCAGAGCACCGGCGAAGCTGCTCCTGGCCTTCTGACCACAAAACGTGCAAGGCGGTGAATGTTTGTTGCCGATGTAAGCCGCTAAGATTGGGGGTCACTGCACAGTCACAGAGAACTCACGCAGGGGGGCCCCAGGGTCTGCCTATCTAGTGTCAACAGTAGCTTCTCACTCAAACTCAGATGAAAAGCAAACTGCTCCCCCCTCACCCCCCCACCCCCATCCACCCCCGCTCCAGCCCGGCTGGTCACTGGACTCAAACTACAAAATGGATGTGACAGTGGGGCCAGCTGAGGTTTGGGCTTCAGTGAGCCTCCGCCACCACCCAAGCTTTCATAACAGACTCGCCACCGTACGTACTCCAGGCTGCGAAACTGTCGGAGGAGCAGATCAGCTCAGAGTCTGGAGAACTAAGGAAACGGTCGTGGCTGAAGTGGGGGGAGCCCTCTCCTGCTTTGTAAACTCAGCCAGTCTGACCCTCGGGACACGCACAGACGACGGGAGCTGCGTGCTGTCACCTCCATGGTGTTTCACGAGTGTCTTAGCCAGGAGGAGGGCTGCCCACGGCGGAAATGATAACTGGTTGGTTCTCTCTCTGTCCTCCTTTTGAAAAATGTTTACACGATAAATGATTTAGTTGTCCCTAGTTATATGTAAATGTAACGTGTAACTATGGGCATAACATTTATACACAGAGTGCTTATATGTTTCTATGTAAACATATAACATATTTTAAATAACATATACTGCTTTTTATCCTTTTGAAGACAGCCAAAATGAACTTGAAGTCTTGCTTGTTTTGCTGTTTTTATCCTAATTAATGTGTTTTTATTGAAACCCACTTGTACTCAATCATGCAGCCAACAGCACCACAATTTGAAAGATGCGACTGATGTCTTCTTCTAGGTTTCATTTTTTAAGCGTTTTCAATAGCGTGGAGGGAAGGAGGGAATGATCAGCCGTGGGTCATTGTCTAGGTTAGGAAAGAACACTTGGCAATTTTCTTTCTTAATTGAAAGTGGGGGTGCTCCGCCGTTCCACCGAATTCCTCGAAGCCCACTCGGCCGGCGAGGCGTCACGGGAGGTGAACCATCACCTGGAAATTGATGGGTCCGCCCTGTGACTGTCTCCAAGGCGACGAGGAGATCCTAATGCGCCTCGCTGCGCAGGGACAGGACACCCCACGGAAGCACTTTCAATCAGCCCAGCGCCTCCGGGGTGCTCCGGGAGTCGGTCTTGGCGTGCGATGCACTTTAACAAGATGGAAGACGTGACTGAGTCCAATCCAGCCAGGAGTTGCCTGTGCGCGGCCTAAATTGCTCTGACAAACCCGGTGGCCGAGGGGAAGGGAGCAGGTGTCCGATGTGCTGTCCAAAAGCACTGCTCTCCTTAATGGATGGAAAACCAAGTGCCCCTCTCTTCTCCTCCCTCCTCCCCTCCCTCCTCCTCTCCCTCCTCATTTACCAGGGCTATGAACACCGACATAAATTATATTTTATGTGGTTTATTAGAAAAAGCAGCTCCACATATTAATCCTTTACAGCCAATTTATAAGAGAGGATTTATTGTTCTGAATCGCTATCTCGGATTGAGAGGGCTTCAAGGACTTGCCCAAAGTCACAAACAACTGGAGGCTGAGTCTGAGACTTGAACGGAACGTTTCGACGCCTAATCACCCTCTTCATTATATAGCATCGCCTCCGTTTTATTAAAAAGGGGCCAGAGGAAGTAAGTCCCAAAGCTGAAGATGACTCAGCCACTAGGCACAGGCCTGGTGTTTGGATTCCAAGTCTGTCAGGATCAGAATTAGATTCTCTTCCAGGATTAGGGATCTGACGGGCTGGGTTTCCAGAAACACAGGTCATCCTCCACTACCCGGGGGGACACAGATATCAACAACGGTTACAACCGTGTCCCTTGTTGCCAAAAATCTCCTTTATTTTCTTCATTGCACTAAGTGGCCATTAATAAAACCAAGGCTAGGACAAGTCCCTGAGCGTATAACAGATTCCTCCAAAATGCCAAGTAAGCATCGTGTGAGGGAGCGAAAGGAGCCTGAATGCTTCCTGGCCTCCTCTCCTGGCTGTGTGGTTTCTTAGGAAACCTTGGCCCTGCTCTTGTCCTGACGTGCTGATCTCTGCACTGACCAGCCTTCCTGGCAATTGCGCTGCCGGTTGAGCTCAGCAACAGGAGGTCCCAGGAAGTCAGGCATCCCCCTCCCTCCTCAAGGATGAGCCTGACGCATTCTCCGGCGGGGGGGGGGGGGGTTGATTTGGAGGCTCCAGCCCCTCCTGCCTTGAGCAACTCCGCTCTCACCCCAAACTGCCAACTCCATCCAGCCCGCAGCGAAGAAACACACGCAGCCTCCTTCGCAGACAGCTTGCTGGCCAGCTATTGCTTTTCCAAAATGCCTTTCATCCGGCGGCTTTCCACGTGGTTTTTAAACTCAGAAATTATCCTCACAGAAGTAGTTTGTTTTGTTTTTAACACACGATTTCACCCAAGTTTCACTGTCCCAGTAAGGACACGCGACACCACGGAGGCCATCCAGAATGGGCACCAGCTGTCCCCCGGGTGCCCGCGCCCAGCTGGCTCTGAAGGTGCCGCTGACAAGAGGAAGTCCTGGTCACCCCTCCCGGGAGGCGCCACAGGAGAGGGGGCCACGAGACGGGCTTGAGCCAGGGGTGGGGAACCTCTCTCTGCCCGGGGCCATTGGATATTATCACGCCGTTCGGGGGCCACGCCAAACGATCCGCTTAAACATCAGTCGCATTTGGTCAAACACTTCATGAACTCGCCCCTCGGGCCCTGGCAGGGCCGATGTTCCCGCCCCTGGCCTAAAGGATGTAAGAGACGTCAGAATCTGCCAGAGCAGCAGGAGAACTGACTTTTGAAGAAGAAAAACCGTCTGCACTGTGTGAGAGCGTGGGGTGGGGGTGGGGCAGAATGTGCTTGGGGACGGTGATGAATTCTGTGCGGCTACGACCCAGAATGGGACTTTGGAGTCCAGGCGAGGGCAGGGTTCCCCTGGGCATGGCCTCGCAAACCCGTGTAAAGAGGTGGGCATCTCCCCGGCAAACAACGTGATGGCCGCAGGGCGCTCTGTGGAGCGTGTCCCTGGTCAGAAGTCTGCCCCTCTCAGCGATGCACAAAGCTCTGAGACAGTACACTAAAGGCTCTGAGAAGTCCTGCACCAATGGCCTCTCCTGAGCTTCCTGTAATCCAGATTTTCAATGTTTTGTTTTCAGGACTCACACGGGGAAGCCAGGAATCCGCAGAGCATTCTGGCGAGGGCAGAACACGGTGGCCGGGACAGAGACTAAAGGAAACGTTCAGTCCCGGCCTGCGCCAAGACCTACCACTTCCTCCAACGGCAACAAGGGCAGCGAGGGCTCTGGCGCCAGAAAAGTCACCTTTCCCTGCCTGTGGTGGGAACTAGAAGCATCCGAGAGAGGACTGACGGGACGTGAAAATGAGATTATAACGGAATACATTCTTTATTAGCTTCTCAGTGAGGCGGGTTGGATATTTATTCTATGCAATTACAGTTTGTCAGACTAAAATCGAGCTCAGATAACTACACAGTAAACTGCTTATCGATTTTCGTGGGAGATGTTTCTTTCATTCGCTGTGCATTTCCGTCCGCAGTGGGCAGGCTGAGTGGGGAGGTGGGCGGGGGCCTGCGAGTACCATCCCAGGACCCCGAGACTGGAGGAGGGGCCTCTGCCTTTCCTTTTGAGTGTTCTGTCCACCCTCCGCAAGTCCCTCCAACGCAGGCCGCCTGCCCCTGCCCCAGATGAGCAGCAGCTCATCCATCCATCAGGCTGAGCTGGGCGCAGGATAAATGGCCGTCCCTCCTCAGCTCGGAGCGCAGAGGGAGAGGAATTGCGTTCGCCTCCGCGCTCAATAGATCAAAGTAATTGATGTCACAGCCGCTCTGCCAGCTGCCGCACATACTCGCTTTTAAATAAATTCGTCCTCTCCAAACCTGCCTAGCTTTCTGTGTAAGGACCCTTCAAAAGTCAAAATAAAAAAGGTGCTGGAGTCTGGCGCCATGAGGGGAGCGGCTGGTTACTGCCTCCCCAGTCACTCTTGCTAATGAGGCGCGAGGGTGAGCGCCATGCCTCGCACACGGGAAGAAGCAAAAAGCTCAGAATTAAACAGTTCGCGCTCATCTCCACGCCAGGCAGGAAAGGGCCAATCGTGCGGCCTTTGAGGGGGACATCTCCGGAGCCAGGTGGGGTTGGAGCCACTCTGGGAGGCGGGGCCATGGCGGGTTTCCAGTATGTCCCACTCAGAGTGTCCTGGGGACCGGCGGGTGGTGGCCACGTGGTCCATCTCTGGAAGCTTCCTCTCTGGGAGGAGAGGCAGCGCCACGGGGGAGCACTTGCCGGTCCGATCACTGACCCTCCCCGCCTGGCTGCTCGGTACTCGTGAGGACGCCGGGGAGTCCAGGCTCTCGCTCCCCCAATCCGCCGCCGAGGAAACGGGCCTCACGAGTTTTAGCAGTTTTCTTAGCCAACTGCTTTGGCTTCCTTATTCCAAAGAGATGGTCTCACGCTTCCAGGAGGTCAGTTCTGTGGCCTTTGTCCCGGGAGCACCTGTAGTTGGGACGGGTCCCGATGGTGGCCATCGCGGATGGGGGGACAGGAAAACTTCCAGCGTGCTCTGTTTGCATATGATGCCTACATAGTGTTTCTGGCCCTCCCAGCTCTCGCAGCGAGAGGGAGGGCTTGCTATACGCAGCCAGTGGTCTTTTCCCAAATCCACAGCTTCGGTATCTCTTTGTATTTCCTCTATATTTGGACCAACTGCTACTGACTAACTTCCACTGCCATTCGCCTACTATTCCGTGGGGATTCCTCGAGGTTTCCTGGCGTTTCACCGCCAGCCCCTTTTCCGCTCTAACACGGGCAGCCTCACCTGCTCACCTGAACTGCTCACCTGAACAGGTGCCTTCCTCGCCGTGCTTCCCCTCCACTCTCAGATGCGACGGTGCAGACCTCCAGGGCCTTCCGCTCCCGACACCAGCCTTTACCCCCTCCCCGTTGTGCTTCCAGCCATCTTTCCAGAGGCCCAGGGCACAACGGAGGACAGACATCATGCCATCCCTCGCTGACAAGCCCGCTTTGGTCTCTCACACTGCAAACCTGTGCACACCTCAGCACCCTGGCACGGCTGGGCATGGCACACATGCCAGCAGCATCCTGGGGCGGGTGCCAGCCCGGAGCTCTCACTCCCGCCCGATCCCCGCCAGCTCCCAGGAGGCACCAGCCGCTTTGCTGGCTTGTAAAGGTGTGGGCTGGGTTTGTCAGCTCCTTATCAGCTTATAAATTAACTTGACAGATTTTCTTCTTTAATTTCCTTTTTTCCTTTTGAAGGGATGTTTGGATTCTTGCTGCCTCATCTTGTTTATATACCAATTAAAGCAGGAAGCAATTATCATCAATTATCATGTGAGACTAGCTACTGTCTTGTAAATACCGTGTTAATTGACATTAAGTTTAGATAGAAATTACTGCTGCCCGTTTCCCACTGAAAACTGAAGAACCGCATGTGAAGAGAGAAGAAAGGGCATCTGCCAATGTATCTTCCCGTCTAACCGATCTGTCTCCAGGACCATCTTCCTAAAGGCCCGTATATTCCTATTTCTTAAGGCTTTCCTGCATCAGACATGCGTGATGCTGAGGGGTGACAGCCTCCCGAGTGGCCCCCCATAATCCCCGCTGCCTGCTTCCAAGCCCTTGGACAACTTCTCCCACCTTACAAAGGACTGGCCCCACATGGACCCCCCGTCCAGCCCCAGCCAAGTCTGCAGAGAGCCCAGGTCGGACCCTAAGCCAGAACCGCCCAGCTAAGTCACGGCCCAATGGCTGACTCTCAGAAATCTGAAGCTATAATTAATATTCATTATTGCTGAAGCCGCTACATTTGGAGGTGCCTTGTTACGCAGCCGTAGATAACTGAGACGGATGAGGATTGGTATTATCGACGGCTCTGAGGGCCATGTTAACCCTCATCCCCTAGGAAGACAGGATATAAAACAGACGTGGGATTCTCCATGAAGCGTTACTTTAATTAAAGGTAAACCACACCATGATTACTAATTAAAGGTAAACCACACACCAGTGGCTTGGCGATAACCGCCCCGCTAAGTCCGCCTCTGATTTGCAGTTGCTCTTTCTTGACGACAAAGATCAATACCAGCTGCTGGCCCTGAGACCGGAAGGAACAACTACTTCCTGAGGAGGGAGCGAAGTTCTTGGAGGGGGCCGTGGCCGTGGCCGTGGCGGGCTCCCCATCGTGGGCAGGGGTTTTGGTATTGGGTACCCCCTTCTGCCAGCTGGTTTCTTCCTACGCCTCTTTACCCACCCGTCGTGCAGGCCTCTCCATGGGTACAGATGTTGGAGCTTGAGAAGCAGGTTCTAGGCCAGTGATGGCGAACCTCTTGAGCTCGGCGTGTCAGCATTTTGAAAAACTCTAACTTAACTCTGGTGCTGTGTCACATATAGAGATTTTTTGATCTTTGCAACCATAGTAAAACAAAGATTTATATTTTTGAAACTTATTTTACATATTTAAATGCCATTTAACAAAGAAAAATCAACCAAAAAAAATGAGTTCGCGTGTCACCTCTGACACACATGTCATAGGTTTGCCGTCACTGTTCTAGGTCATTATACAGAGTGATGCATCTAGCTCTCAGGGAAGACTGTTGTCAATTACTCCTTTTGTTAATTACCACCGGCATCCTCGAACCTAAACCTCACCTATTCTGTTCTGCTTGTCCACCTTGTACTAACAGTATTAGTCGTGCGGTGAGCACACACTATTCCTAAAAATCGGCTCAGTATAAACCTGGCCTTTAGAACTGACTGTTATAATTTCCTGTATTCTTTTGTTCCTCAGTTGACAAAAAAAAAAGGGGGGGGCTTGATTTGAATAATAGCACCTGTTTCTAAACCTAACACCGAGGTGAGTCCTACTCTCTGACACGTGAGAGCAGAACTCGGGGGCTGAAAGTGCGTCTCTCATGTGACCTCAGCTGGGGGCACTGACACCCACTGACCGGGTGTCAGACGCTAGGGCTGGCACCGGCGCTGGATGGGACAGTCACTCTGAGCCCCCGAAGGAGACGCCCTGGTGTCCGCACAGCCTGGCGATAATGAAGTCATCAGCCCAACGCGTGCAAACAGAGCGGTGCCTTTTTCGTTCGTGTCTGGAATGTGAATGAACACGTCATTATTCTCTCCCATCTCAAGCTGCGATCATTATTAAAGTCTGAGGAAATAATGAAGAGCAGGGCAGGGAGAGGGTCGCTCCTCCTCCCGGAGGCTCAGCCCCTGGCCCAGCCGCAGGCGGGGAGCGGAGGCCAAAGGAAGATGCCAGCATTTGGGCCTGGCCACCTCCAAACAGAGGTCTACCATTCGGAGAATCAGCTCCCTGAGGGGGCTCGCCTGGGTCCCTTTGATGTCCCCGAGAGGAGAGGGTTAGGGACTGGACTGCTTCCCAAAGCTCCCAGAGTGACGGGATTTGAGATAGAATTTTTATTTTTTTTAAATATATTTTTATTGATTTCAGAGAGGAAGGAAGAGGGAGCTAGAAACATCCATGAGGAGGGGGAGTCATTGATGGGCTGCCTCCTGCAGGCCCCACACTGGGGATCAAGCTGACCTTGGCACGTGCCCTGACTGGGAATCGAACCTCGACCTGGTTCCTAGGTCGACGCTCAACTGCTGAGCCACACCAGCCGGGCTGCAGCTAGAATCTTTAAATAGGGAATTAAGTTAAATGGGGTCATAAGGACGAGGACCTTGTCCAAGACAACTGATGTTCTTCTAGAAAGAGACAGCAGGGAGGCGGACACAGACAGGGAGGGTCCCTGTGAGAGACACACCCACTGGGTGCCGGCCATCGCTGGTGGCCGCTGGTCTCTGTGGGAAAGGATGAGGCTGCGGTGGTTCCTGCATGAGAAGGTGACCAGGAGAGGGCCTGGCCCTTGGTGAGACTCACGGGGCCGGTGACTCTCCTTCTGGGGCCTGACCGGTGAGATGAAGAGATCAAATGAAGTGCTACGCATGTGAGTCTGTGAGTCCTACAGTTTCCACGCGACGTCTCTGCCTTTGAGGCACAGTCCCTGGGCAACTCCACCTACCAGGCCGGCACCGAAACCCAGTTAAACTCAGGGTGTCTGATGGCCGAGGACCAAACCCATCATCCCAGAACACGTGAGGAGAACTGAAAACTTCCATCAGAACATAGCCGGCAACCCTGCATATAATTGGGAGAAGGAGCTGGGAAGCTGCACCCGCTACAGGGAGAGGGAGGCTGAGTTGTAAATGCGGGTGCGTTCGCGGAATAAAACGCAGGAACCCATAAATATCGCACGACACCCAATGGATTTCTCAAAATGAGTGTCATTCCTCATTTGCAAACGAAGCCCAGGAGACGTGGGCGGCTCACTGGCCTTTGCCAAGAGCTGTGCCATAGCGAAGGAAATCTCTTCCACTCCCATTCAGCGGTCAACGCGATCATCTCTCCCTCGACAATACCCCATCCTGAAGCTTTCCTACACGGGGCTTAGAAAATGCTCACATTAAATGGAGCAGAACACATGAGAAACGTGAGGGAAAGGACAGCAAGAAGACTACAGCCCTAACCTTAAACTTAACCCTAATCCTAACATTACCCCTAGCCCTAACCCAAGCCCTAACCCTAACCCTAACCTTAAACCTAACCCTAGCCCTAGCCCTAGCCCTAACATTACCCCTAGTCCTAACCCTAGCCCTAGCCATAACCCTAACCCTAGCCCTAACATTACCCCTAGCCCTAACCCTATCCCTAACCATAACCATAACCATAACCCTAACCCTAGCCCTAGCTCTAATGCTAAACCTAACACTAACCCTAACCCAAGCCCTAACCCTAACCGTAGCCCTAACCCTAACCTTGTGCTCTAATCCTAAACCCAACCATACCCTTCACCTTAACCCTCTGCCTTCTGCCCAGAGCATAACGCAGCCACCCAGAAGCTCCTGTCTCCTCCTCCTCCTCTCCCAGTCAGCCCAGCCCTCAGGGCCCTAATGAGGATGGAGAGGACTCCCTGGGCTCTAAGGAGCACAGTCGGCCTCACCTCTCAGGACCCACCCCCCTGGCCTGTCCAACATTCACCTTTCCAGATGCATTTCTCACATTCCAGGCCCCAGAAAAGACCAAGTACTGACAACTCTGTTGGCACCCGCTTCCTTATGTCTCTGCCCGTGTTTCTCCTGTTTAGTCTGTCAAAATGCTATTTTCAAGCCCGAATCCCTCCTCCACAGGCAGCCCAGAGGTGGTGTCTTGTATGACCCCTGCATGTTGTGGGGGTGTCCATGCCTGGAGAGGAAAGTCCCACTTGCTTTGCCTGTCAAGCCCGCCCCCACCCCCTGCCAGGCCAGGGCTTTTCTTCAGGCTCAGCTCCCAGAGAGCACCCTCGCTTCCCTAAATCCCATTATCATCTACTGCTCACACTTCCCCAAACTCCAGTCCACTGCTCTCGCTGCTCCCTCGGCCCAGGTTGATCAGTGTGGAGCTCTTATGAATATTCACAGGTGTCACCTCCTCCATGAAGCCTACACGATTCCCAGCCCAGTCCCGAGACGACCACCTTCTCCTGGGTCCTCCACCGCGGACACTGCTCTGATGTCTCTACCATCCTGTGCTGTACGTGTCACGACTCTCACTCTGCAGAGACTCGAGTCACACAGACTGGCTGCATCTTTGTATCTTGCCAGTCTCCGCGCTGGCAGAGTGGCACACAGCAGGCAGAGTGGCACACAGTAGGCTCTCAGAAGATGCCTGGCATGAGAACAAGACTATTCACATCCCGCTGAATGCCCGGCCTCCGGGGAAGAGCCCCCGATGTGAGCACCGGCTTCCCTCTCAGGCCGGTGATTTCCACGCTGGATTTGCAGGCGCCGTGTGCCAGGTGTCACACTGGTCACGGCAATGAGCGGCCTCCCAGGAACAGGTTTAATGCAGGTTATCTTCCCAGCTGTGAATCCTGGGTCCCGCCTTACCGCCTTCTTTCCGTCCAGCCGAGCCTCGATGTCCTCGGCGAAATTTACACGAGTGTCTTCGTTTCCTCGGGCCGTTGTCCATCTGTGCGGCCGAGGGCTGAGCTGCCAGGCTGTGGCCAGGAGTGGAGACCGGAGCCAGACGGAGCGGCGAGTCTCCCTGAGGGAAAGGCAGCCGTGGCCAGCTCCCCTGCCTCCGCTTCCCCTGAAACGCAGGCTGCTTCCCTTGCCGACGCCACCCGAGCAGGAATGAGAAGGACCCCCTTGAGGGGAGTGGGAGGGAATTAGGGGCGTCTGTCTTCTCCTAAAGAGGTGCACACGGGAGCGAGCAGACAGCACAAGCTTGGCTTCTGTACCACGTCCTCCCTCGCAGCCACATCTACACACGTTTCCATTCACTACACGCAGTCCCCGGGGCCTGCCGTGTGTCCGACACCCTGCTTCCCACGGCTCCCAGCCCCCCGGGTCAACAGGCAGCTCCCCAGAACCTCCCGTTAGCAAACGCTGTCCTGAGTACTGCGCCCTCGGAGTCTGCGCCCTGAGACGGTTTGGGTTGTAGGCTGAAGGGGGAGCCGATGAGGCGGTGGTGGGAGTGAGCGGCGGGTGTGGTCTAAGAGCTGGCCCAGGCCATGGGGTAGCTCTGGGTCTTGTTCTAAGTGCAATGGGAAGACGCTGAAGGGTTTTAAGAGAAAGGCTGACGTTGTCTGAATTACCTTCATTTTTTAAAAATATATTGTTATTGATTTCAGAGAGGGAGAGGGAGAGGGAGATAGAAACATCAATGATGAGAGGGAATCATTGATCGGCTGCCTCCTGCACACCCCCTGCTGGGGATCAAGCCCACAACCAGACATATGCCCTGACCAGAATCGAACCCGAGACCCTTCAGTCCGCAGGCCAATGCTCTATCCACTGGGCCACACCGGCCAGGGCAGAACTGCCCATAAAAAGAACATGCAGCGCCGCCTTGTGGAGAACACTGCGGAGGGACCAGGCTGCAGGCAGGTAGGCCAGGCAGAACTAGTTTGTGGAGGTGAGAGGAGCATAATGAGGTGCCTGGGGGTGACTCAGACGGGATCCCCAGTGGGAGAGAATGGGTTCCAGGCAAGAGAGGTCTCACCGAAGGCAGCGCTGGAAGGCAGAGCCCTTGTCAAGGTCAGGAAGGCCCTGCAGAGGGAAGAGCAGTGGGTCTGCCATGGACGCGTTAGTCCCAGACGCCCATCTGACACCCCAGGGGAGAGGGGGAGTGTGCGCTCAGCGCTCAGGAAGATGGAGGGAGGCAGCAGGGGAGGGAGCTGAGACGGGACGCACAGCGGGGCCTCAACGTGCTGCCGGATTGAGGGGCAGCTCATCTTGCAGACCGTTTGCCAGATGTCACTCGACCAACCTCACCCACACCTGGATTCCGGCGTCTGCCCTTGGGACTGTGAGAGGGGATGTCTGTGGTCCTAAGCCACCCACTTCGTGGTATTTTATTACGCAGCCTCAGGAAGGAAACTAATTCGGTTCTGTCTTACAACATGAGGAAATCGAAGTTCCAAAGAGGTGACGTTGCTTTCTAAAGGGCAAACCATCGGCGCCCTGCACTCCTATCGGAGGTCTGCTTCCTGCAGGCAGCCCTGGCAAATGTCTCGCCCGGGATTAGGAGTCGGCTTGTTACTTAGAGAGGCAGTGCCCTCCGGGCCCACAGTCCATGGGGAGACGGGCAGAGAGCTGAGCAAAGTGGATTAGCCTCTGATGCCACCATGCTGGCAAAGGTCACCTGGCGGACTAGAGCCCGCCTTCCTGGCGGGCCGGTGAAGGGAGGGCAGGATGGGGTGTGCACCGGGCAGCACCCAGGAAGCCGGGATGGAGCACTGCTCCCGGAGTCCGGCAGGGTGGGTCCTTTTTATTTTATTTTTTTAATCTTTATAGTTGAAAGTAGTACATAGGTCCTCCTTTTCCCCCATTAACCTCTTCCAGCCCACTCCCATCGCCCCCAAGGCCCTCACCACCCCATTGTCTAAGTTCACAGGTTATGCATGTATGCATACAAGCTCATCGGTCGATCTCTTCCCATCCACCCTCCCCTGCCTTCCCTCTGAGGTTCAACAGTCTGTCCATATTTTTATGTCTCTGGGTCCATTTTTGATCATCAGTTTATTGGGCTCATTAGATTCCACATAAGAGAGAGATCACGTGGTACTTATCTTCCCACCTCTTAGAAATATAGCCTAAGAAACCCAAAACAGCCATGAGAAAGAATGTATGCACCCCTATGTTCATAGCAGCACCATTTACAACGGCTAAGATTTGGAAACAGCCTAAGTGCCCATCAGCAGACGAGTGAATAAAAGAACAACACTGTGGCACATTTACGCCAAGGAATACTACACGACAGTAAAAAAGAACAACTCTTACCACTTGCAACAGCGTGGAGAGACCTGGAGGGTTTATGCTGAGTGAAGTAAGGAGTGGGGTGGTCCTTTCAGATGAGCGCCTGCCATTGTGCAAGACACTCTCACAGACACTCAAGGAGTCCTCACCAGCACTTTGAGGGGGACAACAGTGCCCATGTACCCCAAGGTGAGAACCAGAGCTTAGGGGTCACTGAGCCGGAGGGGGGAAGCCACCTGCCCAGGTCACAGGGCCAGTGCCTTCAAACAGGAACCGCAGGGCATCTGTGGTCCAACCACACCCCTCTTATTTTTTTCAATCCTCACCCACAAACATGTTTCCATTTATTTTTAGCAGGAGAGAGAAACATCAATGTGAGAGGGAAACATCAATCGGCCGTCTCCTGTGCGCGTCCTAACCAAGGATCAAACCTGCAACCTAGGCATGTGCCATGACCGGGAATTGAACTCCCAACCTTTTTTCTTTTCTTTTCTTTTTTTGGTGCTTGGGACGACACTCCAACCAACTGAGCCACTGGGCCGGGGCCAACGACCCCTCCCCTTTTTACCCTTACACTGTATTCGTCCGCAACCTGTTATCCTGGCTCCTCTGAGCTTTTCCCTTTGCAAGAAGCTTGACCTCAGAAAGGACCTACCCTCGCTGAGACTCAGTCTCCCCATCTGCAACCCAGGAACGACCGTGACCACAGTTGACGCATGAGACGCGTTACCTCTCTCTGGACAGCAGCCTTGTGGCCTCCCCAGTGCCAGCGAGGGTGCAGCAGGCGAGAACAGGACCTCCAGACTCTCCCGCTTCCTCTGCACGCGGGCGATGGAGGACGGGAGCTTACCTGTCTCCGCAGCGTCCCCAGGTGGGCCAGGGGCAGAGAAGGCCATTGGGAGGGCAGGTATCCTGCGACTCGATCTACGGTAGAAACACACACACAAAGACAGAAAAACTGAGGGACGGAATTCCCGGGCAAAGCACAGCTGTAGCCCATGAGGTCCACAGGAGCACGTCTGTGTAACAAATGTGCCCGCTGCCTACGGAGGCCGTCAGTTTCACATTAGATTTGGGACCCTTAGTCCCAGATGGGAGCAGCAGGCCCCTCTGGGTCCAGGGCACTTTGTAAGATGCAAAAGGCTGCCGGGGGAGGGGCAGGAGCACAGCGAGGCTGGCTCTGCAGAAATGAGTTCAAGCGCTGGACTTGGACTCCAAGCGCTCCCCCCTGCCCAGGCTGCCTCGGCTCCCCGGAGTCACTGCCCAAGGACAGGGGGCCCCTCGTTCAGTCCCCGAAAGCAGTCACTGGCCGTGCAGAACCCCTGATCCCCAACACAAGCTCTTGCCCTGGACCAAGGGGACCTGCACAAGCTCCCCAGCCCTCACTCAGTTCCTGCCAACAGGGCTCGCTCTCAGTGTGACCAATAATCTGGAAAATAATGAGATCCTAGAACCCTCCCGCCCCGGACAGCAGCTCCTCCCAGGACGTCATTAAGGCAGGAAATCAGACTCTCAACTGCTGACCCTGGGGTAGGGGTTGCGGGGCCGGGGGGGGGGGGGTTGGGGGGCCGGGGGGTTGCTGTTTACCCTCCTGGTGTAGCCGAGTACCAATTAGCTCAGTGATATTTACATAAACATCTCGCTCCGGAGGCGGGACTGTCCATCTGCTTCTGGAAGGATTTAATTAGGTCTGGTTGCTAGGAAAGGAGACATTAATCCTTCCCAACATTAACCTTTTCCGTTGATGTATGTTTTGCAATGTACTGGGTAACATGCCTTGTGTACACTGGGCAAATGAGCGTTTCAGAATGGGGAAATGGTTTTTTTTTTTTAACTGCAACTATACCTCTATTTCCAAAGCTTGAAAATAACTGGATATTTATATGTTCTCTCTCTCTCTCATACTCTCACACACACACACACGCACACACACACACACACACACACACACGCACGTCCTCTGGTGAGGGTTTCTTTGCAGGTTTCTCGGCGACGGCGCCTCTCCTTCACTCGGTGAAGGGTGCTTCGCCCGGCCTGCTCACCTGGGCGCTCCTGCCGGGCCTCTCGCCTCCAGGTCAAGTGCGAAGTCCTATATCCAGTCCCTGAATGTGTTGGTGTGCCCACAGTTGTGTCTGTCGCCGAAATCCCAAAAGTACGTTAGTATGAGATTTATACCGACATCAGGACTCTCCGAATGTGAAAACCATGGCTGGGTGCCAGTGTGCAGCCCAAGGCAGAGCAGAGAATGAGCCGTGTGGTTTACTGGGGACGAGGAGGTGTGTATTTCTGGCGTGTCTGTCTTTACGGAACCCCGTTTGAGGTGGCCACAACGTTCCTTATGGAATGCGAAAAACAGGACAAAGAAAGATTTCAATGGATTGCCATTTAAAAATCAATGTAGCAGGAAATAAAAACGCACACCACACTCTAAAAAGTATGAAAATACTCTTATGGAGTCGAGCATTCTTGAGATTGCTATTTTGTTAACTTGATTAAGGAGTTTTACTAATTACATTTTTAAAAAACCGCCCGGGAACCTCTGCTTTTCTGCTTGTGGGCCATCCAGCAGGCTTCCTGCTCCTTCCCTCCGAGTGTTACTGACCCCCACGCGGCAGAGAGGCCGTGAGACAGCTGGGCTAGTCAAAGGAAACCCCGACGATGGGGTTCATGACGGATGTCTGTCCACCAGACGGCTGCCAACAGGCCACCCGGCACAGACAGATGCCAGGGTCTCAGGGCACAAGGTCACCCGCTGTTGACTCCAAATAGCCAGACGACTGAGCCATGACCCATTCAGCAGCCAGCCTTGAGTTTCCCAAGAATCCTCTTGTTTCACAAAAGGTCTCCTTCCCACAGAAGAGCCCTAGACAAGTGTCCTGTCACCCCCGGTAGCGGTAGCGGTAGCCCCCAGCACTTCCTGTTCCCAAAACAGCCCTCGGTCGGTCCAATCAGCGGAGCTGGGTTGGCCTCAAGCTCTGCCCTCTTTTCGCCACGTGACTTTGGGTAAATCACTTCATTTCTCAGCGTTCCAAGGATGCCGGCTGCCCCCCGACCTCACCCGTACCGTGTACACAAAGCGTTATTTACCGTCTTTTCATTCTTCCCTGAAACACGCACCGAGCATGAGAAACACCCCGGGACAGCGCTGGGCTCCGGTTCTTGATGGAGCCTCTTCTATGAATGTTCCTGTTCCCTTTCATCACCGCCGCAGCCCTCTGAGGCAGGTCCCATCCCCTCGAAAAGGAAAGCATATGGAGACAGACCCGAACCTGAGAAAAGTCACAATGGAACAACAGCCTGCGGCATTGTGCGATGGCAGCCTGAGCCACCTACTGCAATCCCACACGACGAGGCTCCGAAGCCCATCACAGCAAACCTGTGCCCATCAAAACCCACTCGGTCCTTCGGTTGGGATCCGATGCCAGCGCTGGGCTGGGCCCAGCCCAGCCGGGGAGCACAGGGGGGTGTCCCAGGCCCCTGAATGGCTCTGAGCAATGAATGTCACCCTCCCGACCACGCGGCATTTAACATGACGGACAGCCCGGGTCGGGACAGGAAACTGGGCGGCCGGGCTGGAGCATGGTCCCCCACCTCCCTCGGAGCTTGTCAGACATGCCTATTCGGGGCCGACGCCAGAATCGGTCTTTGGCCTGGGGCCCAGGATTTTACGTGGCAACACTCTCCGTCGCTGAATCTTAGAAAGTCCGCATTTTGAGAAGCCCTGGGCTGGAGGGAAGGAGTCTGAGTGGGTGAAAGGCTTGCTGCACTCCTGGCCAGCACGAGGCCAGAGCGGCCGGAGGGGTGTGACGTGTCCTCTGTGAGACGTCGGTGCCCCTGGGTGAGGGAGGGAGACACCTGGTTTACAACACGGGATTCCTGGGCGCGGCTCTGCACAGGGGCTGCGTGCGCTGAGGGTACGCTCGCCCGTGAGGAGGGCTGACCCTGGAATCCTTGGCACTCCCGGTCTTAGATGTCCTGTCCTGTGAGGAGGGGAGGGGACAGGGGCTTGGCACAACAGACAGCTTCCAGGGTCAGGAGAATTTGCCACCTGCCTGCAGTGCCCCCGTGTGGTCCAGATGGGAGGTGCAAGTGGAGATGCTGGGGCTCCATTAGACAAGCTTACAGCAAGCTTGAGGGCCATGGCCGTGAGTGAGCATCCCTTTGCTCGGGCGTGAGGTTTGTCATGCCTGGACCACCTGTGGCTGCGCCCCAGGGGCAGTTCTAACGTAGCATCACCGTCAAAGCCATCCTTCATGTAGCACTGCCACATCTCCGCCACGGGCGCTTCCTACTGGAAGTTACAGCTGGATCCTAACCACTGCCCCCAAGGCGTGCTGATGGTGTGTGGATGCCACCGCAGGTTCCTGGGCACAGGGACCCTGTCTCCTTCCCGCCCGCCTCCCTGGCACCCCTGGCAGCGCCCACACAGTGAGGAAAGACGGCGCCCGTGTGGAGCCTGCGACTGAGACGGATGCCAGAGCTTTAGGGGCTCTGAATGTGCCTCATTTCACGTAAGTGTGATGCGCCTAAATTTCGTAAGAGTTTTAAATGGACATGTTGAAAATCCATGCTTTCATTCACTTTTCCTGAGAACTTTCCTTTTCTAGAATAATCCGCAGGCTGCCTCGCAAGGCACTGTACAGGCAGCCATCTGGAGGACGCGCTGCGGCTCACAACTACGGGAGGGGTGGTGTGCAGACGCCCTGGCAGAGCAGGAGGGGGGTGCACAGCAACCCGCCTCCCCGCCCTGCGTCCCGGCCTCACTCCTGTGCCCCGACTCTGGGCCCAGGCTCCATGCATGCCTCCAAGTCCCACAAACGTTTCACAGGTTTAACGTGCCCGTCTGCCCACAGATACATGTTGTTGTGCCGAGGGGACCCGGATGCAGACACGCTTTTTTCACAAGGATGCCTCGGTGATAACAGTGTCTCCGGATGCTGAGTCGGGCAGGGGCTCGGAGCTGGGGCAGGATTGAAAACCTCTGGGAAAGCGCGCCCAGATGTGCATGTGCAGAGGGGGAGGGCGGGGAAGTGTGTCTTTCCCACGACTCACCAGCGGAATTTGATCCCTCTAGATCCCTGACCCTACTCCCTACACATCCCTCTTGTCTCCTGCACACATTGCAGGCCAGAAGCCTGGGCCTAAAGCGCTTGCAGTGGGAACCAGTTTTCTGTCCCTTCCCGTTGGGCCAAGTGAGATGAGATGCATGTTTATCTGTGAAAGAAGCAACATAACTCTGAAGCTGCCCACTCTTTGGCACCGATCAGGCAACTAAGCAATCCTAAGCGTAGTTCCAAACCACGTCAGGCTCCCTGGAGGAGGCGGCCAGTGTCTGTGGGTGTCTGCACAGCGAGGGGCGGGCTCTGGGTGTAACCCCACCCCCTCCCCCGCACCGGTCCTGCGGGTGGCAGTGTGTAGAATGTGCAACCACGCCTGCAGGGATGATCCATTCCACGGGCATCATCAAATCGACGTGCTGCTCGGCCCCACCAGGCACGCCAATGTGATGGATGAGACCCGCTGGCCCCGCAGTCCAATCACAGTATCACCCGCCCTGAGTCCCAGGTCCTCCAGAGAAACCTAGCAGGGAGGGGGCTGTGAGTATGACTGTGACTGCCATCATTTCCTCCAGGGGCCTCTGCGACTGTTGAATTAGACTGATTTCTCCTGCAGTTTATTGCAATTTGCCACTTGGCTCCTCGTGTCAGAAACCCAATATAATTCCCAGGCAGGAAAAGACGGCACTTGTTATGCGAACGCATCAGCGCTTCATCCATCAGCAGGGACCACAGGCGTTACCTAACCCACGCGGAGGGATTCGCGGGGAGTCTGGAAAGGAGCCCTTCAGGAAAGCACCCACGGGAATCATTGGATCATCCTCTCCGTCTGGGGCGGCCTGGCCACTAGAGGAGGAGCCTTTAGAGCGCCAGGTCTCCCGCTCCCCGACCCGCTGGGATGGAGACAGGAGCAGCAGCGGGAAGGAGGTTACCATCTGGCGATGGCTGCTCTGGATCCCACGGTCACTGGCTTTGAAGAGCCATCTGTCCAGAACTGCCTGGCTCAGAGCGCTGGCACACAGGGAGAATGAACCCAAGGCCATAGGGTCAAGTTCATGGACATCTGAGCCAACTAGTGTGCAGGGGTGAAGGGAACTGAGTCCATGGCTGCTGGGCCCCCTCCAGCCCCACTGGCTCGGTGCACGGGCAGCGTCAGCTGCCGGGAGGAAAAATGGCGGGAAGGGGTGGGAGCTGGCTCCTTCACTTCAGAAAGCTGTGACCAAGCGCCTGTCCGAACTGGTTATGCCTCCCAACCAAGTGGAGGGGGCACCGTTTATATATTGAAATGAAATGTACACAACTACTTATATACAAGCACACAGACACCTGTGGGCACACACACAATCTAGGTCACGACTGGGGCCTGCTCTTCCTTTAAAAGAATGTCCCTCATTGCCTTTCTGGCGTGGCTCAGTGGTTGAGCGTCGACCTATGAACCAGGAGGTCACGGTTCCATTCCCAGTCAAGGCACATGCCCGGGTTGTGGGCTCCATCCCCGGTGTGGGGCGTGCGGGAGGCAGCCCATCAATAATTCTCTCTCATCACTGGTATTTCTATCTCTTGCTCCCTCTCCCTTCCTCTCCGGAATCGATAAAAAATATATTTTTAAAAAAGCACATCCTTCGTTAACTATGTTAAGAACCTTTCATGTCTTCTCCTCCTCCTACAGAATAAATCCCCACAAAGAATTTCCTCTCTGATCCACACCACTACTCCTTAACCATATCTTTCACTTCTTCAAAAGAAATCAATTTCATTTTTATATGAACTCCCCAGATTTTTAAATGATGACCGTAGAAATAAACAAACAATCACTCTTCGGCCCCAAGGCACACACGAGCAGTCTGAATGAGGTCTGCGTCAGTCAGTTTGTAGCTCTGACCGTTAGCTGTTTTACGCGCCCCTGGTTCTCCTCCCGCGGTCGGCAAACTGCGGCTCGCGAGCCACATGCGGCTCTTTGGCCCCTTGAGTGTGGCTCTTCCTAAGCCTTAGGAGTACCCTCATTAAGTTAATAACATGTACCTACCTAGATAGTTTAAGTTTCAAAAATTTGGCTCTCAAAAGAAATTTCAATCGTTGTACCGTTGACATTTGGCTCTGTTGACTAATGAGTTTGCCGACCACTGCCCTAACCGGCCAGGATGCGTCAGACCCCTTGCCTTCCCCGACTGCTCATTCCCTCAGCCCAGAGCTCCTCCTCCCCGTCGGGCTGGCTGACCGTTCCGAAAGCTCCCGTATAGCACAGCATCAGTGATACCTCCCTGCCCACCCCACGCCACCCAGCAGCGTCCAGAAGGCCTCCCCAGAGGTGTTTCTTGGGTCGCGCTCACAGCGTCAGCCGCGTTCAGTAGACTGTTGTTAGTGTCGCTTTGGGGAGGGACCTTTCTGCTTCCAGCAGACAGTCCTGGGCAGCGGGACCCCATCCTGTTTCCCGCAGCACGTCCATATAGCTCTCTAACAGCTGACGACGTGGTACCTCGAGGTACCAGTCAGTCCCTGGCGCATGGATGGTGCCCAGTGCATGTGCAGTGGATACAGGGTGGGGAGAACGAGCGAATGGGTGGGTGAAATGGTTTCTTAAACTCGCCATGAATTCAAGTTCTTTACAGCGAAGGCTGTGCAGCCTCATCAGTGGATCTGAGGCGTCTAGCCTCACGAGTGTGATGTTAAATTTGGGGAACAGCAAAACAACACCCAAAACCCCTATAGTTTCCCCGTCTCAACAACGCCCTCTTTGTCGCTGTCTCTTCACTTGTGTGCTTCCCCCGCCCGGCGGCCCCCTGCTGAGGGTGACCTGCAGTCCCGCACGGGCTGTGTCTGCGGACATGCTGGGTGTCCCGACCGGGCAGGCTGAGTGGCACCTGAGGCCTTCGTCTCCACGACGGTTAAAGCCACTGGCACACACAGGGGACCCCACAAGGAGTCACCTCGTCTGGGAGGTAGCAGCGCCGAGGCCGAGACCCCTGGTCGCGGAGACGTGCTGTTGCTGCGAGTGTGGACTGAAAGGAGGCCACCCCAGGTGACTTCAGTGGAGAACGGGGTTCGGAGTTGGCAACTGACAAACGCCAGCACCGGCGAGAGTGCTGCTGGGGGGTCAGTGCCCACCTGGCCCACAAAGCTCACGGGTCTCCCCAACACACCACAGCCGCTCTGCGTCCTGATGGGTGAGGGAGGACCTTGCGGATGAACTCAGCCTGACTGTGCAACTGGCACGACACAGGGCCGTGTTTCCCCTGCGGTTTTAATGTGGGGGCATCGCCCTTCCCGCCATGAAAGCCAGCACCTCCTCGTGGCTCCCATGGGGAACAGCCCTGTCCTAGCAGGAGTAGCTGCCTCTCCTGACCACATGCCCTGCGGCCCAGCGGTGCCTCCCAGAGGACAGGACCACGTCCTGGCCGGGTGCCTGTGGCCGGACTTATTTGGGAACGGGGTTGTGCAGATGTAATCACGTCCCCCGAGGCCGGACTGGATGAGGACGGTGTCGTACCTGGAGAGAGAGGAAGTGGGAGACACCCCGGGAAGGCCAGAAGCTGAGAGCAGAGGGTGGAGGGATGCGGCTCTGAGCCAAGAAACACCAGGTCGGCCAGGAGCCCCCCAGAAGCTACGAGAGGCCACGAAGGACCCTTCTCCACACCCTTCCCAGGGGCCCTCCTGCTGCCTCGGTTTTGGACTTCCAGGCTCCACAACTGGGAGATAATGAGCTCCTGCTGCTTGAAACCACTCAGTTTGCGGTAACTCATTAGAGCAGCTCCGGAAACTGCTACCCTCGCGACATCCCAGGCACAGCGCTCTGCGGCCTCACAGTCCTCACAGCCTCCCTGGTGTGGGGGAGCCTGGGCAGCTCTCAGGATCGCCCCTGTGAGGCCCCACACTCAGCCGGAGGGCAGGAGCAAGCGCAGAGGCAGAGAGGATGGGGTACGGGGTGAACAGCACTCCAGCCGCCCTCCACAGACACCCTCGCTCTCAACCCCGCGCCCCGCCTCTGCAGAGCTGCAGTGTGGTTGCTAGGGGTGACGGAGCAGATGCCAGCCACTCCGCAGGCCCTGGGTGACCCTACGTGCCGGGGGTGTGCTTGGCACTGATTGCATTGGCTTTTGATGTCTCAGCCAAAACTGCGACAAAGGGCCCGTCTGTAATGCCCGTTACCCCTGTGTCATTAAATAATTAAAGACTAAATAATTTAGGAGAGCGGGGCTTTGCTTTCCTGCAGGCAAAATCGAGACCAAAAGAGCCCCTTCTCCCTCCCCATTATACCCGGATAATTAAATAATCAAAGAGTAAGCAACTTAGGAGGAAAAGGGCCCACAGAAGACCAGAGGTATCAGCATGCCCCCATTCCCCTGCCCTGAACTACACACGTGCACACGCCTGCGCACATGGAAAAACATGCAAGCACACACATGCATGTGCAAATGCATACATGGACACACACTTGTGCGCAGACATGTGTACACATGCAAATACGGGCATACACACTACACATATGCATGCACACACATATACACTGACATGCACACACATACAAGAGAATGCATGAACATGCACTCATGTGCACACACACAAACACAAAGGCCAGGAGATAGGAAAGTACTTGGCAAGTCCTGAAAACTAGGGGATGTTCAAATTTTGAAAAATGAAGCAAGAAGCAATGAGAGTCCAAATAAGACAGATGCACAAGATGTACACTGAGCCCTACGTGGCTTCCACGTGTCGCTAATTTCCTAGCAGTGCCCGGACGGAAAGTCAATTCACGCCGCAGCCCCTCGCTGTGGGCTGACGGAGAACCGAGCGGCCAGCATGAACTCGGGCCTCGGGGGCCCCACACGGAGCCCCTCTCCGGACCCTGGGTTTGGACCCCAGCACCACCTCACCCGTGGGGCTGAGAGTGTCGGTTCCAAAGAGGGAGATTCTAGGTTTGTGTGTGTCCCGGTCCCGTCGGGCTGCACCCGGCTGCTCATCCACATCCCCCTGCCAACTCCGGTCCCAGGGACTAGAATCCAGTCGCGTGGTGCGGGCTGCGGGTTTTCTCCCGACACAAATCACATGTGGATTTTCCACACCCACAACCGACCCTCCGAGTCACTGACATCAGCTGTGTGTCCAACAAGCCCACTCAGTTCTGACGCTCAGCGCCCAGTGGAAGCCCAGACCCCACGGGTTAGGGCTCAGGCCCACAGGTGCCCCCTCAGACGCCAGTCACAAATGGCACCCAGGCTACCCACCCCTCTGCCTGGCCGACTGCAAGCCCGGGGCTCCCACCACCCTCTCCTCGGGTCTGCTAACTCACCGGGGCGTACAGGCCCAGGGAAGTGCTGTGCGGACGTGCACGGGTCTCCTGTGAGGGACACAACTGAGCCACAGCCACGGGAAAGGGGAGCAGGGAAGCAGGCAGGGGGCCGGGGCACTGGGCGTCTCTGCCCTCTCCCGGCCCGCACCCCTGCGGGCACAGCATGTTTCACTCACCCCAAGCCCCTAAACCCGGCACCTGGGCTTTTATCAAGGCTTCATCAGGGAGGCAGGATGGATGGAACTCAACTCCCAGCCCGTCTCCTCCCCAGAGGTCGGGGGTGGGCTGAAAGTTCTCACCCTCTGACCACAGTATTTCCAGCAGCCAGTCTCCACCTGGAAACCATCCGGGCGGCACCTCATTAGCATAAACTCAGGTGTGGTCAGAAGGGTTCACTATGGGATCACAAAACACTCTCCTAAGATTCAGAAAATTCTAAGAGCCCGGCAGGCGTGGCTCAGTGGCTGAGCATCAACCTGTGAACCAGGAGGCCTCTGGTTTGATTCCCTTTCAGGGCATATGCCCAGGTTGGAGGCTCAGTCCCAGTAGGGGGTGTGCAGGAAGCAGCCGATCAATGATTCTCTCTCCTCATTGATGTTTCTCTTTCTCTCTCTCCCCTTCGTCTCTGAAATCAATAAAAATATATATTTTTTAAAAATTCTAAGAGTTTTGGGAGCTCTGTGCCAGGAACCAGGGACAATGACCAATATTTAGGCTTGTGTGTCACACAGCCAGCCAGTCCCCGTCCCCTCCAAGCCCTGGACCTCACTGAGGATCCCCACTCTCTGACCCCCAAGCACTCCCCTGCTGCCCATTGCCCACTGACCTTGACTGTCTCCCTTGCTCACCCACCCGTCAGACCCAACCCTCTCCTTGGACGGGGATGCAGCTCCGGCCAAGCCGGAGGCACCACATTCTCTGGGTGTTGGAAGTCCTGGTGGGAGGGGCCGAGCCGGTGCGGAGCCTGGGTCTCAGCCGCTCCCAGGAAGGCTGCCTCCCTGCCCGTGGACATGACCTGCCAATCCCAGTGGGACTGCAGTGAAACCCCCGCTCAGCACAGCTGAGCGCCATGGCCCGCACCAGCCGTGTTAGCAGGTCTGCCCAGGAATCCATTAGGCCAAACAAGGACCCCTCACAGCGAGGTGGCTGCTCTCCCCCAAGAAGAGATTTCTGGGGCTGACCTCAGTCTGTGTTTTCCTTGTTTTCCAAGATCTTCCTGCAGTAAAAGCAACACGTTCAGGATAGTTTTGTGAGTGATCATGGGATCAAGCTGTGGTTCTCCCGGGAAGGCGGTGGCTACCACCTCGACCGTGTGGTGCGTTCCTTCGGGGCTCGGACGCGCCAGGGGCCTGGCCCCACCCTGCGGCTGTGCACGCCTCCTTCTCATCGCTCTTCGTAATGAGGGCCCTTCCGATAATCACCCAAGAAGCTCCACTTAGTGCCGTTTACATGTGGTTGTTATCATAGGAAAATAGCATTTCATGGGCCATTAATGGGCTTAACAGTCTTGTTTTAAAAAAAAATTAGAATTCCCATAGTTCCTTTTTTGAAGGGAACTCGAAGGTAAAGCGCCTGCCATGACCCCTCGTTTCCCTTCGCTAACATGGACTCGGCACCTGCTGGGCTGGCGCTCTGGCACATGGCCCGTGCAGTCGCCCAGCAACCCCGCTCGGCTGGCGTCAGGACCCCTCAGAGTGGGGAAATGGGTCCCCCAGGTTAAGTTCCTTTGCAAATGTCAGTGTCAGGAAACAGCAGTCACAACAGCCCAGGGGTCTGACTTCTAGGAAGCAGGTCTAATTAAGCAAGTTTATTCTATATCTATAAGGCTAAGTTGACTCACACATGCACAATACATATAAAGCTCTCACTGGCGCCAATTGCACCATCTGTCATTGTTGATCGTGAATTTGGTTGACATTTCTATTATAGGGAAAGGGCGAATAGCGATATTAAAATATTTCTTCTAATTAATTTCCTTTCAACATGCACAAATTCAAGCACTAGGCCACTAGTTGTCTTATAAAAGCTAACTTTCATAGTGCCGGTCAGTCATCTAGATGATCAAGTTATGTTTATTGTATTCTGCTTAAATGATCAACAAAGTATGCAACCCATTATAGAAAAACCCCCATCCAAAATGCTTCACATAAAAGGATAATTCCTCAGGTAGCTGGGAAAGGGGCTGCCTCGAGATTCTAGGAAGCTGCATTTTGTTGTAACAGCGTAAACTCACCGACACTCAAACATGAAAGACAGTACATCCCTTAGCTCCTCTGATGCCCATAACGGCCTAGGAGATGGATCATTATCCCTAACTCCACAGGCAGGAAACTTTAGATGAGACCTGGGGGGTCACACTGCACAGCGGACCGGGCGCCTCCTCCCGCAGGTTCTCGTCACTGGGCCACGCCCTCCCCAAATCCACATGCTGAGAAAGCCGCCCGTGGCGGGAACACGGAGCCACTGTTTTGCCACGAATGCCTGTGTGACCTGCTGTGTGCCAGCCGTTCTCATGTGCATGCCAAGTCTGACTCCTCCAGATAGCTGCCAGAAGTCAGGCCTGGAGGATTCCACGGTCAGACAGACTCGACTGGAACGAGACCAGAGTTTCATTAGAATTGCCTTCCATCCCCGCCTGTGTGGCTCAGTGGTTGAGCACTGAACCAGGAACCAAGAGATCGCTGGTTCTATTCTTGGTCAGGGCACATGCCCGGGATGCAGGCTCCATCCCCAGTAGGGGGCGTGCAGGAGGCAGCCGATTGATGCTGTTTCTCTCTTGTTGATGTTTCCACCTGTCTATCCTCTACCTTCCTCTCTCTCTAAAAATCAATAAAAATGTATTTTTTTTAATTGTCTTCCAGGAGCTGAGACGGAGGAGGAGGTCCAAGATGGCGGTGGCCAGGGGGACGCTGAACTCGCCCCTTCCCGTGAGAAGACTGAGCGTACACGGATACTGACACCGATTACTCCTGAGAGGACTGAGGGCTCAATGAACAGCTTCTGAACAACACAGACAGAAAGAGCGTGCAGGCCTCGCAGCTGTAGGTCCTGGGGTTGGACAACGTACACATGTCCTTCCAAATCACACGCCAGGTGGGAAAGTCTAAGCAGAAATGCCAGGATCGTGAGTAGAGGAGGAAGGCAAGTCATGATAGCGCAGTCTGCGTACATATTGTCTCTCTCCACAACGCCGGAGCCTCCGCCGGCGGTTTTTGTGTCATAACCACATTTTCAAATATTTATGCCTCGCATTTTCAGACGAGCCCCGCTCGGAGAAGCTCGAGGTAATACACTCTGCTGACACTCTTGGCTATTTTCCAATGGCCAGATGTAAACATGTTATCTTAATCTCAAACTGGAGCCAACCAGCCTTCGCTCGGATTTCCAGTTCGTGTGTGACTGTTAAGAGTGGAAGTCCTTTTATTGCCTAATCAGCTACTCTACAAATTCTAATTTGTTGGATATATGACATTTTTATGGAAACATAAAACCTTGGCCTAAAGGCAATGAACACAACCTACAGTGGGGACAATGACGTCATTCCTCCACCACCTCCACCAAGAGCAATGTCACACCGGGCGACGCGAGTTCTGTGGCCTCGCTGTCAAGTCTCCCTGGGCAAGGCGGGAATAAACATCCTTGCCGTGTCTGTGTAACAAAGGTCATCTCTGACCATCTCAACAGGCAAAGGTCTCGCTCAGTTTCTTCGACTCTGATTAACAGCCGAAATCCCCAGTACTGATTGCTGCAACAATCACACATCTATGAAGGCACTTGCAGCAAACAGGAATTACCCTCTGGGAGCGCAAATACAGGTCCAGGTGTATTTTCCCGCTGCGGCATTTAACACCCATTACATTCATGGCAGGTGGTTCTTTTAAAACAGCGGTTCTCAACCTGTGGGTCACGACCCCTTTGGCGGTCGAACGACCCTTTCACAGGGGTCACCTAAGACCATCCTGCATATCAGATGTTTACATGACAATTCATAACAGTAGCAACATTACAGTTATGAAGTAGCAACGAAAACAATTTTATGGTTGGGTCACAACATGAGGAACTGTATTTAAAGGGCCAGACGGTTGAGAACCACTGTTTTAAAACATTGCTTCAAAGAACAGTCTGATGTTTATAGAGAGAAAGGAAGGGAGAGGGAGAGAAACATCGATGTAAGATGTGAGAGCACAATACTGATTGGCTGCCTCCTGCCCGCTCCTCCCCACTATGATGGAACCAAAACCCAGGCATGTGTCCTGACCAGGAATCAAGCCAGCAACCTCCTGGCCCACAGGACGACGCTCAACCACTGAGCCACACCAGCCAGGACAGTGGTTCTTTTTAGTGGTGACATTAAAGACTAGAGGCCTGGTGCATGGATTCGTGCACAGGGGAAGGGGTCCCTCAGCCTGGCCTGCGCTCTCTCACAATCCAGGACCCCTGTGGGGGTTGGGGCCTAAACTGGCAGTTGGACATCCTCTGAGAGAGGTAGCAGTGCTCCAAGTGGCAGGCAGCCAGGGAGCAGCCGGAGCAGGGGCCAGGGCGTTCATCCCAGCCCTCTGTGCCTGCTGCCGCCGCTCGATAGTGCTGCCACGGAGTGGGGGGAGGCTCCCGACGCCACAGCAGCTGCACTCACCAGCTGTGAGCCCAACTTCTGGCCGAGTGGCACTCCCCCTGTGGGAGCGCACTGACCACTAGGGGGCAGCTCCTGGTGGAGCATCATAGCAACTGGTTGACTGGTCATTCCAGTCATAACGGTTGCTTGGGCTTTTATATATATAGACTAGAGGCCCAATGCACAAAATTCGTGCAAGAATAGGCCTTCCTTCCCCTGGTTCCCGGCACCGGCTTCCCTCTGTCACCCAGGACCCGAGGTTCCCTCCAGCCGCTGGCAGGCACCCGGTACCCGGGCTTCCCTTGCAGCCCCAGCTTCATCAGGAAGGATGGAAGGACATCCAGAAGGATGTCTGGTCTAATTAGCATATTACACTTTTATTATTATAGACTAGTGGCCCAGTCCACGAAATTCATGCACAGTAAAAGGGAATTAATTAGAGGAAATATTTTAATACTGCTATTTGCCCTTTCTCTGACAAGCCCACACCACCACACCACTGCCAACTGAAGATAAGAACACTCCCCTAAATTATTCGAGTCAAACAGAAAATGAAATATAATTACAAATGTTCTAAATATCAAAAATGAGAAAACATGTGTCCAAATTAAAAACATAAGTAAAATCATAGTTTTGAATCCTTTACTTTCAGTAAGCTAAGAAAATACTTTTACCTAAAAAATAGCAAGAACACAATAGCATATTAAAATATATTAATGAACTAGAAAATTTTTAAAGTTTATACATTAATTTTAGAAAAACATTAAAATTTTAGAGGTACTAATTAGATGGACAGAGGTTTTTAAATAAGAACACATTGCTGGTGGGACATGAAAGGGGTCAGCTGGCTGGGAGAGGAGTTTGGCAGTTCCTTAAAAAGTTCTTTCTTTCATCTCTAGCGAGTCCACTCCTGGGTATCACTAAAGAGAAATGAAATATGTCCGCACAAAAGCTACACCAATGTCAGGGCTCCGTCACTCAAACAGGCGAAGCTGGAAACAGCCCGATGTCCCGCCCTGGCGCATGGAGAAAGGAACTGTGGCATCTGCATACAAAGGATATTATTTGTCAGTAAAAAGAAGCAAAGTACCCATTCAGGCGACAAGGTGGATGCACCTGAAACATTATATTAAGTGAAGAAAGCCGGACACCAAAGCCAGGTTAGATGAGTTCATTTATAGAAAATGCCCAGAATAGGCAACTCCAGAGGGACAGAAACGTAGATTGGCGGTTCCACGGGCTGGTGGGAGGGGACAAAGGAGATACTCCAGGGTTTCTTCTGGGGACAATGAAAATCCTCTAAGGTCAGACAGCGGTGATGGTTGCACAGCAAAAACCACCGCATTGCACATTTCTAAAAGATAAAGCTTATGGTAAATGAATTGTGTCTCAATAAAGCCATCTTTTTTAAAAAATCGATTAGCGTGTCACTGACTCTGGGCTAATCACACGGTCAGTGAGACAGCACCCAGATCAGAAGCAGAAGCCCACAGACCAGCATCACCGTGTGATGAGGGCGGAACAGCAAACACAAAGGGAGGAAGCAATTACTCAGGACACTGTGTGAAAATCCACCAAATAGATCCCAGCCTCCGCCCTGCACAATACATGCTGCTTAACACTGTGCATGTGCAAGAAGGCGGGATGCAGGCCTAAGAGCATGTATTGCTCCACGGATAGGCCAGACTTCCTCGGCATAAAAGCAGCGGAAGGAACCACAGATTAGAGCTCCGAAGGGCATGCACCTACAGAACAGAAATGCCTTCCCCTGCAAAGGGCGGCAGTGACACGGCACAAAATGAGCCCAACCAACGCGTGTTTCCTATTTTTACTTAAAGGCCTCATTCAAATTGGATGCGTCCTTACCTGGAAATGAATAAATAATACTAACAGAAGAAAAGCAAACAGCTAATGCACGTGCGTTTTTATAAGTAACAACAAAAGAGAGGAGTATTTTCACCCTTACCCAACTGGAAAATATCTACAAATGCGGGCTGATGAGCAAAGAGGTGGAAGCATGAATCAGTACGGAAGTCGTTGTTGTGCAATATGGAAGCGCTTAAAGATGTGAACAGCCAGGTAAACACCTATCAGTATTTGAAATAGATTGATTAAATTAAGTGTTAAAATAATTATCTGGTAAGCGTACTTCTAGGACGCTACCCCAAGGAAAAAGGTAAGATGTGCCAAGGAGACGATGCGTGCATATCGGGTTGATGCCTTGAGCGCCGCCTACTGAACATGCACTGTGTGCCGGGTCTGTCCTGGGTGGTGATGACCGTGGAGGACAGAGGAGGGGGAAACTCTGACATGACACAGCTGCATCCGTGACAGACGACACACAGATGTGTCATGTCAGAGCCCGAGGTGTGCCCTGGAGCGGGGACTGGCCTCCTGGAGTCTTGCTGGGTCCCGGGTTGTGCGGCTCCTTCTCCGTGTGGGTGCCCTCAGGCGGGCATTAAAGACACACAGCCCTCCATCCCGCACACTCATGAAAGGCTGGCCAGCCTCTCCCATGTGGCGCCCGCACTCTCCGGGCAGCAAGCGGCAGAGCCACAGTCCAACCCAGGCTACTCCTCCGCCTCCAAACGCGGAGAGGAGCTCCGGCAGGGCTGCCTGGAGACGGCACAGGTGACCGCAGGCCAAGCTCTCCAGGACCCGTGTCTGTGTGGCCGTCTGAGCATCATCTGCCCAAGTAACTTCTCTGGGTTATCAAAAGACAGTCATAAAATAAAGTCATAAAAACATGTGGCAGTCCATCCCCAGTGACTATACACAGCAGGACATAAGGGCTTTGCTGATGTCTGTGTGAGCACCTTTTATTGTTGTCATCATCACCTCAGTTTAAACCCACGACGGCTGAAGGATAATGAGCCGGACAAGTAAGGAAACCCCTCCCAGGGCGCTTCCTTCCTACCCCGGGGCTGAGAAGAAATGGATGAGAAAGCTAACCTTGACCTCAGGGATGAGGGTTCATGCTGGGTGTCACCAGCTGGGTAGGAAGCCGCCCTGATGAAACAGGAACTCCCCGAGTGATTTAATGCCTGGGATGTTCAGGGCGGAGAAAATCACCGCATGAGGCAGTTAACTCTGGGTCACATGACCAGTGGGCTTCTGACCCCCGAGAGGGAAGCTGAGAAAGGCCCGTGGAGTGTGCGGGGAGCTATCCGAAGGATCACAGTCTGTAATCAGCGCCCCAGAGAGGGCGGGCGAGGCCTGCATCTGGCAGGAGAGAATTATTTAGCACGTGTTTATTCTACCTCGACACCAAGCATCTGGAGGGAGCGTCCCAGCATCTGTCGGAGGCTGTGTTGTCGGGTGGGGGTGTAAGAGAGGGCATGGGAAAGGGAATACATTAGACATCAGAGAAGAGTGGGGTGGCCGAGGCAGGAGAGAGTGCAAGCACTCGGTTCTTTGGAGTCAGGCACCGTGCATTCAGCCTCGGCCCTGACCATGACCGTGGTTCTCAGACGTCTCCTGAAGCGTCCTGAGCCCTGGCTTCCCCGTGTGGAAATGAGAATAGACGCCTAGAGTGTTGCTGTGAGGACGGTGGGAGGTAAGGTAAGGAACATGCCAGATACAGACTACAATCAACATTCTCGGCCATGACGACAGCCATTGTCATTGCGGCCTGTCCACTGCAGGAGGCCTGCAGAAGAATAACATGAAAACAGATGATTGCTTCCTTTTAATTCAACCTGGACATCTCCAGTCAAAGCAGCTGGGATTCAAAGCCATCAGGACAGGGAGAGATCGGGTCACATTCGAAGCACAACTTCTGAATTACTTTGGAGCAAATTCTTCACAAAGCGCGAGGTCCCCGCAATGCACACTGTGGTGTGTGTCCCTGTGCTCCTTAGAAGGCGCAGTCGCAGGCCTGGCCCTGGCTCCACTAAATGGGAGGCTGCACCTTAGCCAGGTCCCCACGTGGTCTGGCCACAAGGCCTGCATTTATCCCCAATCACAGCAGATCCTCTGGTGAATGGAAAGCAGTGTCCAGGCAGCCAAGCAGCCGACCCATTGTCACACCTGATCAACTGACACCCAACGAAGGAACAGCACAGCTGACCAGCTCACATGGAGCAAGGCCCCGTGCCATCAGCCTAGACAGGAAGCAGATGGTACATGTGAAGGGTCACCCAAACACATTCCAAAGGAGACCGCCCCCTGCCCCATGACAGGGCCCCGGAGAAGTAGAATGCTGGTCACGTTGCTAGGTAAGCACCAAGAAGACGTGGGGGTGGTGATTCCGACCTGGAACGCCAGAGCAGCCTTCTCGGAGAATGCAGCCGTGTCCACGCAGCGAGGGGAGCAGGATCCAACAGCCGAGAAAGGAGGACAATGCAATCTGAGCAGAGGGGCCCATGAGGGGAACAGCGGAGAAGTGCGCGGTGCGTTCAGAGGCACAAATGACCACAGCGACCACAACGAGAGCAAAAGCGTGAACGCTGTCTGGGGGCTGGGGCATCCACAGTCTTGAAAGCTGAATCAGGGGTCCCGCTGGACACCAAGGCCGGGAATCGGGCCATTAGGAATTTTGCCTTACACGGGAGATGACTAGAACATGTACTAGTATTTTGGGGCCACAAGGGGTAACTACTTCCTTTAGCTTTTGCATAAGCAGTAGGTACAATCGAGACAACTCTATGTCACTGGCCAGCGGTGTCCGAGCCCTGCTGGTCCTCACCTCCGTGTGCAGGGACCACACCCCTCTCTTCTGGGACTCCAGCCTATTCCATTATTTTCCTACCAGATATAAAACGGGAACCTCCGGCCCTTCAACCTGTGGCAGAGGTGGTGTCAGAGCTGTCACGGGGAATCAGCTGCTCATTCGGGCCTTCCTTTCCCAGCCCCCCCGGGCACTGATGTATGACCGGGAGACTAATTCTCACCAGCAGCGTGTGAGCAGGGCAGTGTACTCATGCCTGGCCAGAGCTCCGACCACAGTGAGAGCCAGGCCCTGAGTTACCACACGGAGTAAAGCCAAACACCATCCAGGACTGTCCTCACAGCACTGACACACACACACACACACACACGAGAAATAAGCTTCTATTGAATCTGAGCCTCTATGTCTTGGGATCTGTATGTTACAGCAGCTAGCATGACCCTGGCACAAGAGTGACTGCTGGGGTCACAGGTCAGAGCGCGCTTTATGAATCACAACGTCCTGAACAGCACTCAGGCTGCGTGAAATAGTCAACAAGGATGGACAGGCAGCTACTGGGCACCAGGCCCGAGCCTGGTTGTGAATGGCCAGCAATGAGCAGGATGGACACGTTCCCTCTCCCAGATGAGCGCTTGGCCGTGACCCGGCAGTGCCGGCTGGAGCAGAAGCGTCGCACCATCTGTCTTCCAGCAGAGAACGCATTGCATCCCATCCGCGTTCACCCCTCCGATGGGACAAAGGCGGGCAAGATTCGAGCCTCTCTCATCCAACAGCTTTCACGGAATTTCTGTGGATCCCCTTTTAAACACCCGCCTGCTTTGTTCCAGGCGAGATGAAAGGCAGCTTCCCAGGTAGCTTAATTTATAAGGAGCATGAAAGAAGGAAGGAGAAACAGGGTGGAGATAGGCACTGGAGCCATGAACGTCATTATACATGCATCACTAATGACGTACACATCTGCCAAAATCGTAGATCTGAGCTTCCCGGAAACTGCATCAAAACGTGCTGCTCTGTAGCCGTGAGGACATCTGTAATTAAGTAGCTGGTGCCTGGACCACCATATACCGGAAGCTCCATGGAAGATGGACTGTCTTTCACTCACACTGCACCCGCATGACCTAGCCAAGGTCCTGGACCATAGCAGGTCCCCAGTAAGTACAACATAAGGTAAAAGCCGATCCAGCCTGAGGTCCAGTCATTCTTGGCACTGAAGGAGGCATGGCCCCCAGATCCTCAGAACGATGAGCCAGCGTGGGGGTGACCTGCTGCCCCATCACCGGCTCCCAGTGGCTCAGGGAGCGACCTGGGCTGGTCCTCATTCCCCATCCCCACGCACTGATGGCATCAAACCAAAGCACAGCCCAGCAAAAGCAGATTCTGCAGGGAATCCGGTACCCTGTGACCCCAAACGCCCGTTCCTGCTGGTCTGCCAGGGTCAACGGGGACTGCTGGCTACCCGGGGAGCAGAGGGCCGCCTGGCTCCTTAGCAAGCCTGTCCCCAGCTCCGCCTCTCATGGCACATCGGGTCCCGTCCACTGGGCAGCCTCACTGCCCCTCCCGCCTCTGGCGGGTGCAGGTCTGTGTAAGAAACCACGTTCTGAGACCGGACTCTGCTTCCGTGTAGAAACTGAAAGGTATCGTCTCCAAGAGGAAGACGCCATTGGTTGGATGTGAGGCACAGACGTGCTCTCTCTGTTATGGAATTCGAGGGGCCTTTGCCTCTGTCCACGGGCCCCCAGGGCCGGCTGCTTCCCTTTGGCCTCGGCCCCCGACTCCGGAGGCGCAGGGACAGCTCAGGAGCACAGCCCCAGATGCACCAGAGCGAGCAGCAGTGGCAGCAGGTGCCGCGGGGCGGCGAGGGGAGGTGCCTGTCCCAGGGCAGAGCGTGCGGGGCACCGGCGAGAGGGGCGACGGGAACCACACTGGCCTGGGCAGACGCGCCAAGGACCTCACGGCACAGCTGCTCACCTCTCAGCCCTGTCGGCAGGCACCGCCCCGCCCCCCCTTCCCATTTCACAGAAGGGGGGCGCGGGTTAAACAGAGGGTGCCCTCCCCCCACCTCTCCACTGGTAGGTGAGACCAGAGGCTGAGCCCTGCATCTGACGTCACAGCTTACGCTTGTACCCACTCGAATGTACTGTCTGGCAACAGTTGAGGGCAATCGCCACTTTTCAAGATCTGGTTGCAGTCTGCCCACACCCCTGAGGACAGACCCCGAAATGTCACCTGCTGACCCCACTGCTCATCTCGGGTTCGCCACAAACATCCGCAAACACGGCCGAGAGGCAGGTCTGGCCTGCAGTGCCCAGCACAGTGGGCTGGACGCAGCTCTTCCAGACCCTGAAACCTACGGCGTCTTTCCTTGAGGCCACACTGCTGAGCCCTCCCGAGAGCAGGCAGGTGAGGCAGCAGGCGCCCCGTGGTTCGAGCTGAGATGAGCGGCCAGCCTGGGGTTAACTGTGCCCGCTTTCCCCCATCGTGTCTGAGGCTGTTTACAGAGAGAAGACAGGCCCCCTTTTCCTAAGCTGCTGGATCCACCTGGAATATTGTTTTAAAATGTCAGAGTCTATTTTTAAAGTTCCCCTTGATTCATTTATATGTTCTTGCAGTTTTGAATCTTTGTTCAAACAGCTCTGCAGGAACAGGAAAACGTTCCCCACACTGCACGTCTTCTAGGCTTTTCCACGCACAGCCTCCCGGGTCCCTCCCCTGCAGCTTGAATCATGCCTGGGACGGGGCTGGCGTTCCGGAGCGAGGAGCACCTAACACAACCTTGCTCTGTAGCAGGGTGCTCTGCTGTCCTGAGATTTGGCAAAAGCCTTACTTAAGTCAGTGATGGCGAACCTTTTGAGCTCGGCGTGCCAGCCTTTTGAAAAACCCTAACTTAACTCTGGTGCCGTGTCACATATAGACATTTTTTGATATTTGCAACCATAGTAAAACAAAGACTTATATTTTTGATATTTATTTTATATATTTCAATGCCATTTAATAAAGAAAAATCAACCAAAAAAATGAGTTCGCGTGTCACCTCTGACACGCGTGTCATAGGTTCGCCATCACTGCCTTAAGTATAAGCTCCCACTGTCGCCAGACCTGCAAACGTAACTGTTTTAAGGGGACACTGTACCGTGTTTTCTTTACCTGAGGATGCGAAACCCTGGGGGGGAGGGCATTTGTCCCTGAGGGGTGGGGGCAGAAGGACGGTGACAATTAAGGGGAGGGCTATGGAGATCACCTGCCTGTCACTGCAGGGGCTGCTGCAGGAATTCGATGACAGTGCCTGATAGCTCGCACGGCCTTGGGGATATGCACTCTGCTGCTGTTGGTATCATTTCTTGGGCTCTAGCCTTGCACTAAACACTCGCATAGAAAGAGCCTGAGTGTGGGTGCGCTTGCCTCTGCCCAAGCTGCCCGCCCAGTGACAGAGGCACAGACTGAAATTCCCGGGAGCAGGGACGTGCCCAGGTGAGCCTCGGGCCGGCCCCAGCTGGGGACTCCCTGGCTGGGAACTGGGGTCGAGGAGACGGGGGCCCACAGCAGGGACCACCTCAGACACTTGGGGGACAGCATCATGGTGTAGTCAGGAGCCCAGAGGGGAAGAAAAGGAAAGCAGGACAAGAAAAAAAATTTTTTTTTAAAAAATAATGGGCCCTTGGATAAAAACCAGAGTCCTCAGAGCCCTTAGTGAGATGGAGAATTCACAAACCATGCGAAAGAGGCCGGCACAAGCAGGGCTTGCCCAGGTACTGACCGGGGCCTGTGTGCCCGGGAGCCCAGCCTGAGCTCTGCTCTCCGGGATTCGCTCCGGGAAGCGTCCCCGCAGACGGGACACAGCGCAGTGTTCCCGGGAGGCGCCTGGGGAGGGCGTGACCCAGGCTCCCCGGGGCGATGACCTTCCGGGGTGGGTGAGGGTCAGGAGGTCACTCAGAAGGTCAGGGGGGCACAGAGAGGGAAGTGGGCACTGAAGACAAGCACCCTCCAGGCCCTGCTCTGAGCCAGGCCCGAGGGAGCCCCACTTCCTGTCCTCGGCTCCACCAGCCCCCCTCAGCCCCGGAAACCGGAGGCCAGGGCTCAGAACCTCATCACCACCAGAGGCCTCGGGACCCGGAGAAGCGCCGAACCACGGGGAGAGGACTGCTCTGCGTTCTCTGTCATTTTCCGAAGCGACAGGACTGTAGGAAAGGCCGCCGATGCCAAGGGAACAGCGCGAAGCCACACATCACAGCTCTGATGGCAGCGGGGCCCCCCCAACGCCCGCCCCCCCCCCAAGTGAGAAAGGGAGAGACCCAGGGGACGGTCACCCACACAAACTGCCAACACAAAACAAAGGCTCCAGCAGCGACTAGGACAGGCCACGGGACAGGCTGCACGGGAAAACGCCGCCATGACCCTCCCGCTCACAGGGCACCCGAGGGCTCCTACAACGCCTGATCGCCATGGCAACCTGCCAGGCCTGAGGCAGCGTCTCCATCTTACAGACGGAGAAACTGAGACCCCGGGAGGTACCAGGAGTTTCCCAGGCCGGACAGGAGGGAACGCAGCTCGTTCCTGAGTAACCACAGCCCAGGAAGGCACAGCCAGGCCAGGCCCTGGCAACGCTGTGTCCCTCTCCTACCCAGGCCCTCCCCTCCTCCCTCAGCCCGGAGGCACTCTCCTCTAACCCACCCCTCCCGACGGACCATGCCCATCCCTCGGAAATCCTTACATCCACTGTCACGTGAGCTGCACGGCTTCGGCAAAGGGGGAAAGTCAAAGCATTCGTTCATTTTTTCATGCATTCGTCCCTGCGATTCCCAGAGCATCCGGTGGGAGCCTTCCCATCATTGCTACGTGTCCACCTCAAAGGGCAAGAACATTATGGGGGAGGGGTTAGCGCCCTGATTGCAGTTAGTTTTCTCTCTAGGTACAGTGGACAGTGGGTATGTCTTCACCACCCAGAATTCACCTGTCCTGTTTGTGCTGACAGCACCCAATTTCCCTCTGGCGGGTCACCAGGCCCTTAACACACGTGCTTGCGGAAGGAGCCCTGCCCACCCGGCCACGCCCACCCGTGCTGGGCCACCGGTCCGGGGTCTGGAGTTACCGGAATGTGCGGCTGGAGCTGTGGCCGCTGTCCGGTGCCGGGAGGAAGAGCCTGCCCGAGAACAGGGGAGGAGCCGGGACGATGGAGGCGGCTGTGGGCAGGGCCCAGGTCTCTGAACCAGCCAGCACCTGAACTGAGTCCCTGGCTTTCCGTTATGAGCAGCAGGATTCCCTCTGTTCTGAATCCACTGGGGTTCACATTTGTTTTACTTGCAACAGAGGAGTCCAGATCTGATGTGTCAATTATCTAAAATAAACCCCCAAATCCCTCAAAATGTAGAGTAAACTCCTGATGCGCTCTCCCCAGGGCTGCGCTCTCTCCACTCCTCACAACGTGCCGGGACCTGTCGGCCTGAGCCAAGGAAGAGCTGGTTCCGTGCCCACCCGCAGCCCCAGGCCTCGTCCCTCCAAGTCCCTCCCCCGGGGGAACCGGGGGGAGATGGGCAGCGTCTCAGAAGCCCCACGAATAGGCCGCCTCCATCCCTTCAGACGGGGACACTGACTCTACCACGTGACTGAGCAGGGGTCCCCCGCCAGTGTTCCCCAGCGGCCGTGCCCTCAACCCCGAGGCCCCCCCAGTTGTGCGTGGAAAGCCTGGTGGAGGTGCCCGGCTGAGTCAGCGCCCAGGCCCTGGCAGCCGTGCCCACCACTGGGAGCCGGCGGAGGGAAGCGGATGAGGCGCCCTCCTTCCGAGCCGTTAGGCCTGGCAGGGAGCCGTGTAACCGCACACGCCGGCTGCTCGGCTGAGAGGCCCATCCATCAGCCTGTCACCGGCAGCAGCCGAGGATGCCCCGACAGCCCATTTACAACCCGGACCCGCTGCGAACGCGCCCGGAAAACGCCTCCACAGATGGAGAGGATGTGAGATGCGTCGGACGTGTGGCCGGGGGAGCCGTTAACCCCGGGGGAGAAGCCGTGGGAACGGCAGGGAAACGGGGGGCCAAGTGATGGAAGGCAGGTGGGGCTGAAAATGAAGAGCAGCCGCTTGGCAAACGGAACGGGAACAATGTCCCGTTTCTGCTCTCCTGCAAAGTCAGCAAACCAGAGGCGCTCGCGCAAATGCATGTTCCTGCTGAAGCCGAAGTCATGACCACGCGGCTAAAAGGCGTAAAAAATGAAGATTTCTGTTCAGACAGAAAGTAAGCTTAACCGAGGGGACAGCAAAGCACGTTTCCTGACTCTGGTTTGCCAGCTTCCCTCACACTTGCCCCGGAAGATGTGCTCACGGCGTGAAACTGCGGCCGGCTCGGCGGTGCAGCCTCCCCTTTAGAAGCACCGGGCCGGACGGGGGAGTCTGCCCACCGTCCTGTCCTCGCCATCCTGAGCCCGGGCCGGGGCCCCACCTGGTCAGTCAGCAGCTCCTGGTTCGCGTGGCCACGCTCCGCCCCGACAGCTTCCCTCAGTGGCCTCCGCACTCCGATCTCTCTCCTACTCACGGGCCCGGCCTGCCCGGGCTCCTCAGCGGGTTCCTCCCCATCTCCCCGACCTTGAAATGCTGGGGAACCCGGGCCCCAGGCCTCACACCTCTTCTCTGCTCTCCCCACTCTCTCCCTGGGTAATTCCCTCCAGGCCCAGAGTTTTAAACGCCATCATAGGGGGACAATACCTGTCGCCAACTCATCCCCCCAAATCCTTCATAGCATATCCAACTAATGTCTAATATATATAAACTCCCAGTCTCCCCTCCAAGCATGTGGCACCCCCATCCGTGAAGACAAACATCTCAGGGTCATCCCTAACCCCTCCCCACACTTCATGCACCATCCATCAGCAAACCGTTCAGGCTCCACCTACAAAATGTAACCCTAACCAGACCCCCCGCCATTGCCCTGCACCAAGGGCCACCACCGTTCCCGGTTCCCATGGAGCCTCTAACTGGCCTCCTCGTCCTGCAGTTCCTCCTGCCCCAGCAGCTAAAGGAACTTGCCACATTAATTGCCCCAATAAACCGTGTCTTCTGCAGGTGACTCTCACCCAGGCTCGCGTTACAGTGCTCACTAAGTTCATGGCTGAACGGTGAGTGCTCTCGAGTTTATAACCCAGACCCGTGTGAAAGGAAGACCACACAGATGTTCCCAGGACGGCGTGGTGTGCAGGGTGCGTGACGGAGAAACACTGGGCTATTCTGGAAGAGAGGATTTTCTCCCTCCCCTGCCCCCACCAACACAGTGAATGAAAAGCCTAGAGCCTTTACATTACAACTCATCGTTTAAACGAGAAAGCGTCATGGATGCCTTCTAGAATAATTCTTCCAAAGCCCTCTCAGAGACCCATCCTTGCTGAGTTAGCCACGTGACCCTCAGCGCCACGTCCACCCCTCCATGCTTCCAACACAGGAGCGGAGTGGGGGGGGGGGGGCGGCCGCGCTGGCTGGTCACCAGAGATGAAAAGTCAATTTCACATCACAGCAAGAAAATGATTTCCCCGCAGTTACACGAGTCGACAAACAACAATATTCATATTCCTGGCACTGGCCTTGTCCAAGGAAATAACTTGAATTTAAGGAGAGAAACAGCCCGAAGAGATTGGGGTGAAGTCACCAGCCTAGAAATTGACAAGACCGGTGACAAAATGCCGAAGCCAAGCTCCCCAGTTCGTGAGGCTAACGGCAATGGCGGCACAGGCTGCCCACTGCGGGCCTCTGGACGCTCTCACTCCTCCAAAACGAATACACAGCCTGTCAATCATAGACCTGTAAGCCGGCTTCATCATAAGAGCCGTCAGATGAAAATGGGGACCTTCTGTGTGAGCCCAGCGTTGAACACTGTCAGGTCAGTGCTGTCCTGAGCTGGGCATTGGCCACGAGCTCACGGCCCTGCAGTTTGCCACGCGTGTGCTGATACGCACCAGGGCAGAAGCCCAGCTCAGATGGAAGCCCAGCTGTGGGGAGAGAGCCGCAGTGCGGTGCGGTTTCACTCTGCCCCCCTCTGCCCTTGGGGCTCACTCGGGCCTGACCACACAGGGCCATGGCGGGTGGCACGTCTCCTGGCCTGACCCCTGGGGAAACTCCACCCGCCAACAACAGTGATGGCTTCAGATTGATCCCATGATTCAAACCTGTTGGTTCCAAAACTGGCCCCATACCCAGAGGGTGGGAGAGACCGAAGGGGGAGCGGCCCATCCAGGTGGGCGGGTGGCGGGTTCACAAGCAGGAAACTTACCTTTGAGGCTTGTCTCGGGCCAGAAGAGGAGGAGATCGCCCCCATCCCGGCCAGAATCTTCAACGTCCATGCAGAGGCCTTAGCGGGGTTTGGTCCCGGCCACCTCCTCTCAGGGCTGCGTCCTTGAACACGCCTCCCGCTGTGGGAACGACCAGCAGAGCGTAAGTTCTGAGGACAGGGCAGGGTAGGGAGCCTCTGCCGGCCCGAGGCCAGCCTTCGAGTCACCTCCTGATGACCTCCTTGTGCCGGAGACACTGAGCGAGGTCTGTGCCTCGCCTCTGGGGTTGCTACGCTGATGGGATGTCCCCTGGAGTGTCTGGGAGCCCGTGCAGGGACGGAGACGCTGTGTGAGAACAAAGGTAACAGGGAGGCAGCGCAGCGATGGGCCGCAGGGACTGAGCGGAGCCACGATCCCCTGGTCCTGTCCCCGCTGACGTTGCAGCCACCCCTCGTCGTTGCCACAGCCAGGGACTTCTTGTTCTCCTTAGGCGGGTGTGATGAGCCTCCCGGTGTATCTACCGAGCGCCCTGCCCCCAAGCGGCACCTCTCCCACTGCAACCACTGACTCAGTCACCGGGCTCATGGGAGACCAGCCCGGGAACAAGCCTGTTCTGACTCAAGACCAGCAGAGGAATTCGAGGAAAAAAACAAACAAAAAACCTTCACAAGCTTTGATGACTTCGCCTGGCACGGGGCTGCTCCCACTGTGGGCCCCTCCATGTGACCTTAATAAGTATAACAAGACACTCTATGGGGCGCGGCTACCGTGCTTTGGATTGATGAGAGGACACAGTCCTCTCGTGGCCACGTGCAAGTCCCAGCTTGGAGGGCAGGGCCCTCCCAGCGCAATTATAGCCAACAGCTGTAGTTGTGAGCTTGAACCTATGGTCTGAACACGTGGCCCCACGTGCCTGAGTGATGTGGGCTCGATAGAGTTCAGGTGCATGTAGTTGAGTAGGGTTGAAACCAACGAGAATGCTGTAAACATCTTGATCACGCCCCTACTTTGCCTGGTGGCGTCTACTATAAAATAAAGACACAGCTTGTGGGTGTTGGCGCTGTCCATCAGAGGGGCAGCGTCCCAACGTGACCCAGTTTTAATTCTCTTGTCTGTCTTTTCTAAGCCTTTCACCGCCCCCACTCAGGGCCACTGAACCAGGCTGAGCTGGCATGAGTATGCCATGGCCATGCCGGCTCCCCACAATGCTCTATTGAGGTCAACTACCAGGATCAAAACTCAGTACACGAGAGCAACACGGTTGCAAGAAAAAAGACACCCTGGAGAAGGTCCAAGCGATCTCTTTATTATATGGCGGTAAAGTGGATGTGCAATAAATGCTTCTTTCACTCATTTATCCTCCCACCTGCATTTAACTTCGTTAAGCTTCAGGTTTCTTATCTGTAAAATGGGACCAATAAAAGCCTCCGTGCATTGCTTCATAGCCTTGTGTTAAATGAGATGAGATCATTCACATGAGATTTTCTGTGTAAAACCTCAGGCACCAGGCAAACACTTTCACCTTCTCTGAAAGCAATCGCCCAAAGTTACAGCATGTTAACTTTTTTATTGGTTGGGAATGAAAGGAAGTTCACAACAGCAACTTAAGTATACTGCCAAGAACTCAAGAGCTAGTTGGAAAAAACCTGTTTGCCATGAAAAAAAAAAAAGAGTGAACCGAGGGCAATCTCTTTTTATTGTCTGCCTTGCACACACTAGTCCAAGGTTGGGATAGCTCGTTTTCCGGGGAAGCAGATGGATGTTGGCGGATATGTGACCCTGCCCATGACAATCCACAGCTTTATGGTGCTTTAAATCATCCCAGAGATAAAAAGCAAACACAAAGTTTCGAGCTTGTTAAAACCAGCCTAATTAAAGCAGCAAATGTGCTAGCTAGCAACTGTGTCTCCTCAATGAGATAACTCAGGCACTGCTGGCTGCAAGGTATGCTGGGACCTTGTGGAGGAGTCGGTGGAAGAAGGATAAAGACAGTGCCCAGCGGTCCAACATGTAGTGTCTGCAGGCAGAGTGGACTCAGGGCCCAAGCGCAAGAGAGCCCAAGCCTGTGGGGGCAGCAAGTGGGAGACAAGAGGCAGGTCCTTTGGGGTGAAGACCCTGGCTGGTGGTTGGGAGCATTGGCCGCCATGTGGGTCGAGAGCTGTCCGCGGTGCTGAAACACAGCTTGACTCAAACCATCTCAGTGGCCAAGAAACTAACAGGCTCTCGGGGAGGACAAAAGCATAAGCAGAGAATGTTGCCACAATAATAACAGCAGATACCATTGCTGATCCCCTCCTCTGTGCCAGACTGCGTGCTAGGCACTGTGTCATTGTCTGACACTATCACCCAGGACAGTCTTCGCCCACGGGCCCCTGCTGGGTGGGGTGATAACGCAGACCTGGTCACCGGAGGTCTGGCAAGCACTCCGGAGTGCGCCATGCAAACACGTGCACTTGGCATTGAGGCCACTCTGGAGGAGACTGAATTTATCTGGTTAAAGCAGTGGGTGGGACACAACAGAAGCCAGGAGCCTGGGGCTGGAGGGAGCTGGGCTGGAATCCAGAGTGAGGGATGATGACAAGTTACTTGCCTCTCCAGGCCTTCATTTCCTTATTTGTCAACAGGAATAGTTTATAAAATATCCACTTTCGAGGGCTGTTGAAAAGGTGTGACAATTAAATTGGATAATACATGTAAAGTAGTTGCCCAACCGGCGATCCGCCAGCTAATCGCTGACGCGCGAAAGCACCAGCCCAGGGGAAATTTACCCAGACCCCTCCTGGCTCTGGGAGGCGCGTGGTACCACGGAGGCGTAGGGAAGGCACCGGACACCCTGCCGAGGGCAGAAGTAATTTTGGGCAATTGCTTTCAGAGAAAGTGAATGGCTGCCTGGTGCCTGAGGTTTTACAAAGAAAGTCTCATGTGAATTATCTCATTTAACACAAGCCTGTGGAGCAATGCACAGCGGCTTCATTGGCCCCATTTCGCAGATAAGAAACCTGAATTTTTGATGATGACACAGGCTCTACAGTGCAAACCGGTGGCTCACAGCTGCTCAGACCAAAGGAGAGGACCCTGAGAACTGTCTGTGAGGGCCTGGGAGCCCCCCGAAACTCAGGAATGACCTCGTGCCGCTCTGGTGGGGCGGAGGGAGTAACAGCAGCTGGAGGGGAGGGGCTGACCTCGACATGAACTCTGCAAAGCGTTCCATCAGCAAACGGTCACAGCAAGGCGGGGCCACCCCCATGGGCGTCCAGAGTCCACGCCATCAGAGATGCCCCGACTGCAGCTTGTTAGGGGACCCCGGGGACACTACGAAGTCCCCTAGGAAGTGGACTCGTGATGTCTCCGCACTGAATCCTTACTTAATGCTCCACGGGCCATTTATTGATTTTTTTTAACGACCGCGAAGCACACGAATGCGCCTGGGACCCTCCGGGCAGTCAGTCAGGTTCCCTGAGCCGAATTGCAACAGGATGTGTAATTTTACGGCCTCGGGGTGTCATCCGAAGGGCTCTGGAAAACGCTTTTCTGTGATAAGCCGAAATGATTAGATATCTGCGGAAACAGCTGCTGCAAAGGGGCAGGCGCTTCGGGGATGCACGCTTCAAAACTACTTCCCGAGTGGATCCCCTCGTTCTCACTTATCGAAGGAGAGAGAAAAGGAATTATTGCACACACTGTGCAGAGGAATCGAGGCACGGACAAGATAAATGCCCAAAGTCACCTCGCTGGTGAGTGACAGCACCCACTGGGGCACGTCACGCCCTCTCTGATAACGACACCGAGGAAATGCACTGGACTCATTACTTGGGCCAGGTACTCCTCACCCTGGGTATGTGTCTTAGTTCAGCTGCTATAACAAAATACCACAGACTGGGCGGCTCATAAACAACAGAAATGTATTCCTCCCAGTCCGGCAGCTGCAAGTCCAAGGCCAAGGGCCGGCAGGTTGGTATCTGATGAGAGGGATGAACTGCAAGGAGGAGCTTGTGTGAACGCCGGGACCTCCTGGTTCGCAGCAAAGAGGCTCTGGCGTCCAGCAGCCAGAGGGCGGGACAGCTGACAACTTAATGATCAGAACTTGAGCTCCAAAGAGAGGAAACTCCCCACCCAGGCAGGTCTGCTAGGCGAGGCCCGGGCCTGGTTGGGAGGCATCTGGGCTGATGTGTCCTCAGACCTTGACCCTCGACACTCCCGGAGCCTCTGGGTCACAGACGGCTGTCTCCAGCTGTGACCTCGCATGGTGGAAGGGGCAAAGGAACTCTCTGGGGTCCCTCTCCCCCCACCACACTTCATCTTCTAGGGAGAGAAAAGGCCTCCCTGCATATGCAGCCTGGGCGACAGGGAGAGAGAAGAACGGGAAAGAACTGCAATGGCTAAACTAGTTAATATTCCAAAGAGCTGGACCCAGAACAGGGGGGTCTAGAGACAAATGGGGACAAGAAGCACCTTCATGGGGTGGATAAGACTCTCCTGGCCTGCGGGGGATGCACGGGGTGGAGGGTGCTAGCTAACGAGAGTGCGGTTTCTTTCTGAGATGTTGAAAATGTTCTAAATCAACACAGTCTAGCTAGCCCTAGCCAGTTTGGCTCAGTGGATAGAACATCAGCCTGCAGACTGAAAGGTCCCAGGTTTGATTCCAGTCAAGGGCACATGCCTGGGTTGCGGGCTCGATCCCCAGTTGGGGGTGTGCAGGAGGCAGCCGATCAATGATTCTCTCTCATCACTGATGTTACTATCTCTCTCTCTCCCTCCCTCTCTGAAATCAATAAAGACGTATTTTTAAAAATCGACACATTCCCAGGACAACACGTGGGAGCAGTTGATTCCACGTGGCGCTCCAGGAAGCTTGCACGGCAGGTGGCGCCTGACTGGGCTTTGCAGGAGGAGGTGACTCCTGTCCAGCGCACGGGAGGGACGTAGCTGCAGGGTCCCGCCGGCCCTGAGCGGTGTGAGCACCGAGAGGGAACCCGGCCGGGGCCACCAGGGCTCCCAGGAGCCCTCCCACCAGCGGGGCCCCATGCAAAGGCGAAGGCCAGCCATTGGTGACGACCCTGAGGCCCAGCTTGGATTTACGGTGACACGCATTGATTCTGGCTCCTGGAGGGTGTCAGCTCACCATAAATTAAGAGATTTATGTCCAGGTGCCTCAGAGAGAAGTGGCTTTGCACATAAATACCTTCCCTTTTTAAAAAACTATGAGTGTTAATGTGCTGAGGAATCTCAGGGGGGACAGGCGTTAGGGAACACCTATGAGATCCTGGGTCAGCTCTGGGCAGGTACGTGGCCAGGACGCCTGCAAGGTGCCCACAGCGTCATCCACCCCTCATCCAACCTCACCCCAGGAAAGGGGGCCGCCGGCCTCGTGCACCTGTCTTGGCTCTAGAGCAGTGGTTCTCAACCTTCTGGCCCTTTAAATACAGTTCCGCATGTTGTGACCCAACCATAGAATTATTTTTGTTGCTATTTCATCACTGTCATGTTGCTACTGTTATGAATCGTCATGTAAATATCTGATATGCAGGATGGTCTTAGGCGACCCCTGTGAAAGGGTCGTTCGACCGCCAAAGGGGTCATGACCCACAGGTTGAGAACCGCTGCTCTAGAGGCTCACGCACTCACACGTCACCTGAAGGACCAGGGAGCCGGGCAGGGCCAGGGACTGTGGGTGACGCAGAGGGGACCAGCGCCACGCCCACCCCACAGAGCCCAGGTGCCATGGGGGACACTCGCAGTGCCAAGGGCGCAGGACAGGAGGTGGGGTCCCTGCAGAGGAGAGTGAACTGGCTGCTGTGAGGGCAGCACCAGCCTGGGGGGGTGGGGGCTGCTCAGACGGTGGTCAGGGCTGCCTCTCAGAGTGGCATCTGAGCAGACACCCCGAGGATGAGGAGGGAGGCACTGCAGGCAGAGGGAATTCCAGAGGCATGGGAGAGTTTAGAATATTCCAGACACAGGAAGGAGACAGCCGTAAATGCTTGAGAACTTTCTGGAACGTGTGCCCTTTTTATTCACTTGCTCATTCTGTGGCTGTGCCTGAAAAGGCTCTCCTGTCTGCCCCTTTCTATTCCCCGACGACGCGCCCAGAGAGACGCACGCTGTCAATCAGTTCCTGGCACAGAGCGGTCAGTCCTGGTGCTGGTCCCGGGCTTGGAAAGCCCCGGCCAGGAGCAGCCAGGGACCCGGGGGCAGGCACACAGTGAGGGGCAGGCCCTTTCCCCGGTAGAAGAGTGGCTGGAAGGGAGGAAAATGGGGACAAGGGGAGGGGCGGGGAGACGGCCAACCAGGGACAGCAGAGCTCCGAGGAGGGCTGAGAACCAGGACTGCCCCGGTCATCTCCACAGATATGCAGGCAGAGCGACGGCCACCGCACGGGCACCCTCTCCCTGGCCAATGGCACTGGCGTCCACTACAGGGGCAGGCACTGAGGATGCCAACACTGCTCAGCCATGCACGCTTGTGTATGTGTGTGTGTGTGCCTGTGTGTGCGCATGTGCCTGTGTGTGCGCATGTGCCTGTGTGTGTGAGCGTGCCTGTATGTGGAGTGTGTGTGCCTGTGTGTGTGCATGTGTGTGCCTGTGTGTGTGAGTGTGCCTATGTGTGCGCATGTGTGTGTGTGTGCGCATGTGCCTGTGTGTGTGAGCGTGCCTGTGTGTGGAGTGGGTGTGCCTGTGTGTGGGTGTGCGTGTGCCTGTGTATGTGAGTGTGCGTGTGCCTGTGTGTGGAGTGTGTGTGCCTGTGTGTGGGTGTGGGTGTGCCTGTGTGTGGAGTGTGTGTGCCTGTGTGTGGGTGTGGGTGTGCCTGTGTGTGGGTGTACATGAGTGTGCGTGTGCCTGTGTGTGAGTGTGCGTGTGCCTGTGTGTGGGTGTGCGTGCACCACCATTAGTAATTCATGCTGCAGCCAAATGGCAGAGCCGGAGCCAGCTCGGCAGCCGCAGCCCCGGCACCTGTCCCTGCCACAGGCCTTTGGAGGACCGCCCGTCCCTCGCCCGCCTAGGACCAGCAGCGCCTGACCAGCCTGTGACAGATGCTGACGTTCTCCCTCAGGCCTCTCCTCCCACCCGCCCCGAATCAGACGGCTACAGTGTGGTGACTTCCCCTCCTCTCACCGCCTCCAGCCTCACCCCTGCCCTGCCCTCCGGAACAGGAGCTCAGTCCCCGCAGGCCCCTGCCCCTGCAGCAGCCGATCAGGTGTCCGGCCCCGTGACTGGCCTTTGGAGATGTCCCAGGCTTGTCAGTGGCCCTGGGCAGGACTCAGGGGGCGGCTTTCCTGCGTTCCCCCTCCCCCAGTCCCTGGTGGGGGGTGTTGGACACACCCCCAGTCAGCCCTTCCCCCACTCCTATCCCAGGCAGAAAACATTAATTGCTTTTGCAGCTCCAGAAAGATCATCCACTTAATTAAGACAGCCCTCCCCGTGAGCACCCGCAGCTGCTGGCAGGGCCTTAACAGGAGGCGGCTGGAGGGGAGGGGAGAGGCCGGGAGGGGAGCCTGGGGGAGTGGCCACTGCGCAGCAAGGCCCCGTGGGTCGGCTAAATGTTCCGGGGGGGGTCAGGCCTCTGGTGCCCAAGGTCCCGTCGCGGGGAGCAGGGAGCCCAGCGGCATCTTAATTAATCCACAGAGAGCGCCGGCCCCCGCACCACCTCTGCCTCCGATCCCTCAATCCTTCTAGTCTCCCAGTGATTTAATTAAAGGCTCTCTCCTCCCCCCCCCCCCCCTCAGCAAGGTCTCATTTTCCTTAGAGCAGCACAGGCACTAGGAGCCACAGAGCTGGTCTGACTGGGTGTTTCCCTATCAGGACAGAAAGGGGTCAACGGGTGACACAGATTCTCCTCTCCCCACCCCGACACAGAGCAGGAGATGCAGGCACAGGGGGAACCCGTGGCGGGGTCCCCTCCGTCGGGGCTGTGACCTTCAACCAGAGAACCCAGCTGATCCTTCTCTAACACGGCATGGTCTCTGTAAAAGTTTAACTTGCTTAGAGTGTAAAAGCGCTTGGTTTCTGGAAGTCAAACTAAAACACAAATCCCTGAGCAGATGCGCGCTCCTGGCCCTGCGTGCGGACCAGCCCCGACCACAGGCTCGGAACGCGGTGCGGGAGCCCCCGGGGCCGCCACCTGGCTCTGTGGGTGAGGGAGTCAGGGCACAGGCACGCTCGCTCCTCGTGGACAATCTAGGGCTGCTCTCGGGCGGCAATGGCAGAGCCGAAGAGCTGGGGAGAGCCCACGAGACCGATCTGCTCTCCCCAAGAAACACTCGCCAACCCCCACAGCACGGCAGGGGCCCGCGGCTCCATCAGGAACCCTCCAGGAGCCCGAGAGCCAAAACACTACCCTGCAGCCGAGAGGCCTGAGGACACACTGTGTGCCGAGGACACCCCCGCTTACAGAGGAGCTGAGTGAAGCTCAGAGGGTGAGCGACTGCCGAGACCACAGACCCATGAGCTGTGCATAGGCCTCTCCCCACCCCACCCCCCCGATGCCAGGGGGTGCCAGCCCCTCCACACCACGCCGATGCCTTCCTTCCCCCAGTGTGGGCCCTGGAGGTCCCCCAGGCCCGACCTTCTCACCGTCGCACAAGGAAACTGAGGTCACCCAGACAGTCATGACAGATGGGGAAGGGCCCCAGGCTCCTGGCCCCCAGCAATGCTCCTGTATCCTAGCAGGGGGCACCTGCCCGTCAGGTGAGGCACTGGGCAGGTAACAGACGTCTCTGTCCACTCCAGGGGTGGGGAACGGCCAGCCCACGGGCCATATGAAGCCCGCGAAATCATTTGGTCGGGCCCTGCCGAGGCATGAGGGCTGAGCTAATTAAATGTTGCACTAAATACAGCAGGCGAATTTTAAGTGGATAATTCTGTACGGCCTGTGGATGATGTTATAAACATCCAAATGGCCGTTGGCAGAAAAAGCGCTCCCCACGCCTGACCTACACAATAGCCAGGGATTTGCGTCTCATCACCCCACTTACCAGATAGAGGAAACTGAGGCACAGAAACAGAAAGGGGCGTATCCCAGGGCATGCGGCCAATGGAGCCGAGGCAGGGACACGGGTTCTCCCAAGCTCGAAGCCTGCTTTTGCCACCGTCCCCAGCTTCCTGGCGCTGCGCCTGTCAGAGAAGCAGCGAAGGGCCACCCCTCTGCTCCACACCACTGCCAGCCTGCACCAAGCCCAGGTCAGCGGCTTGGGTCACAAGCTCCCCCTGCTGGTGTATGGTCGCCACAGCGCCAGTTCTCACCGGGTCATTCCCACCTTGGCCTTGCATGAGGTTCCACAGGCATCAGCATAACTGAGAGGCAGCGAGCACACGGTGGGGAGGAAAGCCGGAAAGAGACGGCTCTGCGGCTGGGCGGGCACGGGTTCTAGCCCCTGCCCGCCACCTGCGGGCTCTGACCTCCAGCAAGTGAATGTGCCACTCTCAGAGCCGCCCGACCTCTGGAGATCGCGATCCCACACCCAGGAAAGGGGGGACACAGGCAGGAGGGGTGCAGGGGCCTAGCAGAGGGCCCGTGCCAGTCAACCATGACCGTAAGAGAACAGCCCAGCAGTGCGTCCTGCTGTAGAGATGCTGAAAGCACTGTTACCGAAGGAGGAAGGAGACTGGTTTGGAGGGGCCACCTGTCCCGAGAAGGAAACGCCCTGAGGACCGCAGTCACCTCTCAGTCCCTCCTGATCGCTGCCCTGGGGAGTCACCCCAGCTCCCCCCAGCCTCTGGGGTGCCTCTGCCCTTCACGTGTTCAACGCAGGGACCTCAGAATAAAAATGACGACTGTGAGGATAATAACCCTAGTTGAACTCTGCCAGGAAATGGACATACATCAACCTGGCCTCAGTGAGGACGGTGCTACTACGAGCTCCATTTTAGAGATGAAGAAACTGAGGCTCAGAAAGACCACGGGATGGACCAGCCAGCAAGTGGTGGGCCCAGGACTCCAACCCAGGCTGGGCAGATTCCACTGCGTCTCACTCAGCACGCGGGCCCCACAGGGACAGACCAGCCGGGCACCCCTCCTCCAGGGCCTAGGGATTTTCCAAGGCTCATTCCGTCCAGGTGACCCGAAGTGCCCATCACAGGGAGCCTCCCCTGAATAGCTTCCCCTGGTCATCACCAGCCCTGCGGGGTGGGCTGCTGCCTGGGCCATCGCTCCCTCCCTCCCCATCTGTCTGGTTCTGGGAACGTCAGAAAAACGCAGAGAATGAAAGGACCAACGCTGAGCGCTGGGGGAGGCGGCGGGCGCCCGGGGCACCTGGGCCTGACTCGGCCTCCCTCTGTCTACACGGACCTGCCTTTTCCTTTGTCTGTTTTGTGAAAGTTAATACAACAAACCATCAGCGGCTTCTCAGCCTACAGAGAGGGTAACAACTGTATCTCCCACAAACCACCGAAGCCTTAAATTGCAGCCGGGAAGGTGACGGGGAGCGATTAGAATTTTTAAAATCATATCCAAATGTGTCCCCGCCTTGAAAGTAACACACTTTATTTTTTCTTCCGCAAATTCTTCCTGCTACAACCTGAAAACCATTAAGCCTGGGAGGGGACCGATGGACCTGGTTTTCATCCAAAGTCAGGAAATATCCAAGTGGCCCTTGGCAGAAATTGTAGAAGGGGTGGGGTGGGGAGATGGACTTGGAACCAAACAGTCTTTTTTTCTCCAGCCTTGAAAGGTGGAACCAAGGAACAAGGGGAAAAAATCATCAGTGCCAACAGCTAATAAATTTTGAATACTTATTACAAGAAACATTAATTTGCTAAATTGGCCCTGTAGTTAGATTATAAAAATGAGTCAAACTCAGGAGCACGGGGGGGCAGCAGGGACTTGCTCTGCATGCCACGTGGAGGGCCACCACCTCCTCCCCGGGCACGGTCTCCAGGCCCAGAGCCCGCCCTCCACCCCCACCATGGGCTGAGCACAGCACCCGCCTCATCTGGGAGCCTCAGTGCCCCTGGGGCTGTTTCATGACCCCCCTCAGCACCCTCATCCCGTCCGGTGCCGCCCTAACTGGATGCAGAGACCCCTCCCTGTGAGCTGCCAATACCTGGCGGGGGTGTTCCCCCAGCGTCCCGCTGTGCAGTGGTGAGGTGACTGAGCTTCCAAATCACACAGGTGCCAAGGGGTGGAGTCAGGTGGGAGCCTGGGAGGGGGATCCACACACAGCAGGGTCGGCGCCTGAGGACAGAGCCTGGGTCCCTCCAGGACCAGGCCAGCGAGCACTGCCCTGGGCTTCCTCCCCGCCCCACAGGGCTGGTGCCCACCTCCCACCTGGACCTGGACGGTCTGTGGGCTGGCCCTGGGCCCCCTGGCCCGCGGCTCCTGCTCACACTGCTCTTGCCTCCGGGCCACATGATTCCTAGGCTTTGCCTGGCTGGTGTCAGGGCTGGAAGGTGACGGGGGAGGCGGTGTGGCACAGGGAACCTCGCACTGGATCCGTGTCCCAGACGCCGCACTCTCTGGCCTCGTGTCACCCGCTGCAGGTTACTTAGGGAGCCTCCATTTCCTCGGGTGTGAAAGGGGGAGAAGAGTTGGCAGACAGCACTTGGATTCTGAGTGCAGATCTTGCCCGGGCTCCAATTCTAGCTCTGCTACCTCCTGGGTGACCTTAAGCAAGTTTCTTAACCTCTCTGTGCCGACAGTCCCCATCGATAAAACGCTGACGCCAGCATCTAACTTGCAGGGCTGCTGTGAGGATGAAATGAGAGCACCCACCCAGCATTGAATCAGCGCTGCCTTGGTGCCCAGCGTTCAGTCGTAGACGCCGGCGGGGGGGAAGATTAAAGACCCTGGTACGGGCCCTGGCGCTCAGCAGGCACACAGGACACGTTATGAAACAGGACGGAGGCGCCCATCCGGCCTTTCAGCACCGCCCTTCGCTCCCCTGGCACAAATTCCTGAGCAAACAGGTGGATGAAAAAGTACCGAGTCCAAGGCCCAGGGGGAGCTAATAATTGCTTTACTTGAACCACGTGAATCAGGAGAGCCAGCCCCTTCCCCAGGAAAGAACCCTGGAGAACCAGACCCCCGACCTTTCCCCCAACACAGGAGTCCTGTATCACAGACCAGCGAACCTGCTAGGATTCCAGTGGCCCCGGTGGGCTGGGGGTGGAATAGAAGCATAAACAGCCTGCTGGTCAGCCCTGCTGTGAGCAAACCCCCGGACAGCCCTGCCAGGTAAGGGCTGGGACGAAGCGGGCGATTCAGTGGCTCTCAGGGAGGCAGCAGCGCCTCAGAACATGTGAACGGCATTAAGTGGCAAAATCCTTTCCTCCTCTCCCTCCCTCCCTACCATGCCAAGCACGTCTGGGGCCTCACCCAGGAGCCCTGCCTCCCTCCCTCCGCTGCGCCTCCTCCCGGGACCAGACGCCCAGGCCCCTGGGTTTCCGGCTGCAACCCAGGGTCAGGGGTAGGGGCGCGGGTTCCAGGCCAGACAGCCCGCTCTCAACTGGCTTTGCCTCTTTCTAGCTGCGGCTCTACGTGTCCTAACCGCCCGCCTCGCCCGTGTCCCGCTCGGTTTGCGAGGATGAACTGGCACTTACCCGCGGGCTCGGGCGGATTCAGTGATGGGCCGGACGCGGGAGTTTGGCCCTGGGCTGGGCAGGCCCACATTCCTCCCGGCCTTCACTGCCCGGTCACCTGAAAGGCCAGCCGCCCACCTGATGCCACCAGGAGGCCCCTCTGTGGGGTGGGGGTGGAAGGAGAAACTTGACTCAGGTAAACACTTTGCAAACAGGAAACGCGGCCTCAGAGGGAAACTTAGGGTGCCCTCCTCTGAGAACCAGAATTGCCTGCTTGGTTTTGGTCCAACTAGCACTGTCCGGATTGGTCAGAAGCATGCATCCCTATTGGTCACGATGGAGCCGCTCTGATTGGTCGGTAAATGAGATGTAGCTGTGCCCCTCTGATTGGCGGGGGCGGGGGAGGGGGGGCAAGTCTCAGCCTATTGGTCAGATATGATTCCAGGGCCCCCTTGATAAGGTTCAGGCTCAGTGGGCAGGGATGGGGCTGACAAGGGCCTCTGTAAACGAGGGCTCTGTTACCCTAAAGCAGTGGTTCTCAACCTTCTGGCCCTTTAAATACAGTTCCTCATGTTGTGACCCAACCATAACATTATTTTCGTTGCTACTTCATAACTGTCATGTTGCTACTGTGATGAATCGTCATGTAAATATCTGATATGCAGGATGGTCTTAGGCGACCCCTGTGAAAGGTCGTTCGACCGCCCAAGGGGTCGCGACCCACAGGTTGAGAACCGCTGCCCTAAAGAGACCTTTGGGGCAGGTGTATTCCTTCTCGTGGTCAACACTTGCCATTTCCTGGCCAGGTCATGTGAGTCCAAGCCTCTCTGATGCTGGCCCTGCTCTGCCTGGACCGGAGGGTGTGGTACCCACCCGAGACACGCTAGTGAGCCTGCTCGGCCGCTGCAGACACTTTCACAGCCTTCCCATCACCTGTTCCCTCCTCCGCCCACTCGCTGTGGTGGACTTTTTGAGGCCCAGACCTGTGTCCTTGGTTAAGGTGTGTTCCTAGTTCGCAGCCCAGTGCCTGCTTGGCTGCTGGAGGGATCAGTCAGTCTTTGCTGCATCGCTGAGTGAATGAACACACAGCAGGCGCTGTGACAGGACCAGGAGAGAGAGGACAGCTGAGCACAATGCAGTTGCACAGTTAGGCACACTGGGTGCGAACCTCGCTCTGCTCACAGGCGAGCAAATGATACATCCCCGTCTGGGCTGTCATTTGTCATGGGACTCTCCTAGGAACTCACCGTGGACAACGGGAGGGAAAATACTGTGTTCCTACTATGTGCACAGCCCACCTGATGCATGGACAAGATCACTGTTCTGGAATATTGCTCTGCCCTTCACACCCTGGTCTACCAGATGGCCAACTCCCCATGGCTTACTGAGTAAATCCATACCCATCATCTCTCATCTTGTTCTAGGTTCTGGCTTCTGGTTGATCTTTGTGCCTTTCCCCTGAGGGCTGTCCACCAGCCAACGGAACGCTTACAGCTCACTGTGCCCATACTATGCCGCCCCCAGGGGTCAGCTCCACTCTTACTTAGGAATTCCCTTCCCCTCCCCTAACCCCAATCCTTGCAAGTGCAGAGCCTATCTCGTCTACAAACCCTGATCACAGGCCACCTCCTCCAGGAAGCTCTCCACTCATCCCACTTGTGAAGTGTCCCTCCTTCCCCCGAAGGCCTGACACACTTCCCTTCCTGGCTTAGGGCAAGCTGTCACTTTCCTCCCTGTATTAGAGCAGCCTTCAGGACTCCGCCTTCTTCAACCATACCAACCACCACTGCACCTGTCTGCCCACCTGCTGACGCACCTGCACGAGGTTGCCTTTCAAGAAAGGGTCCTTAGAGGGAGCGAATCTTGACCTTGGTGAGTGGGACGGTGGGTGATGTCAGGCGACCCAGGGCTGGGCAGGGTGCAGTAGGCCTCGCCTAGATGTCAGCAGTGCTGTGCACAGAGCAGGGGCTCCAAAAGGTGTAGGCCTTACCCTCGAGCACCTGGACTGGAACCTGAGTCACACGACAGTGTCGGGAAGGCCTGATCATTGGTACAAAGTATACAAAGCCAACGGACAGGTGCTGCCACGTCTGGGCCGGCGGCAAATCGAAAGCTGGCACAGGTGACAGGTGAGGTCACCGACCCCCAACACTGGGCCCCAAAGCAAATCGAAAGGCTTCAGAGGAGAAAGCGCATTAGGGCTGCATTCTAAGGGCCCTGAGCTGCAGATGGAGGGGGTCGGGGGATCTTGATTCAGGAGGGGAATGCAAACCATCCAACAAATACTCAGGCAGAGACTGATTTTATTCCATCCACCTGCCTCCTTAGGAGGTGAAGAGTAAAAAGTGCATTTTTTTTTAAAAAGCGAAAGAATGCCAAGACTGTAAGCTGAGGCCCCACCTGGGACGGCGGAGGAAGAGTCATGGATTGTGGTTACTCCCATAAGCGCCTGGATCCTGGGGGGCGGGGGGGCGGACTTTGATCCTGGGGGCTCTGTGATAAGCCTGCCCCTCCTCTTCCCCACAGGCCCCCAGCTCTGTGGTGCCGCCTCTCACCAGGCTGCACACAGTCCCAAATGCAGATTCAGCACCTCAGTGGGGTCAGGAGGCGGGGCTGGGATTCGGGAAGATGCTGATGGGGACTGGGGGGGTCTCTGAAAGGAAGGAGGCGATGTGGTGTGAGCCCTGTCTGAAGAATTGATGCAGAAATCTTTTCAGAAGCAGATCATTCAGGGTAAGGGGGAGGGGGTTGTGCTGGGGGGATCCCCTATTGCTGCGTTTGCCAATCACCTTGCCCACCCAAAGCAGGACAAGGAGCCCCCATGGAGGCCAGCAGATGGGAGGAGCACAGAGAAGAGCAGCAAGGACAGCCCTGGTCAGCAGCCGCCCTCCCAGGCCCCTGGTGCCCTGCAGAGCCTGGCAGCCCAGCCCTGGCGCTGTGCGTCCTCAGAGCTCCTGGGCCAGCTGCCCCCCCGGCCCCTCCGCGGGCTGCATGGCCTCCTGCACGTAGACGATGAACTCCGAGGGCTCCCCGCCCTGCGTGTACACGGTCACCGTCTCGATGCCCTCCACGTCGTCCGAGGACACGACCAGGTGGTGCTGCTCGGCCAGCTCCACGGACGCCTGCTGCAGCGTCTCCTGGATCATGACCGTGTGGTTGGAGCTGGGCTCCTCGTCGGTGACCTGTGGGAGGCAAGAGAGGTCACGTCACGCAGGGCCCGCTTCTGGGTCCGGCCATGACAACAGCACCCACGGCTGACGGAGCACTGGGACGCCCCAGAGCACGTGCCCACCGCACACAGGCCTCTCCACGGCTGCACTCGCTCCCGGGTACAGGTGCGGCGTGAATAACGGTCCACTAGCTGCCAGAGGCCACGGTACCCAGTGGGACACCCGTCTGCTGGGGAAGACACAGCCGCAGAAAGAGCCCTGGGTGCAGGGCTGGGCTGCTCCCTCCAGGGGGCGCAGTGCAGGCTGGGCGGGGTTGGCCAAGGCAGAGAGGGCAGGTGCGAAGGTGGCAGTGACTCCAGGGGAGAGGGGAGAGGTGGGCTTGCTCCCACGAGCTCCTGTTCTTGGTGCCTCCTTCCCAGCCAGCAGGGGGGGCCTCCCCTCCCTGCCCACCCTGGGTGACACGCCATGGCTCCACGCTATCTCTGGAGACCCCAACTGGCTCGGACTATACCGTGCCCTGTGGGCAGGAGGGGCTGGCAGCTGGCAGGGGCCACGGTCCCTCAGAGAGGAGTTGGAAAGGTGCCTGGGGTGGGCTCCACAGAGAGGGGGACTGGGAGGAACGCCGAGTCGCTGACAGAATTCACCAGGAGCCAGAGAGCTGCTCCGAGGGGCATTATTAATGCATCTCGTCTGATGTGTTTTTCTGGAGTGAATTGAGACCTTTTTCTTATTCCTTCTTTTACTGCTTGTTTCAATTTCATTTAAATGGGAAAATGTACTGTGAACTAAGACTTTAGAAGTAAATATTGATTCATTTCGCTCTGGTGGGGGGGGGAGCACCTGACAGGGTGGGGGGCGGGGGAGGGAACGCACAGCAAATGCTTTTCTTCTCTGAATGGCCCGTCATTTCCTCAGGGGGGGGTTCGGGGGGAGGAGATACATGGGGACACCGGTGATTTAGGATGGGCCCTGACCCCACAGGTGCCAAACACGCCTCCTGCTGTTCAGTGAACAGATGAGACAGGTGGCCGGGAGCAAGCATGGGCCCATAGCCCTAGGCCGCCGGCCGCCACTCAATGGCCAACCCCTGGACAGAGTTCCCTGTTCACCTTTCCAGAAGATTCTGCCGCCTGGCACAATGTGCCGCCCGGCTAGCTGCTCCCATGGCCTCTGGGACTCTATCCCCAGCCCTCCCACTGCCCATCTGCCGGCCCACGAAGCCTGGGCACTCCCGGGTCTCCATCGCCGACTCCCTCCCTGTCCCCACGGAGCCCCACGTCCACCCGGCCCTTGCAGCTTCCACACAACATCTCGTGGCGTGAGCATTTCTGTCCCGGCTTACAAGTGGGGACACGGAAGCTTCTAGGGTCCAGGGACTCATCGAAGGGCAAACAGCTGGGAAGCAGCAAGAGCTGGACCTGAGCCTGGGTGACCCCGCGTCCTGAGACCTCGCAGAAGGTGCAGGGTGGCGGCAGCTGAAGGGAGCACAGGCCACAGTGAGGGCTGAATCGGTGCTCTGCCCTGTCCCCATCCCTTTACGGCTGGCTGTCACCATTCGCTGTTCAAGTCCATTACTCCAGGGCCTAACCCATCAGCACAGGCTGGAAACGGTTCTCCACGGCAGACATCATACGGCTTCACGGTGTCATTATCCCCGGGACGGGCACTCTGTTCTCCCCAAATGCCGATCTAACACATCTTGCGGCTGAATTATGAGCAGCACAGAAAGCGTAACCCATGAGATTATCCATAAACCGGCCGAGGCCTGCACTGCTGCCGCCTCCAGGTCTATGGAGCCTGGACCACACCACTGTTCGGCCAGCGCTCTGCTGGCTCCACTCTAGGGAGGGGCGGCTTCCCTCGGGCCCCCAGGCCCCAGCTCCAGGATGGCAGCAAAACACTCTCCCTTCCCTAAATTAACTGTTTCACTTTTCCTTCTTGGCTTCCGTTATAAAATCCAGTGCTAAATGCACAGATGAGCTGGGGTAGCTCTGGTAACACACACCTCTCCCAGGTTTCTGCTCCCACGTCACAGATCTGCCCGGCAACCTTCATCAAACAGCCCCAGCGACTCCCTCCCCTTTCCCCGTTTCTCCAGGCTCCTGGTCACCACGTGACATCCTTTCTGTCTGATCGTGTGCTGTCCTTTTCTCACTAGTCACCGCCTCGAGCGCAGGCCCTGGTCTCCTGGACCCGGGGGCCCTGCTGCTGCAGTCGGCACCTACTGAATACCTCCGACCGAGTGCCTGAAAGAACGGAGAACTAGGGAAGAGGCTGCGACGGCACATCCCTCCTCCAGGAGCCTGAACTGGATTCTAAGTCAGATGCCCTGTCCATCCCGGCTCTGAGGGGCTCCCTGTGTTCTTGGTTTTTAAGTATGTGTGTAACCGAGACTCGGCTTCTGTACAGCGAAGCAGGAGACAGCAGAGAGAGGAGCGCAGACAGACGAAAGGATGGTCTGCTGATCGGACGCTCTGCACTGTGACAGACAGCAGCCCCTGAGGCTGGAAGAGGAGGAAGTGAGCCCATGGGTGTGACCTTCACTCAGAACCGGAGCACTTCTTCCTACCGGCACAGGCACGCGGTGTGGGTCTGGTTGGGGGGGTGCTGGGATTTAGGAGGCCAGCCCACACGGCCCCTCCTGGCTCTCTGGCGGCCCCCACGCGTGGGCTCACTGTGCCTCAGGCCCCAAGGGGGCATCTCATGACCATGTGCCCAAATGTGTCCGCATCCTGCTCACTGCCACGCTGGGATCCTTCAGAGGAAATGCATGACAAGTTCCGAGAATTTTCAAATCTATTACACCTTTCCCCCGAAACACACCTCCATCCACAGAGCGACTGGAAACACGATTCCATGACAGTCACAGGTGGAAACGGACACGCGCGAGACTAGACCCACGCATGCGGTTCTATTAGGGAAGTGAGTTGGAGGCGAGGCGAGGGCCCTTACCTGTTTCACCACAGTCACCGTCCCTGGAGCCATGGCAACCACGGAGGCCACGGCCGTGGCGTCGTGGGCCTCGCTGCCCAGCTCAATGATCTGCTGGAGGATGTTTACCGCTGTGGGGTCCAGCCGGTCACCTTACGGGGAAGAAACAGATGGGACCCCTTAGGCCGCTGCTCCCGAAGGTCCCCGAATGCGGACAGCCAGAGCTCCAGCCCAGAGGCTCTGAACCCAAGTGCGGTGACACGGGACCACCTCTCAAGACGGAGGCCTGGGCAGCGCCAGCCACGGCGTCAAGGCAGAGGTGGGGGCCCCGGGCACACGGGCAGGCGGTTGGCAACAGGCTCCGGGCAAAACACCCGGGGATGGCTCACTGTCCAAGCGACGGGCGTCTAGTCCCAAACCTATCAAGCTTGGGTTCTACTGGAATCATGTCAAAAAACTGGAATCCAGCCCGGCCGGTGGGGCTCAGTGGTTGAGCGTCAACCTATGAACCAGGAGGTCACAGTTCGATTCCCTGTTGGGGCACATGCCCGGGTGCAGGCTTGGTTCCCAGCAGGGGGCGTGCAGGAGGCAGCCGGTCAATGATTCTCTCTCATCCTTGATGTTTCTATCTCCCTCTCCCTCTCCCTCTGAAATCAATTAAAAAATATATTTAAAAAAAATTAAAAGATTAGAATCCATGTTATCGGGTGGCTCCTGAGATACCCGCCTGCCCTCACCATCGGCCTGACCCCCGTGGCTCTCCGGGACACGGAGCCCTGAGCCCGGCCATTGCTCACGAGGAGGGAGATCAGGGCTGCTCTGTGCTGACAGCACATCGTGACGCCTCTGCCCACATCCGCGTCCTCAGGCGGGTGTCTGCCCCACGGGGGTCAGTCAGTGAGAGGCGGGGAGGTGGGTACTGTGTAAAGGGCAGGATGGGCACATGACCGCGGCAACGACGTTAGTGACCTGACCGCCTTCACACGCACCCCCAGACCACCCCCACAGGTAACACCCACGCTACCGCTCTCGGAGGTGTATCTCAGGTCCTGCAGCGCGGCCACGGCGGCCTGTGTGCCCTGGACGTCCTCTTCGGCCTCCGCGATGTGCAGGTACTGGGCGGCGGGCTCCTCGGGAGGCTCTGTCGCTGGCTGAGCAAACACATGACACCTGAGTGACCTTCTGGACGGCCCCTGCCCCCCGAGTCCCGGGAGGAGGCAAGAGGACAAAGCCAGGGCACTCCGCAACCTCTCACTGCCCCCCGAGTCCCGGGAGGAGGCAAGAGGACAAAGCCAGGGCACTCCGCAACCGCTCACTGCCCCCCGAGTCCCGGGAGGAGGCAAGAGGACAAAGCCAGGGCACTCCGCAACCTCTCACTGCCCCCCGAGTCCCGGGAGGAGGCAAGAGGACAAAGCCAGGGCACTCCGCAACCTCTCACTGCCCCCCGAGGAGCCGGCTGCTCCAATAACCCCACTTCCCAGGGAGAAAACTTCCCTTTGAGGACACGGAGGCCCTAGCCCCGCTCTGGTGGGCCCCCCTGCTGACGCCCTTGCCCGGGAACAGCCGTGCAGATCAGACTGGAGGTGCCGGGGACTCCTGTGCACGCCCCCCTAATGGCTCCTGTCTCTGCCCAGGGCGCCAGCACCGCCTCTCAGCGCCCCCACACCAGCGCCTCCTGCCCCGTGGCTGGCAGAGGAAGGGCACCGTGGTGGGGGTAGCGGAGGGCAGAAAGGGGGTGGCGATCAGGTAACATGTACAAAGCCTGCAGCACCAGTCCTGGCACCGGGTCAGGGCTCAGTACGTCTTAGCTGTTCGTGCCTTTTTATTTTTATACGATGGGCATGATAAACAGAAGTGAACACGGAAAACATCTGTGCAAAGTGAGGATGCATGAGCGAAGAAGGAGCTACTGTGACTGGGTGAGCAGAATTCCACGCACAGACGGGAATGAAGACCTCTTCCTGGAAGGGATGGGGAGGCCCAGGGAAACCCTGAGGGGGGCATCACTGTCAACAATAACGAAGAACGAAAGGGAGGGCTTCGCACAAGACGGACAGGAGCCAGGCTGCTCCGTGAGCACGGTCAGTGATGGGCAGGCTGGGAAGAGCCCGGATCACTCTATTCCGGCCACGTTCACTCAGGCGTTCCCGGCCCGGAAGAGGAAGAGGAGGAAGAGGAGGAGGAGGAGGGGGAGGGGGAGGGGGAGGGAGAGGAGGAGGGAAGGAGGAGGAGGAGGAGGAGGAGGGGAGGAGGAGGAGGAGGAGGGGGAGGAGGAGGAGGAGGAGGAGGAGGAGGGGAGGAGGAGGAGGAGAAGGAGGGGGAGGAGGGGGAGGAGGAGAAGGAGGAGGGGGGAGGGGAGGAGGGGGAGGGGAGGAGGAGGAGGAGAAGGAGGGGGAGGAGGGGGAGGAGGAGAAGGAGGAGGGGGGAGGGGAGGAGGGGGAGGGGAGGAGGAGGAGGAGAAGGAGGGGGAGGAGGGGGAGGAGGAGAAGGAGGAGAGGGGAGGGGAGGAGGGGGAGGGGAGGAGGGGGGAGGGGGAGGAGGGGGAGGAGGAGAAGGAGGAGGGGGGAGGGGAGGAGGGGGAGGGGAGGAGGAGGAGGAGAAGGAGGGGGAGGAGGGGGAGGAGGAGAAGGAGGAGGGGGGAGGGGAGGAGGGGGAGGGGAGGAGGGAGGAGGGAAGGAGGGGGAGGGGGAGGAGGGGGAGGGGGGGGAGCTCACAGGCACGGCCTCCCGGGCACGCCCCACGGCCAGGAGACAGGATGTGCGGAGATGCCCCGTCCTCCCAGCCAGGAACCCAGGCCTGGCTCACATCCGCACTGAGCAAGGTCGGGCCGGCCCCGCCTCGGCAGCCTCACCTCCCACTTGGGCTCCCCTTCCGTCTCCACCAGCTTCAGGCCGTGCTTGCTCTTCAGGTGCCTGTTGAACTCCCAGCGGGTGCCGTAGACAAAGCTGCACACGGGGCACTTCAGGCCGCCTGCGCGAAGGGAGAGGCAGGCGGTCAGCGGGGAGCCCCTCCTGCCCCCACGTAGGAGGAGGAGGGTGCTCACGTGCGATCCCAGCTCCCCGGGCACCGAACGGGAGAGCCACGGGCATGCTTTTGGGGGCAGAGGCTTCTAAACGTGATGTTTTCTCCACTCGCTGAGTGACACTTGCAGAGCGCACTGGTCTGTCCGCCCCCATAGCCACGGGTTCCACAGCCTCGATTCAACCAGCCACGGGTGGAAAATATATTTGTTTTTAAAGATACATTGTTGTTGATGTGCTAGGCAGTCAGACCTATGAGGGTTGTGTCTGCACAGATTCTTTTTCTCGTCGCTATTCCCCAAACAACACCACGTGCTCATTGCCTGAGACACTGTGAGTGACCGAGGTGACTTTATACCGAGGGCGGGTCCGGCAGAGCGAGGGCGGGGTCGGCAGAGCGAGAGCCACAGACGCCAACTCCTCCACCCGAGCGCACCCCAGGAGAGGCAGCTCCGAGAGACGCTATTTCCTGACGGTCCGCGCTCTCCTCTTTTTAGGCGAAACCTAACGAGCTGCTTTTTCATGGCCAGAGGATAAGAAGCTTTGTTATCGTCTATTAACCATCTATTAAAATCCTATTTTCCTATGATCGCTTTTTAAAACTCCCCGAGGTGTGAGACTCGTCACCTTTTCCTCTTCTTGATGAAACTGATGCTGGTTCTATAAAGACAAGAACGAGGCAACGAACAAAAGCAAACCACCCAAGGCTACACTCAGGCGTTCCCGTGAAATGAACGATTCCTGCTCTGGCCGCTCAGAAGCTCGGCCCTGGACTGAGGGGTCACAGTTCCACTCCTGATCAAGGGCACGTGCCAGGGCTGCAGGTTCCATCCCTGGCCCTTGGTTGGGCACATGTGGGAGGCAACCACTCAATGTGTCTCTCCCACACCTCTCTCTCTCTCTCTCTCTCTCTCTCTCTCTCTCTCTCTCTCTCTCTCCCCCGCCTCCACTCTCTTTAAAAACCAATGGGAAAAATATCCTCAGGTGAGGACTGACAGCAACAAAAAAGATTCCTTACAGAAAACTCATTGAGGGAGGAAAACATCCTTACATTATGTTTAAATTAAAATTAATATAATAATGTCCCCACATTAATTAAAACTTCCACCTTGGCCACAGCGATGTTAATTAAAGGACCAGTGGAAGTCTGTAATCTAGACCAAGGGTGTAACTCTGCCAGGAGCTGACATCAGAGCTGAGAAATTAATTCCTCCCTCACTTCACGACATTACAGGCCAGGCACAGTAAGGTGAGGGGGCAACCGGGTGGCCCTCCCTGCAGGGCCGATGTGCAGCGCCCACCCTGAGAACGGCACACCCCACACCGCCACCTCCCCATCAGGCCCGATGACCAGGCAGAAGAACAGAATTTCAGGAGCAATTTTCAAAATCGAGCGTGGCATCCTTTGCTCTTTGGGGAGCGTATATCTTCTGGAGGAGTTTCAGGCATTGAAGTCCGCGTGCTCCTTTGTGGTGGCTGATATGATTGGAAATTCAATTTCATTTTCAATAATCTATCTCCCGGGACGGCCTGCACGCCGGGCTGGGGAGTGGAGGCCGGAACGCGCTGGCTCACTTGGCCCAGAGCCACCGCCTGAACCTCCGGGGAGGGGGGTTTTCTCTCAGGTGAAAACGCTGAGGCTCGAGTCCCACAGACAGGAACTGGCATCCTTATGCCTGCAGCGGGAATGCACCCTCTGTGGCAAGGGCTTCAGAGAGGGGATGCGGTTAAGGATCTGGAGAGGGGCGAGGACTCCAGTGTAGCCCCCAGGGCCCCTCCAAGAAGGGAGGAGGAGGGGAGGCCCCAGCACTGGGACATGAGGCTGCTGGCCATCGTGGGCTCTGAAGGTGAAGGGAGGGGCTGAGCCAAGGAGTGCGGGAGCCCCTAGAAGCTGGCAGAGGCCAGGAAATGGATTCCCACCAGAGCCGCTGCGTACAGACTCGCTGGCAAAGCTGACTTTCCCCAGGAGACCCCTCCTGGGCTTCTGACTTCCGGGAAAGAGCAGCAGCTGGAATACCGCAGGCTGCACCCGCTTTCAGCTGAATTCACAAAGCGCAGACATAAGCACAACGGCATTTCTCTGTACAGCAACAGCGTGTGCGCTAAACCCTCCCCAGTGGGAATACGTGACTAATTATTGAAAAAAGCAGCCAAAGAAACTCCAAACTTCTCAATGACGGGAGAGGCCCCATCCATCCATCCTCTGTAGTATGAACGCTCTGGACGGTTTTCCCTTTTCAGGATAAGCCATCTGAGGACTCGGTAAATATTCTGGGGTAACCTAAAGAAGCCCCCTATAACATGCTTGCCACAGCAGTCTCTGTCATTGCAATACAAGAAAAGCCTGGGAACCCCACGACGTTGAGCGGCAGGAGCAGGAGCGTGGATACACAAGAGAGGCCGGTGCCCGGGGCTGTGTCACGGAGAGCCTTAGAAATGACAACGAGGGACCAGAAGGCCGCGGCACGTCCGTGCCAGCCAGTGTAAAATGGCAGGCGGAAGCCGTGACCTCCGCATATGCAAACTGCGTGCTGGGACCCAGAGCAGAAGGCAGTGCGGACGAACGAGCTGGGGGCAGAGGGGATCTGTGGGTACATTATGCCGGCTTCACTTCCCATTTCCATTGAGGTCGCTCTAACACTGGTGAATAGTGACGAGGAGGAGGAGGGTGACATGGCGACGATGAAGCACTAACAGCACGCTCAGGGACCAGGACTAAGTGGCCAGAGGTTGCGGCTCCGCAGAAACGCGCCGGGCGGGGACTGCGCGGGCCCCGGGCCAGCACGCGCCTACCTTGCCGGACGAGCGCGTCTGCGGCCAGCTCCCCGGCGCCCACGTTGGCGTACTCCTCGTTGGGGTGCTTCCTGTTGTAGTGCCTCTTCAGGGAGCCCGAGATGTTGCAGGAGTAATGGCAGTGGGCGCAGCGGAAAGGCTGTGGGGACAAGGAGGACGGTTAGGGGAAGGTGAGCCCAGCCCAGATGGAGCCCGAAGGATGGGGAGCTCGACCGCTGAGCCACCCCAGCCGGGCCCAGGCCAGGACTTCACGGCCTTCACCAAGCACAGAGCCTCTGCTGTAAAATAAGACCAGAGACGAATGAAACTGAGGGGAGTGAATGCTGTGAAACCGTGGGGACCACGGGTTCGAAAGTGGCTGCAGGGAGGCCATTCCCTCATCACCACAAACAGCAGTAAACTGATCGCGCTAATTGCTCCTCGCGCCGGAGCTGAGAGGACTCTTCCGCATCCTCCGACCATTGATTTTTTGTCATCGCTTGTGCTGGCAAAAATGCAATATTTCCAGAGACGACAGCGCGAGTTATGAGACAGACAGGGTTTTAATTTAACGTAAGTCGATCCAATTTCCTTTTTTTTTTTTCCAGAAGTGCTTTAAAACATCTCACCCCCGAGGAAGCAGGAGGCGGTATGAGGTCTTCAGCGGCAGCTCAGTTCTGACAATTTAATAAACCGCCCACCCCGCATGCCCCTTTCTCCTCGAACTACACGAGCTGCAGGGAGGAAGGGGAACTGTGACCTCAGACCCCTCGCCTCCCGCTCAGCTGGGAACCGAAAAGCAGACCGAACGCCAGCCCTCTCCTGCCCACGCCCCCTGCCCGCGGCTCAGCGACACCCTGACCCGGGGACACGCTCCAGCTGCTGAGCTCGACCTCCGCGGGCATTTGGCTCAGGGGTTTCGCTTGAGTTTGATAACTAGACACGCGACTGCGGGCTCGTGTGCTCACAGCAGCGAGGGGAGCGGAGACGGGCCCGCGCGCCCCTCTGCGCGGCTGGGAGAGGCCCTTCTGGGGGGAGACCAGGACAGGACCCAGCACCACCACCTGCTCCTGAGCGCGTCCCTTCTCAGTCGTTGGTGAAAACACTTAGTTGAGCACATTCTAACCTGACAACGCAATGCATGGCTCACTGCGGACAGGCGGGTGTCAAACACACCGAACAGAAAGCATGTCACAGTGTCTTCCGGACGACGGGCTGGCTGGTTTCCCTTTCGCGAGAACGAGCTCGCCTCCCCCACGAGGTTCCGGCCCCAGGAGAGGGGCCAGGCCGGGCCGGGCCCGCGGGCAGAGGGAGGGGCAGAACATTTGTCTAACGGGCCAGGCCTGTCTCGGAGCGAAGGCCCCGGTAAGAAGCAAGGTCGGCAGTAGGTCTCCCTGAGCAGTTTCCACAACGGACAGAGTCAGAAAACGGCCGGTTTCAGACTGATTCTTTCGTTGTTGTTTTTTTTGCAGACTTGCACAGCCACACTCCACATTTCTGACCTGCTTTCCAGAACTCACAACCTCCCGGTGCACCTGGAGCCTCATGGACCACAGACCAAGTGCATGCTGCCCAGCGCTGGCCCTTGTCCGGGGAGCGGGCTCTGAGAGCAGGGCAGGCCCGCAACGCTGGGAGCACCGGGCAGGAGACACTCTGGGAGCAGAGGCGAGTTCATGAAGAGCTCCCTGCGGCAATGGGCCTGGCAGAGGCTCTGTGGTGAGCGACACATCCGTGTGGCCAGGCACGTCTCCCAGGGATGTACCAGACAGGGGAGGGGGCTGGTCCCACCGTGGAGCACACAGGCACGTCACAGGCACCGCATCTCACTAAGGCCCCTAAGGAGGACGGCACTGCCCAGACAGGACCACCTTCCAGCGAGCAGAGAAAGGAAGACACAGGGTGGAGTGTGGACAGAGCTGGCATCTGCGATGCACGTGCCTGCCCTTTGGTGAGCACTGACTGTGTGCCTCTGTAGAGTGGCAGGAGGCACTGCCGTGTCCCCGCATTGCAGGGAGGTTAGAGGCCGCACAGGTAGCAGGGGGCAGGGCTGCAGGCAAGACAGAGCGACCACAGGGCCAGGACGCATGCAGTCAGAACAGGAAGGGCTCACGCAAAGCTGCCCGCGGTTCCTTCCCCCAGTGACACAGCCCGAGGGCCCGCATCACCCGCCTCCCGGCCCTGCCCGTGAACCAGGCTGCGTGGAGACCTCCCAGCAGGCAGGCCGAGCTCCTGGTGACGGGATCCGCCTGCTGCCTTGGTGCGGGCGGGAGGGGGGCACGCGAGCATGTCCTGGGCACCCGCCCTGTGCAGGCGCGTGGTAGGCATGGTCAGCGATCCCACGGGCGGGGGGTGAGTTGGGTGATTGTTTACAGCGGTGATGGGAACTGAGACGGGGGCAGCTGAGGAGTGGGAGAGTGCTACCAGCTAGGGGGAGGGCGGAGGGTGGGAACCCACTCATTCCGCGCTGTCAGTCCCGCCATCTGAGCCACGACCTGGGCTAGCGGAACTAGAGGCCCTGCCCAGGATGGGGAGGGGCCAGGGGGGCTCTGGGGTTCTCCGACAGGCCCCTCTCACGCCCAGCGGGCACAGTCCCAGCAAACACCTCAGAAGTCACTTCCCATGCCCACATCTATACACCACCAGCACCAGCAGCAGCAGCAGCCATGCTGAGGGTCAAGCTGCCAGGCGCCGGGCCCAATTCTTTATGAGGCAAATTCGCTGGAGTGGAGTGGTTGTCAACAAGCGAACCAGAAGCAAGGGCCACGTGAATACTAGCATCTGCATTAAAGGAGCGCCCACTAGAGGGACGGAAGGTCAGGGACGGAAGGACAGGGCGGCCGCCCTCTCCCGGCCCCTGCGTGTGCTGGGCACTGGGGTGGGCACTCCCGGGCACCATCCCCAGCTCTGCAGCAGGCGGGTGGGCATCCTCACACCTGTCGGGTCAGGGGTTCACTAAGGAATCCAGGATCTGAGGGCGCACTTGCTTGTCCCCAACGCCCCATTCCCTCCTCCAAGTCCCTCGTGTCTGAGGGCAAAAGCATGCGTCCTCCCCGTGTGCCCCCTCCTCCCCGTGTGCCCCCTCCTCCCGGCGTGCCCCCTCCTCCCCGTGCGCCCCCTCCTGCACACGCCTCATGGCCTCCGTGTGCCAAGGACAGAGGATGCCACCCTCCTGAACGGAGTCCCAGGCCCAGCTCCTTCCTCTGTGAGCCCTGGAGCCCCAAGGCCAAGGGCGCCCCTCCCTGCGGAAAGGCCATGCGTCGCAGCCGGGCCACCCGCGCTCCCGGCGCCTTACCTTGAAGGAGGCGTGCTGCTCCATGTGCCGCAGCAGCTGGGGCTTCTGGGCCGCCGTGTAGTCACACACCGTGCACTTGAACTGCTTCCCTGGGAAGAAGGGAGGGCAGGTGAGAGGCGCCAGGCTCCCCTCCTGCGTGTGCAGGCAGCGCCAGGCCCGAGCCCCGGGCACCGGAGGACGCCCGTCAGCGGGAGTTCAGGGTCTCAGGGGAGCCGGCAGGGAGGGGCGCAGACACAAGGCGGCCAGGCCGCCACAGGTCAGGGTGCTGGACGCCGGATAATGCCTCTTTGCCAGTCCTACCAGAATCCCCCTGAACTCCGCATGGGAGGGCGGCTGGACTGGAGGCGGCTCCAAAGGCACTGGCTGAGCTTCAAAGGGCTTTTAATTCATGACCAGAGACTCTTACCATAAAGGCACTGTGTGTAGCATTCACCGCCCCCCCCCCACAGGTGAGCAGAACCACGTACAAACTCGAGCGCACACCCCGTCTACGCTCTCTCTGAAGTCAGAGGGGGCGTGGCATAGCCCGGCTTTTTTGCAGTGAATTTTTTTTTAATATATTTTATTGATTTTTTACAGACAGGAAGGGAGAGGGTAGAGAGTTAGAAACATCGATGAGAGAGAAACTTCGATCAGCTGCCTCCTGCACACCCCCTACTGGGGATGTGCCAGCAACCAAGGTACATGCCCTTGACTGGAATCGAACCTGGGACCCTTCCGTCCGCAGGCCGACGTTCTATCCACGGAGCCAAATTGGTTAGGGCTGCGGTGAATTCTTGCACGGTCGGCGTCCGTACAAAGGGCTTCGTCGGGCCCTTCACAGACCGATGTCTCTCTGTGCCTGCTGACAGGCACACCTGTTCAAGGGAAGCCTCCCCCAGATGACCCAGCCCTCACGAGGCCCGGCGATGAGTCCTCGGGGAAACGGGAACGAACAGGGACAGGGCACGTTAGGGCACCGATAACTGGAAAACTAGACTCCCTCGCAGCTGAAGGGCGGGGTGACTGCTGCATTCCTTTCCGCTGCATTAAAAGATGCCGCGACGATCCACTGAACAGCTACCGTATTTTAAAACATCGGATCCACAAGCATCGATTTCATGGAACTGGGAGACGGGACGGGGATCACTGCCAGGTTTCCAGGCTGCGGTGTCCCAGCCCCTCTGCGCATCATACTTTACGTTGTTGCTGCTTCTTTCCACTCGTTTAATCAACAAAAATCAATCAAGAAAAGCCTCCTACACCTAAGACACAGTTCCAGGCGCCGGGGATACAAAACAAATACAGTAAAAGTCCAAAACCCCTGCTCGCGGAGCTCCCAGTCCAGCGGGAGGTGCAGAAAAACGCAAGGAAGAGAAAGAGCAGGAGGCGGAGGGGAACAGCAGGAGCGTGGAGGAGAGCAGGAGTGACTGGCGGAGGGCCCAGCGGCGGAGACAGAAGTGGTGAGAAGGAAAGGGCAGCCCGGGAGGGAAAGGCAAGCCAAGGAGGGACGCTAAGAACCTAGCTGGTTTCGGGGGGGGGGGGGGGGGGGTCTGTAACACAGTCTCTAGGGAAGGTGTCCCGGGAAAGGGCCCCCGGGGCAGAGGCCTGAAGGCGGGAACAAGGTCTCCAGTAACACCGGGCAGAAGGTGCAGACTTCCGGGGGAAAGCGACCAGCTCCAAGCCCGGCCAGGGAGAGCACACCGGCCTCTGTCCCTGCACCGCCTCCCAGACTCGGAGCAGGAGGCTCAGAGGGGCCGCGAGGTCAAGCTCAGCCCCCCCCCCCCCCCCCCCCCCCGCAGCGCACCAGAGAGAATGAGGTGGTCAGTAAGGCTTACTGTTCCCGCAGGTGTGGACCTCATAGCAGTCGCGTGACTACTGCCCCGTTACTCAGGACACGGCTGCTTCGCTATCACTGTATTTTTATTGTTTTGATTGTGGGTTTTTCCCCAGCCTCTGCTCACGTGGGAACAGCTCTGGCTCCGGCTTTCCGCCGCCTCAGGCAAGCCCTGGTCCTTAATCTGACAAATCCCAGCTAAGCATTCAGTCTTTCCCACTGACTCCCTGAAGCCCAACCCAGCTCCGGCCCAGGATCCCACGAAAGCTCCCACGGTGGGGAGGGGTCCCCAGAACATCCTTAAAGGTCGGACCATGGCTACCTCACCTCTAGTTCTGGAATGAAAGATCTTTATTGCAATCACTTGGATGTTTATCATAAACTCCTACTCTTACGTGTGATTATGGTAAGTAACAATATATTTACAAACATAGCTTGTGAGTCTTGTGACAGAGTATTCACAAGGCCCTCACGGAATGTAAAGTAAAACAAAAAATATTAAAGGCCTTTTAGGATCAGTTGCCTGTCTTCCTACAATCCGCCTTCCTTGCTCTACCCAGGCCTCAGGATGACATTCCCGGCCACTGTGACCGAGGCCCCCCCGCCCTCCCGCCCACCAGGACTCACCCCTCCTCCCAGCGTGCCCTCACCTCCCATCACTGCGCCCGCCCTGTCCACGGCCCACGCTCTCCTCCCATCACTGCGCCCGCTCTGTCCACAACCCATGCTCTCCTCCCATCACTGGGCCCGCCCTGTCCACTGGGCACGCTCTCCTCCCATCACTGCGCCCGCCCTGTCCACGGCCCACGCTCTCCTCCCATCACTGCGCCCGCCCTGTCCACGGCCCATGCTCTCCTCCCATCACTGCGCCCGCCCTGTCCACGGCGCACGCTCTCCTCCCATCACTGCGCCCTTCCTGTCCACGGCGCACGCTCTCCTCCCATCACTGCGCCCGCCCTGTCCACGGCGCACGCCCTCCTCCCATCACTGTGCCCGCCCTGTCCACGGCCCACGCTCTCCTCCCATCACTGCGCCCGCCCTGTCCACGGCCCACGCTCTCCTCCCATCACTGGGCCCTCCCTGTCCACGGCCCATGCTCTCCTCCCATCACTGCGCCTGCCCTGTCCACGGCACACGCTCTCCTCCCATCACTGCTCCCGCCCTGTCCACGGCGCATGCTCTCCTCCCACTGGCACTCACCTCCCTGAAGGCAGGCACCACTCCTCATCGACCCTGTGCCCCAGAACCTACCTTCAGGCCGGCGTAGTCAGAACTCAGTCCGTGGCTCTTAACGAACGAATGAAATTAGAAACCCACTTCACACTTTACTAAGGTCAAATCTGCCCGACAGTCCGTGCTTCAGGCCACGTTGCGGACTGAACGTGAAAGCCCGGGCGGGGTTGGATGAAAAGCGCCCCCAGTGGGAACACCAGGCGGGTGATCAGGGGCGCCCCCAGCGTCACAGGCTCGGGGGATGGAGGGCTGCGAGGGTTGCAGCTGCAGAGCCAAAGGCCGAGGCCTCCGGGGATGCCCATTCCCTGATCCCTTCCACGCTCTCCCACACTGTCCACACGCACGCACACACGTGGCATACACACATACACACACACGCACACACACACGCACACACACAAGTCCTGACTGACATGGGGCTGCGGCTGCTGCCTCTCAGGACATAAATTCCACAAGACGTGCCCTCACCTGCCCCGACACCCACAGCTGCTGCTGGACTCGGGGTGCCAGCCTCACGCCTCACGCCACACGGGGGGGAGGCCCGTACTCACCGTCCGCAGTGTGGAGGAGCTTGTGGCTTTTCAGCGTCCCCTTGGACTTGAACTTCTTGCCGCACATGTCGCAGAGGTGGGTCTTCTCCGTGCTGTGGCGGTTCATGTGCGCCTTGAGGTTGCTCTTGCTGCGCGTCGCGTACTCACACAGAGAGCACTTGAAGGGCTTCACGCCTGCCGGGGAGACAGTACATCCATGCCCACACGGGTACGTCTCCGGGTGTGTGTGCCCACCCCACCCTGAACAAAGCGCAGGGCTTGCCCTAAACACGTGGCACACTTTCCACGCCCGCTCTTCCCAACTGCTCCCCTCCTGAGCCCCCAGGCCTCCCCTTGGCACCTCCCCCCTCCTCCTCAAGCATATGCCCGCGTCCCGGCCTCTGTGCCCGAGCCCTGCAGCTCTCAGCCCGCTGGCTGCTCAGGCCACGGCAGGGCGCTGTCCACACACCTCTCCCACAGCCCTGAGCAGCTCCTCCACCAGGTGCTCTTCAAACCCACCTCCAATGCCTTAAACTGAACAACATTAAACCACCAAGGGCCTTGGTGAAAACCAATGGGGCCCGGCCGGCGTGGCTCAGGGGTTGAGCATCGACCTGTGAACCTGGAGGTCACGGTTGGATTCCCGGTCAGGGCACATGCCCGGGTTGCAGGCTCAATCCCCCTGTGGGGAGTGTGCAGGAGGCAGCTGATCAATGATTCTCTCTCATCATTGATGTTTCTCTCTCTCTCTCCATCCCCCTTCCTCTCTGAAATCAATAAATAATACTAAAAAAAAAAAAAAAAAAAAAAAAACACCAAGAAAATCCAATGGCAGCAGTTGTCAACCTGTGGGTCGCGACCCCTTTGGGAGTCGAACGACCCTTTCACAGGGGTCGCCTAAGACCATCGGAAAACACGTATATAATTACATATTGTTTTTGTGATTCATCACTATGCTTTAATTATGTTCAATTTGTAACAATGAAATTGGGGGTCACCACAACATGAGGAGCTGTACTAAAGGGTCGCGGCGTTAGGAAGGTTGAGAACCACTGCCCAATGGAGTCAGAAGTGAAAGCACATTTTATTCCTAAAACCAGCAGAGCTCCACAGCTGGTTGGAGGGGGGCGATGACTGGGCGTGGGCATCTTGGCATCCAGCTGCCCTCCATTCAACAAACACGGACAGACCCTGCCTCATGTTGTCACTGAGGCGTGGTTTGAAGTTGGGAGACCCAGGCCGCAGTGTCCAGGGGGAATGCAGACGAGCAAACAGGCCGCCAGGACCCAGTGTGACATGGGGGGCGCGGGGGGCGGGGACCTGAGCACAGGGTGCAGCAGACACACCGTAGCGAGCAGCATCCTCACCTTCTCCGCACGCCCCGTGACAGAGCCGAGCGCACGCGATAAAGCGTCCCCGCCAGGCTCTGCTCTCGGCTCCTCCTGCCTCGTCCGGCTCCCACCCCATCACTCCCGTCCTCTCACTGCACTGCTGGTCTCTCCACCAAAACCAGGTCACTTTCACCCCACTTGTGGGAAAGACTGTCCTCCATCCCCCCGGGAGCTGCCTTGTCCCCTGCAGTGTTCCGGCCCCTACCTCACAGCAGGGACCCAGCCTCGTCCCCAGGGAGCCACGCCCTTACTCAGGGGCGAGCGCAAAGCTGGCACCTGCTCTCTAACAGCCCCCCGACCTCCAAATTCCCAGAGTCCCAGAGACCACTCCCCACACTTCCCTCCATGGGCCAGCACCCCAAACGCACAGCCTCCATCCCTCCTTCTAGGGCTTCATATGCACCCAACTCTTCCACCATCCGATCCTCCCCCTCGTGGGAATAGAGGGCTCCGAGGTCAGACCACCAGCACTGCTCAGCAGCACCAGTACGGCGCACCCTTGTGGGCACCGGAGGTACTGCTGCGGCGGAGGCGCACCCTTGTGGGCACCGGAGGTACTGCTGCGGCGGAGGCGCACCCTTGTGGGCGCCGGAGGTACTGCTGCGGCTGAGGCGCACCCTAGTGGGCGCCGGAGGGACTGCTGCGGCTGGGGCGCACCCTTGTGGGCGCCGGAGGGACTGCTGCGGCTGGGGCGCACCCTTGTGGGCGCCGGAGGGACTGCTGCGGCTGGGGCGCACCCTTGTGGGCGCCGGAGGTACTGCTGAGGCTGGGGCGCACCCTTGTGGGCGCCGGAGGTACTGCTGCGGCTGGGGCGCACCCTTGTGGGCGCCGGAGGTACTGCTGCGGCTGAGGCGCACCCTTGTGGGTGCCGGAGGCACTGCTGCGGCTGGGGCGCACCCTTGCTGCCTAGAGCAGGGCATCCTGTGATGTCTTTAAGGAGAACTATGAAGATCTGCACATCGCTCACCCCCGCAACTGCAACTAAATACGTAACTGGGCCCTGGTCGAAGGGATGGAGGGGCACGCTTCTCGGTGTGCGAAAGGAGTTCTAACGGCAGGAGACCCGAAGACGTGGCTGCCTCCAGGCTCCTCCCAATGGAAGCGTGCAGGCGCCACGCTGCACGGCGGACACTCACCTTCGTGAGCCCAAATGTGCCGCTGCAGGTCGGAGCCGTTCTTCATGAAGTAGAAGTCGCAGTACGGGCACTTCATGGCCCTCTTGCCGATCAGCCCCTTCAGCTGAACCCTCCGGCCCAGCACCTCGGAGATGGTGCTCATGGAGACCTCTGCAAGAAAGGCGGGCGGTCATCGCAGCAGCCGGACCCTCGCGGCGGCACCTGAGCCCACGGGTCAGGCCTACAGCACAGAGGAGGCCGACGGGGGCGTGCCTCAGGGGTCACGAGAGGAGCTTTGCCTAAACCGTTACCCCAGGACCCAATCAGGCCTCAAATCCCAATATGCACTTGCATGGCATCGGATAAAGGCACCATGTGACACTGTCCAGGAACGCGACCGGTTCCCCCAACGAAACGTCATAGGGGAACAGGCGGGGGGGGGTCCTGTGAGACACGACCCTTCAGTGACATGCGCCTGAAGCAGAAGGCGTGGGTCTTGCGTCAAACACGCCGACCGGGAGCGGGGAGGGGCCTGACACGCGGTGGGAGAGGGATGCGTGTGACCCCGCTTGTTTCAATGCTGGCCCGGCGGTGATGTTGACAGGATCCTCATTAGAGACGCCTCTGAAAGCTGTTTGTGGGGAAATGACATGCTGTCTGGGATATACTTTCAAAGAATATTCCAGGGAATAACGAAGCGTGGGGGCTCCACAGGACCCAAGTGTGACACCTGAGGACCCCGCTGTGGGTACCTGGGAGCCCTCCCTGAGGAGGACCAGGGGCCGCGGGGACAGTACCGATGACTAGAGCACAAGGGGTGTGCGCATGTGATGGGGGCACGCAGGGCGGGGGGCGGGGGGCTGCCCCACACCTGGGCCACCAAGCCTCCCCCAGAGGGGCTTCGAGAGGAACCTAGAAAGGAACAGGAACTGCCTGGTGGGTGCGGGTCAGTGGCAACTGAGCATCAACCGGTGAACCAGGAGGTCGCTGTTCCGTTCCCAATCAGGGCTCACTCCCCAGTAGGGGGCGTGCAGGAGGCAGCCAATAGATGTTTCTCTCTCATCAATGTTTCTCTCTCTATCCCTCTACTTTCCTCTCTAAAATAAATAAAAGCATATTTTTAAAAAGTAAAAAGTAAACAGGAGTTAATTGGACAGAATGGAGATGAATCCCAGGTGGTGAGGACAGAGTGACAGATATGAAGGCCCAGGCCTCACCTTCCCGCATCTGAGTGGCGTGGAACTGACCAAAGGTGACGGTCACTCCAGCTCACAGAGGCACCTGGGGCTGGGAGGAAGCCCACACCTCACAGGCCACCACGCTGGGCAGGCCTGGCTCTGGGGTGGCATCTTCTCAGGGGCACCCGAGGGGACCCACGTCAAGGCATTCGAAGTTCATGTTGGAGAGGGGTCGGGGCTCATGTGACCACAGGGAGGTAAGAGGATAAATGAGGCAAATAATGATATAAGCTCCCGGCTCTAGACAGAGAGGACGGTCTCCCTCCAGTTCACGCCTCTCATCCTCCCTCTTTGCTCCCTGTGGTGCAGCGATGGGTATCGCTGTTCCAAAACGAGTGTGAGCATTTTCATATCGATCTCCCCCTCCAAGCTGCACAGCCTTACCCGGGTGGTTCGTCTTGATGTGCGACTTTATCAACCGATCTTCTGAAAAAGACTTCTCACACACAGGACAAGAATAACTCCTTTTGTCCTTAACAGAAAGAGAGCACAATCAATTGACAGTCTGGTTCCACCCGGCTCTGCGGAAAGGTCGCCGCCCCCACCGCCGACGCCGCCACCACCAGGAAAGCTAGACGCGCAGTGCCCCTGCCCAGGGACGCACATGCAGCCTGCACCTGCCCCACATCTGCCCGCACAGCTGGCCAGCCCCACAGCGGCCGGGGAGCCAGGCCACCCCGGGTCAGAGGAAGGGCTGGGCTCAGGGAGAGCTGGAGTCCTGTAGAGGTGGCCAGGCTGCAGGCGGGGCTCGGCCTCGCGTCTCCACACAGGCCAGCGCACATCGCGTCCCCAGCGCTCAGGGCACGGCGTGCACGGGGGTCAGAGAACAGAGCGTAGGAGACTCTCCATGGACGGCATTGCTGTGCTCATGTTACAGATTAAGAAACTGAGGCCAAGGGCGCCCAGGAAGAACCCGTGTCGGAGCCGAGTGTGCGGGTGCCCAGCTGGGCTCCTCCCGCCCAGAGCCGAGTCCTGCCCAGGCTGCAGGGAGGCCCTCACCAGGCCCGGCGCCGCCTCACCGGCTAACCCTAATGACAAACCAAAGGCATCACCAGCAGAGAAGACGACAGGCCAGCATCGCCATGAACACAGATGCAAACCCCCACAGAACGTGAGCACCGCAAGCCCAACGGTGCGTGAGGGAACCCTACGCCGCGACCGAGTGGGGCTGGTCCAGGGTGGGCGGGGCGTGCGGGGGAGGGGCGCACGGGGAATCTGTACCTTCTGCTCAGTGTTGAACCTAAAACTGCTCTAAAAAGTAAAGTGTGTCCAAAAGGCACATACAGTGCTCGGCACAGCGAGTGCTGGATGAGTGTGACCGGCGCTGCTGCGGTGGCCGTGGCTGTGTTCCCGCAGCTCAGCCTCAGAACACAGACCCTCGGGGCCCAGACTGCCTGGTGGACTCGCGGGACGGCCCCGGAGGCTGGTGCTCCCCAGAGTACACTTAAGGGTACTTTGTATTTAAAAACAAAACAGCCCTGGCCAGTTTGGCTCAGTGGCTACAGCATCGGCCCGCGAACCGAAGGGCCCCGGGTTCGATTCCGGTCAAGGGCACATACCTTGGTTGCAGGTTCCCCAGCGGCCCTGGTTGGTGTGCGTGCAGGAGGCAACCAATCAACCAATTGATGTGTCTCTGTCACGTTGACCTTTCTCTGTTTCTCCCTCTCCCTTCCACTCTCTCTAAAAAAAATCAATGGAAAAATATCCTCGGGTGAGGATTAACAAAAATAAAAATAAAACTTAAAAAAATAAAACAAATAACCAAGTCCCTCCGAACAACCAACTGGTGTGGATGCATTTCACACCTCTGGGGACCAAGCCTGCCCGCCAGGCCCAGGTGTCCGGGGTGCGGGCAGCCAGCGCGAGGCCCAGCCAGCGCCCAGGACTTCTGCCCACACAGCAGCACGGCTCCAGGCTTCTGTGTGCTCCCGTCACGGTCCTCCTCTGCCCCCACCCTCCCAGGTCACCCCGGCCTCCCGCCTGGCACACAGGCGCTCACACAGTGTCACCCTGACATCTGAAGGATGCGTGGGCCCCGCACCCACCCGGAGGAGACCCGTCACGCCCACGTCCTCAGAGCTGACGGAGGCTCTCGGGAGCTTTGAAGGAGTTTGCGGTGATCTCCCCTGAGTCCTTGGCATTTGATTTTTTTCCTTTTAATCTCTGATCGCCTGAAAGCAATTTATCTCAGAGCTTATCAGGGCCCCTCATTTCTCGATGCCTTTGAAGGCTGGCGGGAGGACATGGGCGGTGGGAAAGGGTGCACTCTCAGAACTCATTTATTTCTTTTTCAAAACCTCCGCTCCGTACCGGAGATGAAAACCCGGGCCGACAAAGCCAACTTAAAAAGCGCGGCCGTTAAAGCCTTCCTGGCGGAGGCAGCGGGTGCGAGCGGCACGCCGTGATGGCGGTGACAGACCCGGCCCTGGGAGCTGTGTGTTCCCAGGGAAGTGACCTTCAGGGCAACACCAGACTCTGAAAGGAGGGAGGCGGCAGCTGGAGGCCACGGCCCGCGGTGCAGCCCCCGGGCTCACTCTGGGCAAACCTCGCCTCGGTCTACACCCCTGCGCCACCCGATGTATTAACTGGCCTGAGTACACCTAGGAAACATTTGGAATTAACTTAGAAACATAAGGTGGGAGGCTGCACTCAACACTGTCTCCCGGATCGAAGGCCGCGGCTACGGTACCGCCGCCCTCTGTGCACTCAGCCCTTCGCTCCCAGCCCTCCTGGCCGCCCTGTGCTGGGCTGCGCCCCGAGGACAAAGGCGTGAGCCACTGAGCCACCCGCAAGGAGCAACACCACCCGAGCCCAGTCATCACCGCGGGACATGCAGGACGGAGAGGCAGGACAGCTGACGCTCCCCCTGTGAACAGTGAGGAAGGAGCCGGACTCGGGCTCCCTTCGGATTTCAGCTCAAGGGTCTCCCTTCACCCGCAGCGGCTCTGCTCTGCCAGGCCGCGCCCCTGTGGTTCGGGCACCGGGCAGCTGCCAGGAAGCGGCTCTGTGCAGCCGACACTCTGGTGGCCCGAGGTCCCCGGTTCTGGGGACACGCGCCCGCGGGCGACACAGAAACGAACTGGCCTGTGACCAGGTAAGAAGGCCCGCCCTCCCGTCGCCTGGGAAAGGAACCACTGTGTCCCATCATTCAAGGTCGGGAACATTTCCCTCCACCTGAAGGAAGGAAACCACCGCAGACGGACCGCGACTCCCAGAGGGACTGGCGGCAGCTCCCTTTCCTTCCTCTGCTTCGCTGGCACCGATCGTTGGTACAATTTTTAAACTAGTTCACCTTAATAGCCAAATAAATGGGGCACTGACAGGTCAGTGACTGACAAACATGTCACTCCGCCACCCCGCACACACATGTACACATACTGACACGTAAACGTACGGAAACAAAGGTCTCAGAAATAGCACTTACCTGGGTGTGGGCGGGGAATGCGGATCATTTCTGTTTTGTTCGGTCCCCTTTCCTTTAAGGTAGAGGAGCGGCCCCGTAAGGGATCGGGAATGGACCGTGACTCAGCCAGAACACACGCCGACCTCGTTATTCTACACGTTTTCTAACTTAGCCCTCACCACCCCGAGAATAGGACAGGGACGTCATGTCCATTGCACCGATGGGAAAAGTGAGGCTCCAGGAAGCTAAGCGGTCACCCTAGATCCCAGGCGTGGACGCGGGGTCTGCCTCCAGCCTGCCAGAACCCCAAGCCCCTCTCGCTGTACCAATAGCGTCTTCTCTCAAGACTCCCTTCCCCATGTTTGCACAGGGGTCCAGACATGTCCCCGACCAGGACCCTGCCCAGGCCCCACATCTCCCGATTCCAGTACAGCCCTGACTGTACGTCACACCGTCTAGGGCAGCGGTTCTCAACCTGTGGGTCGCGACCCCTTTGGCGGTCGAACGACCCTTTCACAGGGGTCGCCTAAGACCATCCTGCATATCAGATATTTACATGACGATTCATCACAGTAGCAACATGACAGTGAAGAAGTAGCAACGAAAATAATGTTATGGTTGGGTCACAGCATGCGGAACTGTATTTAAAGGGCCAGAAGGTTGAGAACCACTGGTCTAGTTGCTATGAGAGGGAGAGGTGCCAGGAAGCAACCATGTTAAGTGGGTGCACACCTTCCAACCCCTCGGTGGACCCTGGGCTGAGAAACGGCTGCGTCCCCGGGAACGAAACCCAGCACCCTGCGCCCTGCCACACCGGGAACAGACCGGGCCCAGGTCCACTGGGCGGAGGGCTCCTCTCCAATGTCCTCACTTTGTGCGGCATGGGACTCGCAGGGGAGGGTCCGGTGGGCTTTCAACACCCCTGGCCTCAGCCCCGAGGCTCACAGTGAGAACCAAGCCCCCTGACATGAGGACTCGCCCCCCTCAGGGCAGCACCCCCTCCCCACCCACCCAGCCCTGCCCTGGCATTGTCTGCACCCCGTTTTCCATCACGAAGCTCACCCATGCACCTCTGAGGAAGGGGGGCAGCACAGTCACTCCCCCTCCAAGTGCCCAAACCGAGAGGGGCCCCTCGGGCGGAGATCCATAACCACAGAAAGTGGACAAGAGAAGCTTCTTAAATGCCAGTTAGCAAGAAAAACGAAAGCCCATGAGTTGGGGCTGAAGGGCTGAGAGCAGGTCCCTGACACCCCATTCATTGCCTGTGACCCCTGGGATGTGGCCGGGAGGCAATTACCCCATCCAGGGGCCAGAACATAGCTGGGGGGACCCCGAGTCCCTTCGACACAGGCACTGGGCATGGAAAAACAGGCCCGGCCTGTGAATCTCTCCTCCAGCTTCCTCCTCTCATCAGGCCCAAGTCCGTGTTTGAAAACCCCGTTCCAGAGCACCGCGTTCCGAAATGAACGAAGGAACAGTAGGAACAGGGTGACAGCGCCCTGCCTGTGATGGCTCCAGGCCGGGCTGTGCGGGCAGCTGCCTCTCCTTCCTCACTCCGCCCTCCCTGAGGACGGGTCAACTGAGGCCCGGAACTGTGATCCGTCCTGAGGCTGAGGGGGCGGCAGTCCGGGTCCTGGGATGAACAGCGACACCCCACGCTCCCTGAGAATCCTGTTCAGTGTCGGCCTCCCTCCCTCTCTCCTGGCTTCACAGGCATTTCTGGCAAAGTCACAATAATGCCTCCTGACACCTGGTTCCTGGCCCCGGAGAACCTGGAAGCCACACCAACCTGTCAGCCATTCTGGAAGGAAGCAGGCCGAGTAGCAGGCAGAACCAGGGGACAGGCAGCCGCTGACACACAGCCAGCCACCCAGCACTGAGTTCCTCAGCTCAAGCATTCCATTCTCACCTCCCATTGACTCCAGGGATCTATATACATGTACAAACACGTGTGTGCATGTGTGTACATGTGTGTGCTGTTGGTAGTTGTGTTTCATGGATGTGTACGTGTGTGTATTAGACTTATTGAGGGATCACGTCATAATTATATAAATGTCTAACCACTATGCTGTATATTTGAAACTAGTATATCGAATGTCAACTGAAAGTGAAAAAAGTCATTTAAAAAACACGTGTGTGTACGTATACATATGTATGTGTGTATGTGCATATATATATTCCCGTGTATGTGAGTACGTAAGACAGATATGTACTTTTTAATACAGATTTCATACAGAAGGCCACGCAGGAAGGACAAGTGACACCCAAGGTCACACAGCCTGTGCAGTGCTGGAGACAGGATTCGAATCCAGGTTCCTAACCCCAGAGGGCATGTTCTTGCCCACACACAAAACCTGGGCAACCCTGACGTCACCCTTAGTGACAACATGCCACAGTGTGTGGTGCCAGGAAACGGTGGCATGACATCCCGTCCCCGAAGCCTCGCTTTGTGCCGCCTGAGGCATAGGAAGGGTGCCATGGAAACCAGCCCCACCAGGGCCCGCTGTGCCCCCGGCCCCCGCCTCAAATCACTCCCAACTGTCATCCCAACTAGATGAGTCGCAAAAATAAACAGTCATGCGATGTTATACAATCTCCCACCAAAGAAGTGAACAGATTTACCATGGTGAATATGAACCGCATCGTGAATAAACACATCACTTTTTTAAACATAAAATTGCTGGCCCAGCCAGTTTTGCTCAGCGATTGAGCATTGACCTATGAACCAGGAGGTCACGGTTCGATTCCTGGTCAGGCACATGCCTGGGTTATGGCTCGATCCCCAGTAGGGGCAGCCAAGCAATGATTCTCTCTCATCATTGATGTTTCTATCTCTCCCTCTCCCTTCCTCTCTGAAATCAGTAAGAAAATATTAAAAAAATGAAATGAAAATAAAATTGCTTCACTGATATTCTCTTGATTTCCTACAAATAACACAACCGTTAGACAACCGTGGTCGTCACGGTTCACTGTGCTCTTACTATGAACCAATCGCCTTATTATCTCTTGGCAGGCGCCATCTAATTGCCTCCTTCAACAACTCTGGTGGCAGCTATGGGGACGACGTTACCCGTTAGTATTCCTAACACATCGCTGAGAGAGCTGGCTTCCCTTCTGTTCTGCAGAGCTCCCTTCTGCAGACTCTCTCCGACGCTGAACATTTTGCACAGAAAGCAAGTTTATTCCCTCTAATCTTTTTTTTTTTTTTTTTTTATCATCAAACTGGAGGCTCTCCTGGGAAGGCTCTGGGAAGGCGGAGAGCCTGCGCGGTGAGAAGGCCTCTTGGTTCAGGGTGGACGCTGACACACTGGATGGACACGAAGCGGGGACACCTCCATTGGCATGAAGGTGAGCAAGCCATGAGCACCCAGGGGAGACGGGCTGCCCCGGCTTCTACTTACCAGCTCTGTGTGCACTTTAAGGTGGGCCTGCAGCTTATATTTATCTGGAGTCGAGTAGTCACAGCCATCAGTGGGACACTTCAGCAGGATGTTACTGTGTTTCTGAATGACATGGCGTTTAAGGCAGTTTTTGGTGATGGAGGAATAATGACACTGGGAGCAATAATACAGATGTTCCCGGGTGTGGGTGCGGACATGCATGTCAAAGTGCACTTGGTACCAAAAAAGTTTGCCTAAAAAAACATGTTCACGTGAGAACAAGGAAGTTTCTTTTATACTGAACTTGATTCTTTTTCACATTATTACTGCTTAGTAACTACTATATTTATCTGCGTCTCCTGCTGGTCCGGGTTCCCCTTCACACTTTCCACATTTCTGTCTGGAATTTACTTTTCAGAGGCGGGAGCCTGCAAACATTGAAGGCGCTACGTTTCTCGCCTGAGGTCAGAGCCAGGAGAGGAGGACCCTTCAGGTGCCAACCACTGTGATGCACACGCATATATCGAAGGGCCTCTGAACGCCAGGGATTCTGGGGTCCCCGATCCAGAGCTGGGCCTGCTGCTCCTGCCCTGCCAGCTCTCGGGCGGAAGGCCAAGCCTGCTCTGTGTCTGGAAGGTTCTATCGGGGCTCCCTGCAAGGCGCAGCAGCCTCCTCCGTGCCCTCTCTGCTCCTCTGGACCTCGGCCACACGTCAAGCCCTACGGGGCCCGCGGCCCGTGCCAGCACGAAGCTCTCCTTGGGCAACACCCTGGCAGAGGCGGGCAGGGCCTCTGCGTGCCGCCTGAGCCCACACTTCGCTGACCCTCACCCTGGCCGCCTCCACAAGGACCTCACCGCGGGGCCACCATCGCTCTGGAAAGGGGGGTCAGCTCTCGGGAGAGACGTGGGCTCACAGCGAGCACGAGGTGACCCGAGCGAGGTGGGGGGTGGCGGGAGGCCCCCAGCGCCCCGCCGCCTCTCTTACCGCAGTATTCACACTCCAGGTCCCCGTACACCTTCCGGATCCTCTCGCACAGGCCGGGGTCCATCCGCCTCTTGGCCAGGCCGTCCAGGATCCGCAGGAAGGCGTTCATGTTCGCCGGGCGCTCGGGGCCGGGGCCGCAGAAGTCAGGCGGGCGCAGGGCCCCGGCCTCCTCACCAGTGACCGGAGGAGGGTCCGCGGCCGCTGCTGGGTCCGACCCGAGACACCTGTCGGGATCCGGCCCGTGGGACGGGAGGCTCTCGGCGCCCTGGGTGTCCTGGTTGGCGGCAGGGCTTCTGGCCGTGGGCAGCAGGGGGGTGACTTCTGCGCCCTGAGACTGGGCGGAGCCCTCGGGCTGGGGGTGCGGGGTCCTCCGGGGAGCAGGGTCAGCCTCGGCAGTGGAGGTACCGCTTTTCAACAACAACTCACCCGACACCGCCCCTGGCGAGGGGAGGCCCGAGGAGACCCCCGCGGCTGCCGGCTCGCAGGGGGGCAGGGCAGTGCCTCCGGCCTGGGGGGTGGGCACTGAGTGCCCGGGCGGCGCAGGCTCCTGCAGCGGGGCCTCCGCCTCCTCCCGGGGTGCACTGGCCCCCGGGAGCGCAAGCCCCCCCTCGGCGAGCGGCAGCCGGCCGCCCAGCGCGTCGGGCTGGATGTCCCCGCCGGGCTCCAGCAGGCAGAAGCTCTGGTTGATGGAGCTGGTGAAGGCCGCGGCCTCGGGGGCGGCCCCGTGCGCCTCCCGGATGTGGGCGCGCAGGCGGATGGAGCTGACGAACTTCCGGAGGCACAGGGCGCACACGTAGACGAAGGGGTGCTTCCGCACGTGCAGCTCCAGCGCCTGGTACTTGGTGGCGCCGTGGCCGCAGAGCTCGCAGGCGAAGGGCCACTGGTCCCCGTGCACCAGCATGTGCCGGTCGCGGTCCAGCTCGTTCTTGAACTTGCGCTCGCACACGTGGCAGTCGTAGAGCAGCTGCCGCTTGCCCTCGCGCGTCAGCAGGCGGAGCCCGTCCAGGGCCTCGCGCACCTGCGGGTCCTGCGGGTCGTGGGCGTCGCGCACGTGCTTGATGAGGTTCTTGACGTCCGAGTACTTCTTCTTGCAGAAGCGGCAGTGCTGCTTGACCTTCTTGTGCACCCGCTCCACGTGCACCTTGAGGTGGCCCTTGCTCAGGCAGGTGAAGGCGCAGAGGTCGCAGGAGAACTTCTCGCCCGTGTGCTTGCGCAGGTGCACGTTGAGGTTGGCCTTGATGGCGCTGGCGTAGCTGCAGTGCGCGCAGGTGTAGGGTTTCTCATTGGTGTGGATGCGCAGGTGGGCCTGCAGCGAGTGCTTGAACTTGAAGACCTTGTTGCAGTACTCGCAGGTGAAGATCTTGAGCTGCGTGGGCCCGAGCCTGGGGACAGACACGGCACCGTTACCGCCGGGGACTCGGTACAGGCCAGGGACCTCTGACGCCTGAACCAGACAGCAGGGCCCAAAGGGGAACCACGCGGGATGGAGCGTGGACGGGTGTCACACGCACGCACGCACTCACACACTCATCAGCGGGCAGGACCGGAGGAGCGGGGAGGGCACAGGGATGGAAGGGGGACTCCCTGTGGTGGTGGTGGGGGCAGGTCAGCACTCGGTTGGACCTTAGTGTGTGTGCTGATGGCGATGCGAGCAGGTGGAGAGAGAGAGATGCAGCTAACGCGGGTGAGGGTGGGGGGAAGGTGCTGGAGCAGAGAGGTCTGCGTCCAGGCAGAACAAGGAGGCAGAGGCGGAAGAGGAAGAGGAATGCGGCTCACTGCATGCACCCTGAGCAGCTGAGTGTGGCCCACACAGGTTGCCTTGTCCTTAAATTAAGCATATAAATGGACTGCAGTCCGCAGACACCGGAGGGTACAGCTCAGGGGGGAATGAAAATAAATGTGAACGCTGCTGGCCCGCCTGCACCCGCGGCTAATTTAAGGGAACACATTTGGACCTTTCTCAAATGACAGAGGCGTCCAGGAGGCGACATTTAATTTGGTGCAAAGAGCTCCCAAGGCAGGAACCCCGGATTCATGGCGTTAACTAACACATCACAGAGTTTCCTTCTGTAATGCAAGAGCTAAGTGGTCACTGATCGATTCCGGATCAGGGCATATGCCCGGGTTGTGGGCTCAATCCCCCATGGGGGGAGTTCAGGAGGCAGACAATGTGAGAACCACTCTCACATCCATGGTTCTCTCTCTCTCCCTCTCCCTTCCTCTCTTTCTAAAAAGCAAAAAATAAATAAAAAACTAAAAAGCAAGATACAAAATTCCTCATAAAATATAACCCCAATTTTATAAAATATATGGCCTGTAACTGACACCAAAAAATGTTTACTTAAAAAATAATAAATAAAATATATGGCTTGAAAAAAGGCTGGAAGGAAATACATTAAAAATATTAACAGCGCTTATCTTAGGGTAGTGAAATTACAAATGATTCTTTTAAATACTTCTCTGGACTTCCAAAATTTTCTATATAATAAATCTGTACCCTACTTGTATGAGAACCTAACTGATATAACCTAATGGACATACTGCTGTACCCTAAAAGTTTCTATCTATAGTTTACAAAGCAAAATAGTCATACAAAAGCCTTTCGTAACTATAATCGTGCGTGACAGTAGAAACTGTAGATCTGTTAATAAAATATTGACCATCTCTCCACGTAACTGAACTAGCATTTAGTTGAACCCCGCAACAGACCTTGAAATACAAAGAAGGTAATCAGCTCAGGTCTACAAATCACCCTGTGCTGAGACCAGAATGATCTTCAAATTTATTCCATCACAGTTTTGCCAAAAGAAGGAGTACTGCCACTTCATCGATAAACGCCGTTGTTCACACCTGCAAGAGGGTGGACTGCGGCTGGGGATGAACGCAGCGGCCACGGCATCATGTCCCGGTGCAGTAAGAGCACCGCATGCGCCAGACACGCCACGTGTTTCATCACCCATTCCCCCCACTGCACGGAGCCAGACTCCCCGGACACACTTACGGCTGGTGTCGCGGACTCGGAGGCGAGACCCCCTGCCTCAGGTCACGGGAGAGCGACAGCTGCATCGGCAGCCGCCGTGTCGGGTCCCTCACACCCCCAGTCCCTGACACGTCACAGGTGTGCAATCTGCTGCGCTGACCTCGAGTAGAAGCGTCTAGAGCCGCCCAGGTCCAAGTGGCACTACCGCGCGTCCTCTCTGCCAAGACGCCCCCTTCCCTCTCCCACACACAGAGGGGACCCCAGAAAAGCCTCCGCGGGGCTCAGCGTGCTGCCGCCGCAGGCCACACACAGCCGACGGGCTGGCGGCCTGTGCAGACCACACGCTCCCTCCCTGGGCTGCAGACTGGCCACAGAGGGCTTGATTCTTCAGTTAAGTCAAGAAGCCAATGTCCTTGCCCTGCCGGTTTGGCTCCGTGGAGGGAGCGTCGGCCTGCAAACTGAAGGGTCCCAGGTTCGATTCCCGTCAAGGGCACAAGCCTGGGTTGCAGGCTTGATCCCCGGTGGGGACGTGCAGGAGGCAGCCAATCAATGATTCTCTCTCATCATTGATGTTTCTCCCTCCCTCTTCCTCTCTGATATCAATAAAAATATATTTTTTAAAAAGAAACCAATGTCTTTGCCCTGGCCGGTGTGGCTCAGTTGGTTAGGTGTCACCCCATGCCCAGGAGGTTGCTGGTTAGGGCACATGCCCGAGTGGTGGGCTTGATCCCTGGTAGGGGGCGTGCCGGAGGCAGCTGTTCGATGTTCTACTCCAAGCATGTCAAACTCATGGCTGGCGGGCCGCATGGCTAAGGCATGCATCCTGCCGGCCACGAGTTTGACATGCTTGTTCTACTCTCACATAGATGTTTCTCTCACTCTCAGACTTTCCTCTCTCTAAATATCAATAACCACTAAAAAAAAGAGAGAAAGAAACCACGTCCCGTACAAAGCAGGGCCCTGCTAACCTAGCGTGCTGTGCTCGCGCCCTCTGTGGGGACACTGGCGCCAGCCTCGCTGAGTCACACAGAACTGGCACGGTACCTGCTCGACTTCATGGGCTGCTCGTACGGCGTCTGCTGGATGGCGTACTCCTGGTACCCTCTCCGAGGCGCCAGGTCCGCGGAGGTGGCCTCGGGGCTTGTGGCTCCTGTTTCTGGGGGCCCCGCCTCCACTGGAATAATCTTGGTGGCACCTGCGGTGGAGGCACAAGGCACCGCGTGTTAGAGAGGAGCCGAGAGCGGCGCCGCCCCAGCCGGGCGCAGGAGCAGAGCCTGGGGAGTAGGGTTCCTTCCTGCCCGGTACCCTGCATGGCATCAGTTTCCCTTCGGTTCATACATGTAATGTGTGCATGTGTTTGTGAGGAGGGGCATGTTTTCTAATAGCCTATCAAAGCGTCCTGAGGCCCATTTTCACTTGATCTATAAACTAAAAACACAAGCATATTGATAGATACATGCGTGTTTACCCTCCGGGCGTTACATCAGTCCCGTGTGGGACTGGGACTGCGGAAGAGTCAACTGGCATCGGGCCCGTGTAAGCAGTGCGATCAGCTGGTCAGCGGTGAGCAGGCAGGCAGGCGGCCTGGGTCCATCCCATTGGACCTTCCCCACCACCCGGGCCTCTGCTTCGCCCAGGAATCACACAAAGGTCGCTGCCCTGCATTCTACATGGGAAATGGCCCGAGGCCTTTCACAGCAGCGGGCACTTCGTACGCGTGTACATGTGTGTGCATACACGCACATGCATGTATGGAGTGCAGTAAAGGAGAGGCCCCGGTCTACCCCGTTTCTGTGACAGCAAAGGCAGTGAATCATCCCTTCACTCCCACTGACAGGATCTCAGAGCACCGGTCAGCTTCTCAGATGGTATTGCGGCCACTTCGCCCAGACCCACACTGCTTTGGAGTGAGTGTGTGTGTGGGGGGGGCATGTAAAGGGGCTTTCCAGAAAGTTCCAGTTGCCAACTTTTATCAGGATCATTCTCTACTTGTCCCTGTACCCGGCACTGAGGTATTAAGAGGCATTTATTCAGCACTTTCACATTAAATAATGAGTCACTGTTAGCACTGAAAATAGATGCTTATAAGGCTGCAGCTGTTTTTAAAATCTTAAACTTGATTTTTATTTGACACCAATCACTCCAAATGGATTGGAAAAAATACACCATTATTTTACTTTGGAATCTACGATCACAAACTGCTTTTAGTCTAACCCTTCCTCGAAGAGACCTTTTTTTAAAAAGTAGTAAAATATGTCCACTTGCTACTTTCTGTGAAAGGAGAGGCAGACAGAAATGCCCAGTATTGTCAGCACTTGATGAGCCCGCTAAACTGCACAAGGGGACTCGGGCGGAGGGAACCGCACACACTGGGGTGAGGGGAGGGCGTCCAGGAGAGGGGGGGTCGGAGCAAAGGGAAGCTTGCGGTTGGCACTGCTCCTGATGGGGAAGGGGAGGGAGGGAGGGAGAGGAGGGGAGGAATGGGAGGGGAAGGAAAGGGAGGAAGAGGTGGCTGCAGCCAGTGGCCCCAGCAGCAGCCCTGGCACCTTTCCTCTCTACCTGCCCCACAGCAGCCCTGGCAGTGACACTCTGCTGCGACCCTGATTCATGGGTGATTAAACGGCGAGCCCGACAGTCAGCGAGCTGCCCAGGATCCCAGGCATCCCTGGCACAGCCTCGCCCAGAGACTCTCGTGTTGTCACTCCTCAACTGTCGTGGTCACCTGGGACGGGTCACCTGGGGCGGGTCACCTGGGGTAGGTCACCTGGGGTAGGTCACCTGGGACGGGTCACCTGGGGCGGGTCACCTGGGACGGGTCACCTGGGGTAGGTCACCTGGGGTAGGTCACCTGGGGCGGGTCACCTGGGGCGGGTCACCTGGGGCGGGTCACCTGGGATGGCTTCGTGTGCGGTTAACACCACGCTGACGATGGGCTTCTTGGCTCCGGGCCCCTGCGCGGCCTCCTTTCCCAAAGAGACCTTCTGGACCCTCTCCATCCTCTGCGTCCGCGGTCGCCTCGGGGCCTTTTCTCGATCTTCTTCCTTAAACTTCTTTTCCAGTTCAAGGTCAGATTCGTTACCTAGCGAGCCAACGCCAAGAGGGATAAAGTGGTCACAGCAGCGAGCGAGGGAGGCGCAGGTGACCTTCCATGGGGGCGACGGGGATGCCTCTGGGAGGCACACGGACGGGTCCGGGTCCCCTGAGCGAGCCGCCCCTGCGTCACGTCGGGCCTCGTCTCTGGTTCTTCAACTCATTCGAGTCACCCTGCCCAGCCCCCCCGCCCCCCCAGGCCCTGGATGCCTCCTGAGCCCCCCCAGAGTCCTTGACGTCAGAACACGCACACGGCAGGCCCATGCGGCCGCGGGCAGAGGAAACGCTAGCCGTGCGGGCGGGCGTGTGGAGATGCCCACGCGTTCGTTTTTCACCCACACTGCGCTGACAAACGTTCTAAAGTGCCTGTCCTACCTGCCGAGAACTAATAAAATCTCGGGCCTCGTTACTGTGAGGCCCAGGACAGTGGCCAGAGCGCAGTGATATGGACTCTACCCGGGCTCCCCACCAATGTTTCCCGGCCCACAGTCTTTCCATCTGACCTGCGCCCCTCCCACGGCCTGCTCCCATCCTCCGCTCCCTCTCCCTCGCTCTGAGAAAAGGCATGTGCACCCCTGCTTCTGGTCCCCATAAAAAGAGGCCGGGAAACCAGCACAGGCAGGCATGTGGCCTCTGTTGGGCACGTGGCCTCTGTCTTCCACGTGACCCTGTCTCCCTGCATCCTGACTGCAGAGAACCCCAGCATGTCCCACAGGCACCGTGCCCCACGCTGCAGGCTTCTGGTGAACTGACAGGAGGGAAAATGCCTCCCCGCCCCTCCCCGCCCCCACAATGCCAGGCATGGAGCCCCCCGGATTCCCCACAGACATGGGCCCCGCCCTGCCCTCACATCTGTCATCTGCTCCCCTCTCTGTCCTCCTGGGCAGACACTCAGCACCAGTCCAGGAGCAGGAGGGAGAGGAGGCGGCCAGGACCTGCGGCTGCGGGGACCTCCCTCACATCTGCTGAGCCAGCTCCTGGCGCCCAGAGCACCAGGCGCAGCGGCGCGCCTGCCCAGCTTTCAGGCTGCAGGCCAGGGCCATCACCCAGCACTCTCAGGAAACGGTTGTCACAGGACAGAGCGCTGCTTTTCAAACCAGAGGTTATAACCCACAGCAGCCACGTGTCTTGGGGAGAACAGTCCCTTAAAAGCCCGCTGTGCTCAGGCTCCATCGCCTGCACCAGGTCCCGCCACGCAGGATGCAGCAGGCAGCCCACTGAGCCTCGGGCAGCCAAATGCAAGGGGTTGCTCCCTCTGCCTTCCAGCCCCATGGGGCAGCTTCCCCCACGTGGTCACTGAGCAATGCAGCCCCAGGCTGGTCTCCAAGATGCTGGACAAGAAGGTCTCCCCTCACCCAGCCAGCGTGGCTCAGTGGTTGAGTGTCGACCTATGAACCAGGAAGTCACAGTTTGATTCTGGGTCTGGGCACAGGTCTGGGTTGTGGGCTCCATCCCCAGTGGGGAGCGTGCAGGAGGCAACTGGTCAGTGATTCTTCATTATTGACTAGAGGCCCAGTGCACGAAATTCGTGCACAGGTAGGATCCCTAGCAGCTGCTGGCTGCCGGCTGAAGCCTCCCTTCCTTCGTTCCGCATCACCCCCTGGTGGTCAGCGCACGTCATAGCAAGCGATCGAACTCCCATTGGTCAAACTCCAGAGGGGACACTTTGCATATTAGGCTTTTATATAGAGATGTTTCTATCTCTCTCCCTCTCCCTTCCTCTCTGACATCAATAAAAACATGTTTTTTTTTAAGAAAAAAAAGAATCATCACAAAGGTTGCAAGTGCCTCTCAGGTAAAATCTTCACCTGAGTGCCCTTCTCCTTTAAGAAGGACTTAACGAGAGGAAGCACCCCTGCCACTCTGCACAGTGTGACCCCAGGCACCACAAGCTTGGAAGGTTCAGGAGTCCCTGTGCAAGCCCCACGTACTGGCTTCTGTGGCTGCAAAATGCTGTTCAAAAACACCAGCTGCTGCACAGAATGGCATCAAAAGAAACCTGCTTTCCTGGTTCCTTTGACTATTCAAAGGCAGAATGAAGTAAAAGCTGAGTGCCTATCAAAAGTGTTATTTTAACTTGCCACGGCAGGGCAGGGGAGACGTTTATTTTGTTGTCCTCTAACGGCTTTAACAAGCTAACAGTCAAGGCCAAGTGTGTGAAATGTCGCTAAGCTGCTCTCTACAGAGCGAGAGTGAAAACAATGACGCGACAATTTCCCTAAGGGCGGCATATTGTGCTTGGCAACCGAGGAGCAGTCGCTGTGGGCGTCAGCCACGGGCAGCTGGGCATAAGGTCATCTCTGCATGTGTGAGAGGCGTCGGCAGCGGCCAGCGAGGGAGAAACACCCAGAGCTTCTACGTTTCCTGTCGGTGTTTGTTCTTGTCTATTTAGTCACTCAAATCAATGGAACTCGAGGCCAGTTTGTAGACAGGTCGTTGCCAGAGGAAGCTGACCATCTTATTGGCAGGGCCGTGCCTGCCAGGGCCTCAGACGCTGCCTAACTGATCACAGCGCAGAAAACAAACATGGGAGCCACCGGAGCGGAATTCCTACTTCTTACAAGAGGTGCACGACAATGAATGCAGCCTGCATCCATGAAGCAGAAAGGGGCCTGGTTTTAAGACACTAGTGCAGGGGTCCTCAAACTTCTTAAACAGGGGGCCAGTTCACTGTCCCTCAGACCGTTGGAGGGCCGGACTGTAGTTTAAAAAAAAAACTATGAACAAATTCCTATGCACACTGCACATATCTTATTTTGAAGTAAAAAAACAAAACGGGAACAAAAACAGTATTTGCATTTGCATGAGGCCTGCGGGCCATAGTTTGAGGACCCCTGCACTAGTGGGTAGAGCACGGCTGGCCGCAGGGCAGGAGGGGGAGACGTGGGAGGGTGCCTGACCCCACCTCACATGAGTGCGGCTCTGGACGATCGTCCGTGGGGACCCCAACTTCCTCAATTATAAAATTCTTAAACTGGGTCTGAAAAGGCGGTTTTCTAAGCCAATCTTAGAAGGTCACGTGCTGTGGGATTCAGCTGATCTTGAAATGTCAAAATTACCGAACTGGAGCACACCGATGGCTGCTGGGCGTGGGGGTGGGGTGACGATAAGCGGGAGCCCCGGGAGATTTTGGGGTGACGGGACCCTGCTGTCTCCTGCCTGCAGGGGCGGCTGCACGAAGCTGCGTGTGTGAGGGTGACGGGGCTATGCGGGCATCACCTCCCTGGCCACGCCCTGATTTTGTGCCTCGTGATGTGAGATGTAGCCACTGGGGGGGTGGGGGGGAGTGTACATGGGACCTCTTTACCGGCTTCCAGCTTCCTGTGAGACCACAATTATTTCCAAAGCACAAAGTTCTCCTCTGAAAGGGTTTCTCAGACTTTGAACCAGACGGCTCTTCTTTTCTCTGCGGAGCCCACGATTTGAAATATTTTATCGACCAAATTGCAGGCGTGAAGATCATCCCTTTGCCCGTATCTACTGCCAGATATGCATCTCCCTCACCTCACCGAGGGTGGAGACCGTTTCACCCTCTGCACCCCCAGATCACCCACCGAGTCACCCAGTGACTTGGGCTCCCCGGGCTCCAACCTCCCCAGGACACGTTCAATCAAAGATTTCGCTCGAGCCTTAACCGGTTTGGCTCAGTGGACAGAGTGTCGGCCTGCGGACTGAAGGGTCCCAGGTTCGATTCCAGTCAAGGGCATGTACCTTGGTTGTGGGCACATCCCCAGTAGGAGGTGTGCCGGAGGCAGCTGATCGATTTTTCTCTCTCATTGATGTTTCTAACTCTCTATCCCTCTCCCTTCCTCTCTGTAAAAAATCAATAAAAGTAAAAAAAAAAAAAAAAAAAAAAAGATTTTGCTCAGTCATAGCCTATGATCATGACATAAATAAGCCCTTTCCCAGAGGTGAGAGCTGTATAAATACGTCAGGAGCGGTTAGAGCTCTTAGAGACCCCGCCACGCCCGCCCTCCGGGCAGTTACCTGCGTCGCCCTCGGCCTCGCCCAGGCTCAGCACGATGATGCAGATGTGCTTCCTCAGCTGGCGCAGGTTGGAGAACTTGCGCGAGCACTTGGGGCACTCCAGGCAGCTGGGGGCCAGGCTGCTGCCCTCCTCCGGGGCCCGCGGAGGGGCCTCGCTCGGACCCACGACGCCCCCCACCGGCTCCTCCTCCGCGCTGGGCTTCTTGGTGGACCCCTTGGGCCTGCCCCTCTTCCTCTTCGTGACGGACAGCTCTACGGGAAAGCAGAGGGCACGATGCAGTCACACGGGCACTGGGCAGGGCATACACGCACCACCTAGCGTGGGAATCAGTTCAGGGTCACGTCTTCTAGGAGTGACAAGTGTGAGGCTGCAAACAATACCTCAGTGCTATATCTTTGCATCTGTAGGCCTATATACAGGTGGGGCAAAAGTAGGTTACAGTTGTTCAGGTGGAAAAGAATGCAATAAATAATAAATAATAATACAAGAATAAACTGTGTTGCCCAGCTGGTGTGGCTCAGTGGTTGAGCGACAATCTATGAGCCAAGAGATCACTGGTTCCATTCCCCATCAGGGCCCATGCCTGGGTTGCAAGCTTGGTCCCCAGTGTGGGGCGTGCAGGAGGCAGCCGATGGATGATTCTCTCTCATCACTGATGTTGCTATCTCTCTCTCCTTCTCCTTTCCTCTCTCTCTAAAACTCAATGAAAACTTTTTTTTAAGAAGAATAAACTGTTTCGCATACTCACAACTGGAAACCCACCCCTGCACAATCAGTGTGGAATGCGGTGACTTGGAGTCACTTTAGCAGGACCTCTGCACAGGCTGCTTCTGTAACGTGGGCACCACCAGCCCCGGTCCCCATCCCCACTGAGATCCAGGCTCAGACACCAGCCGACCCTGAACTGAAGCTCAGATGGTTAGAGGGACAGATGGATAGGAGCCAAACAGGGCTCTCCGGAGACCCACAGAAATTCCCCCTCCGGCAAGCCCAGCTGCCCAGCCTCCCTCAGGACAAACAAATGTGTACACACACACATTCACCCATATGCACATACACACACACACCCATATACACAATCACACACACTCTCACCCATATACACAATCACACACACACCCATATAAACAATCACACACACACTCACATACACAATCACACACACACACCCATATGCACACTCACACCTTCTCTTATACTCACACATACCTATGCACAGGAGCTGGGCCCGTGAGGCCGTTTTTTCGTTTTTTCTGGGACCACAGCCAGATTTGATTAGGAAGCGGGAGAAGGAAGGACGGCCCTCCTGCAGCCTGAGAAGATTAAAAGGCTGTAAAATAAGCCAGAGGACTTCGGGACCTTTGTGTTGTAAAGGGAGACCAAAATGATAAATCAATTACTGCTCAGTTCAAGGTCTAATTAAGTATCTCTCAAGCTAAAATGCGTTGTGAAGGTTAAACCTGAATGGAAATCGCTGGAGAGGAACTAAGCCTCCGCCAGCCTCGAATTCCATGGGCCTGCACAGAGGAAAGGAGGAGGGCTGGGCGTTCTGACTAAAAGACTTTGGAAGGAATCTTCTCATATTAACGCGTCTGAGCTATTAAAGTCACGAGAAACACCTTTTCAAATTAAATGACACAGGCACCCAGTCTTCGCATACACAGAAAATGATTCCAGGAGAATTGAGTCAGAAGCAAATTAGTTAATAAGGAAAATAATTTATGGAAGTAGCTCAGTGGTAAGAATTTGATTACACCTGGGACCAGAGAGCGGAAACCGCCTTCCCCCGGCATCCCTGACGAGCAGGAGAGAGGACAGGGACGGGATGCATCCGGAGGACAGAACTGGGGTGTTGGTGGGGCTGCAGGAGCCCAGAGAAGACCTCCTACCCCCGCCCCAGGCTGAGGGACGAGTTCCCAGAGGCGACCTCGAGCTGCCTGAGCCTGAGGAACAGGCAGGGGAACCGGGCAAAGACCCTGCCAGGCCCCCAGGCCCCAGGCAGAGCCATGGGCCAGGGCCTGCAGGATGGCGAGAGGGAGGCCCTGGGCCTGGGGGCTCACGGAGGGGGAGACGGGGGAGGTGGGCCCCCAGGAGGAGGGAGGGTTCGGGACCAAGGCCGGGGGACGGGGCTATCCCTGACCAACAGTAAGGAGGGAAAGTGGGGAGCCAGGACACATGCGCCTTATGGAACACCCATCCCATGGGAAAGGCATCTGCCCTATTATCACTTGTTCATTTATGATTTATAAACGGAATGAAAAATTCAAATTACTTTATCTCTGACTCACATTGCATTTCAGCAGGAAGAAAATCTTAATAAGCAAAGCCGGATACAAGGAGAATGAGCTGCTTTGTAACAGGATTTCGCCAAGTTCTTTCCGTGGGAATCTGGAAGACGGCTACTTGCCGTAAGAATTTTACAAAAGAGACTGCATTTTCCTGCGTTCACAGATGTTCAACCTGAGGCAGGTATACACACACCTAAAGTTCCTTTATATATATGTGTGTGTGTGTGTGTGTGTGTGTGTATATATATATATATATATACATACTAGGGGCCCGGTGCACGAAATTCGTGCACTGGGTGTGGGGGGGGGGGGGGAGTGTCCCTCAGCCCAGCCTGCCCCCTCTCACATACTGGGAGCCCTCAGGCGTTGACCCCCATCACCCTCCAATCGCAGGATCGGCCCCTTGCCCAGGCCTGACGCCTCTGGCCTAGGCGTCCGGCCCGGGCAGTGGGGACCTGCAGTGGCAGCGGGGGGTGCCGCGATCGTGCGGGCTCCGCCCCTGTCCCTGCAGGACACCTCTGGCTGAGGCGTCCGGCCCGGGCAGCGGGGACCTGCAGCTGCAGCGGCCCCATGATCGTGGGCTTCGCTTTAGGCCCAGGCAAGGGACCCCTAGTTCCTGGGACTGCCAGCTTCGACCGTGCCCAGCTCCCATCGCTGGCTCCACCCCTACTTCCTGCTATCACTGGCCAGGGCGGCAAAGGCGCCTGATTCTCCGATCATGGCTGGGGGGCAGGGCAAAGGCGGCCCCCCAGCTCTTAGCTCCCCCCTGGGTTTCCGATCACTGTCAGTGGCAGGGGGCTTCTTCCTGCTTTCCCTTTCGCCTCCCTGCATTGTGCCTACATATGCAAATTAACCGCCATCTTGTTGGCAGTTAACTGCTAATCTTAGTTGGCAGTTAACTGCCAATCTTAGTTGGCAGTTAATTTGCATATAGCCCTGATTAGCCAATGAAAAGGGTAGCTCGTACGCCAATTACCATTTTTCTCTTTTATTAGTGTTGATATATATATATATATATATATATATATATATATATATATACATATACCTATATATGTTATTTCAGAGAGGAAGGGAGAGGGAGAGGGAGATAGAAGCATCAGTGATGAGAAAGAATCATTGATCGGCTGCCTCCTGCACACTCCATACTGGGGATGGAGCCCACAACCCAGGCCTGTGCTTGTGACCTCCTGGTTCACAGGTCGATGCTCAACCACTGAGCAAAGCTGGCCGGGCCCACACCTGAAGTTCTAAAGGTCTGATCCCGTCTCTCTGAGCAGCTACACTCTGGGAAGCACAGGCGTCCTGACCGCTCAGCGGGAGGGGAGGTGGCTGCAGGGGCACTGAGGCTCCTCCTATAAGGTCACGGGGATGAGCCTGACCTACTCCCAGACTGGGTGGCCCAGGGTGGGCTGGCAGAGCGTCCAGGCCCTGGCACGAGGAGATTCACATCCCCCCTTCCCCCCGCTGAGTTTTATAAAGAAATCATTGACAAACACAAAAGGTATAGCCCTGGCCAGTGCTCAGTGATTAGAGCAGTGGTTCTCAACCTTGGCTGCACATTAGAATCACCTGGGAATCTTTCTAAAATCCTGATTTCTGGGCCTTTGTTTTGTGGCCCCATCCCATAACAAACAGAGTTTCCGGAGGATGAGGCCCAGAAATCAGGATTTTAAAAAGATTCCCAGGTGATTCTAACGTGCAGCCAAGGTTGAGAACCACTGGATTAGAGCATCAGCCCATGGACTGAAGGATCTCGGGTTCGATTCCGGTCAAGAGCACGTACCTCGGTTGCAGGCTTGAACCCTGGCCCCAGTCGGGGTGCGTGTGGAAAGCAACCAATCGATGTGTCTCTCTCGCATCGATGTTTTTCTCTCTCTCTGCCTCTCCCTTCCACTCTCTCTAAAAATCAACAGAGAAAATATCCTCGGGTGAGGATTAACAACAACAAAGAAAACTGTATTATTTGGTCTTATGTGACTTCCCTAGGTACAAGATGCCTTGACCACTGAGCACACCAGCCGGGCTGAAAATTTGTACACTTGGATCAACACCTCCCATCCCTCCTTGGCCACCAATGTTCTGCTCTCCGGCTCCATGAACTCTGCGAGTTTACATTCCATGTGCAAGTGAGACCACACAGGGTCTGTCTCTGTGTCTGGCTTATTCTGCTTGGCATAGTGTCCTCCAGCTTCATCCATGTTGCCAAAGGAGGAATTCCCTTATGTTTTCATGGCTGAATAATGTTCGCGCGTGTGTGTGTGACATTTTCCAAACCCACTCGTCCCGCCATCGACATTGAGGAGGTTTCCATAGCTCGTCTATTGTGCCTCCCACTGCAGTGGACATGGGGGGGGGGGAGGGGGGAGAGGGGCGGGGAGCTGTTATCTCTTTGAGAGGCTGATTCCATTTCCTGGGGATACATGCCCAGCAGAGGGCCTGCCGGACCCCATAGCGGTCCTGTTTTTCATTCTCGAGGAACCTCCATACCATTTTCTCCACAGTGGCTGCCCCAAGCACATTCCCTCCACCAGGGACCCTCCCCACACCCTCGCCAGCTCGTGATCGCTCGCCTTGCTGCTGACAGCCCTTCTAGCAGGTGCCAGGCGCTATCTCACAGTAGCTAGCGCCGGTTCTCACTGCCCTCATGATTGGTAATGGGCACCTTTTATGTACCTGTCGCCATCTGGACATCATCTTTGGGAAAATGTCTTTCAGGTCTTGGCCTTTATTTCTAACTGGATTATTTTGGTAGAGTTTTGGTGCCCAACATAGACCTCTGTCACCTTCCCGCTCCCCAAAGCAGACAGCATCACATGTGAACACCAGGCGAGACGTGGGCATGTGTGACTGCCCAGCTGCGTTCTCAGCGGGGAGAGGACGGTCTCACAGGCCAGGCTGGGCTGAGGAACTCGACCACGAGAGAAATGCTGCTTGTCCTCCTCGTGCGCCATGACTGGTCAGTGCTGGGTCTTCGTGCTCCCCTGACGCGCCGACAGCGGCCAGAACAGCTCCTCCCATTGTCTCTGCGATTTACCGCTCTACCGGGTGCGTGGCTCTGAGCCCTGGGAACGTCCGGGGGACTCAATAACCACCGCACTTCCTGCCGAGTCTCTCCTCGGCCACTGAGCCAGACAGGTGATCAATAAGCCAGCCTGCTTATTAGAAACGCGTCTGATAATTCCCAGGAAAGAGCAACTGGCTCTTTAGTGCGGCCATGAACCCTGGGGGTGCTCACGGCCACCACCGGGTTTCTGCAGAGGAGACCAGTGCTCACTGTCTCCCCAAATAAAAACAGTTTTGTGGGGGCCCCTGCCAACTCCTGTTTGCAGCTGTTCCTCCTGTGCTGCTCGGCTCTGTCTGTGGGGACCTGGTTACCCGGCCTGCACGCTTTCTCTGCCCACCCACCGGCTGCATCTGAGGCCAGCCTGTGGAGATGTCTGGGCAGGCACACGGTGTACCTCACCGCACACACTGACCCTGCCCACGAAGGAGTCTGTGCGGATCAAGCTTTTGGCGATTTGAATCCTTGTTCCAAGTGTGTGTGATCAGTTCAGAAATGCTGTTTTTAATATGTATCGTGCATGCTAGGCATCATGTAGGTTCTAAGAACAGCTTCCCTTTACTGTCCTCTTGGTGCCAGGCGGCATCCAGGAACTGCAGCCATGTTCTCTGACGTAACCCTCCCAGCCGCCTGCGCCAGCCAATCTGCCTCACCTTCCAGGTGAGCAAAGTGACGCTGAGGGAAGCTTCAGGGACTGCCGTTTGTGGGGGCCAGAGCTTATCTGACAACAGCGCGTGCTTTTTAATCTGCTGGATGATGCCACCTCCATCCATTCACTAATTCATTCATTCGCTCACTCATTCATTCATTCACTCGTTCATTCACTCATTCACTTGTTCATTCATTCATTCACTTATTCATTCATTCATTCATTCATTCATTCATTCATTCATTCAATCGTTCATCCATCTACTGACCAGGCACCTAAAGGGACAGGGAATTCAAACACAATCTTATTTGAGCAGATCCACAATTAGACAGTTATTGTGCCTTCTGGGTTAGATATTTAGATTTTCCACGTTTCTATGCCCATCAGACAAAAACCAGACACCAGACGGAAACCTAGAATCAAAGGATTTGAGAGCAACTCAGCACTATCGTCACAGACACACATCCGTGGGTGCGGCCCCCACCCAGCACCCGGCCCCCTTACCATCTCCAGCTTTGTTTGGGGGGGCAGGTTCGGGTATACTCAGAGGCCTCAGGGGAATGATGATCTCATCAACATTAACCCCTTCTTCTGCGTGCTTCTCAGACACGTGGGAGAGGAGCTCCGACTGACTTGGTGAGAAAAGGTTACAGCATTTACACATGAAGATGGCCGGGTTTTCTGTGAGAAAAAATACATGTTATTTCACCTTCACAGAAACAATGATCCCTCCATCCACCTAAGAAATCCTGAAGGCTACCCTTTGGAGCAGACGCCCGCCTCCCACCTGGCGTCTCTCTCGTGGACACCTGCAGGGCCAGGCAGCTCCCATCCAACTTCCTGTGGCCCCTGCCGGAGAGTTCTTCCCTCCGTTTTCAGAACTTCGGTCCTTCTGGATCAAGTCCGTTATGGACTTCCTGCTACCCAAAGCTGCTCCGCAGCCTAGCTTTCAGCAAGGACACGGCAGCGTAAAAACGAGCAGGGAACGTGAAGAATTATACCCAACTTCAAATGAATGCGCTGCCCTGGCGGCGATGGGGTATTCCAGCTGCACTCTCTTAAATGAGGTGCGAGGAGGAACCGATCAAAGGAGCATTTCTAAGCGCCAAGACACCGTTCCACTGGCTGGCACGGGAACCAGGAACAAGGAGGACGGGATCTGTCGCTTTTCTAAGCCACTCACTTCCTATTTCAAGGGTCATCACCGTCCACAATTATCTACGGAGAGTCCGTGATGTTCACCCCTGTGCTAGACAGGAAGACGGGCTGGGGACAAGTCCCTGATGTCCGAGCCTGACATAGTAATTACAGGCACAGGTAAGAACATTAAACTTAGGATCCAGTGACCATGAAAAGCTAGAATGTTTTAAGTATTTTTTATTGGCTTTAGAGAGAGGAAGGGAGGGAGAGAGAGAAACCTCAATGGGAGAGAAACATTCCTAAGGAACCCCGAGTGCCAGCCCTGGAAGGAGCCGGCTCTGCTTGGCTAGTGATGAGATCTTTGTTGAAGACACAGACACCTGCACGGCCCGGCAGCCTGGGTCCCAGAGCCCAGGGCGGGGCAGCATGCACGGCACTCCCTCCCGTGCACACACACACACACACACGCACACACACACACACACACACACACGCAGCCTGGGACTGCGCTGGGCCTGGTGCGGAGGGAACGGCTCAGAGGCGTCCGCAGAGCCGCGTGCAGACGGTAAAAGCCCGCGCACGCGAAGCAAGGGCGGGAAGGCTGCCTTCCCAGGGATGAAGGATGATAACCTGCCAAAATGCCAACAAAGGAGCGATTTCCCGCGTTAGAGCAGACGAATGTGAGCAAAACGGGCCTCGTCCCCTGAAGCGTGACCGTGCTGCCAGCTCACGGTGAGGAGGAGGCGCCATGTGGACGCCGCTTAGGCCCAAGTAGCACGCAGTCCTCCTGAGCGGAAGGGAGGCCCGGAGTGCGGGTTTGACCCCTCGGGCCCGTGCACTGCCCACCAGTGTTAGTCAGCTCCTCTGTGCCAGTAAAAGGAACGCCTTAAAACAGCCGCATCCACAAGGCCTGGCTCCCGAACTCCGACTTGCAATCAGCCGGGTCCTGTGACCTCTGACACCACTCGGTCTGGGGGCCCAGGAACACGTGGGGCCTCCGACCCCGCTCCTCCCTGGAGAAGGTCATGAGCTGGGATGGGCTCCCAGGTACCAGGAGGTGGGCTGGGCCCCGGGGCCTCTGGGCAGGGTCACTGGGAGCCGGCGGGTCCCACCCCTTCCTCTGGGCCCGGCAAGCACATGTCCTGGAGCGCGCCCAGCCCTGAGGCCCCTCCCCAGCTCTCAGGATGGAGGGGATGGGATCCGGGACACTGGCTGTGCACCCCACACCGCTGTGAGCACCTTCCCCACCCGCCACCCACGAGCATCACCTGTAGCGCGAGCCCCACCCGGCCCACCGCCGTCTTCCCGCAACAAGGGCGCTGCGGTGTGAGAGCAACGATGGTCATGGCCGAGCTAAGCATCTATCAGCAGCCACAGATGATGGAGTGCCACATCATTAGACTATTAAGTGACGTTACTTAGAAGCGATAGCTTTTTTAAAAGTCTCTCCCTTCATCCCTGATCCGTATAAATCACCCTCTCTGCTCCGTGGGATTGATTAGCTCGAAGGCGCGCTGGGCGCCCCAGCTCCGGGAGGGGAGGGAGGCTGGTCCTCCCAGAGCTGCCTTTCTGCTCCTTGTTCCTCACCTGCCCGAGGTTATTAAATCCGAGAAAGCAGGGCCAGCGGCCAGGGGTGAACCTGAGGGGGGGGGGGGGGCAGCGGGGGGAAGGTGAAGGATTAAAGAAGACAGACAAGAGAATGAAGCTGGGGCTGGGTGGGACGCCGCTCTCCGATGGAGAGACAGCGCCACCGCCTGCAAGCCGAGTCTTTATTTTATAGCAGATGCCACAAGGCAAAGCAAGGGCGAGGTCAAGATGTTTATAATGTTCTCGGGGGTTTCGGAGCTACTCAATTACATGCACCTGGTCAAGCTCTGTTTTGGCAGCACTTGCTGCACCTCCCACAGCCCATATCACTCAGCCACGTGGGACCACAGGTTCGGACCAGAAGGTCAAGCTCACAGCCATAGCCTCTGGCTGTCATTGTGCTGGGACCTGCACGTGGCTTTGCCACGAGAGGACCGTGCCCTCTCATCAGTCCGAAGCTTGAACCTGTCCGAACGCTGTGGCCGCTCCCCAGCTGGCAGCTTCCCAGGGGGAGTGGGGATATTGAGCAACGTAGAGCCATTCTGCTTCACGTCCACAAACACAGCCACACGTTGCACAGCTCAGTACAATTTAAAATACCTTATTCCTTTATCTTCAGGGAGAGAGGCTGGGAATAGGACCAACCACTTTCCTTCCATTTCGTTTATTTTACAGAACTTCTTTTTAAATATCTTTTTATTGCTTTCAGAGAGATAGGGAGAGGGAGAGAGAGATAGAAACATCAATAATAAGAGAGAATCACTGATGGGCTGCCTCCTGCACACACCCCACTGGGGATGGAGCCTGCAACCCAGGCCTGTGCCCTTGACCAGAATCGAACCCTGACCTCCTGGTTCATAGGTCGACGCTCAGTCACTGAGCCACGCAGGATGGGCTACTTTACAAACTCTTAACCAGCTACGGATACACCCCGTGTCAGGTCATCGTCACACGTACTGGGGACTTGCTGTAACCAAGTAACGGGATTCACAGAGGAAGAGTAACGAGCAGGAAGCTCACGCCAGGTGAACCCTCCGGCGCTGGCACCCAGCAAGGCTCCCGCCGGCCTGGGTAGCCCTCACAACAACCCCGTGAGATGGTTTTATTGTATTTCCTCAAACCCAAGACCTCTCCCTCACGAGGCCCCGACGCACACACCACTAGCTGAGAGAAACACCACCCGATAAACAAAGGCTCATCATCACACCAGGGAGAGGCGCCTCCGGTGGCAGAGATGCTGCAGGTGAGTCACGGGACCAAGGAAACTCAGCAAGGCTGCAGGCTCCAGGCCCAGCACCCACCGCGTGGCCCGGAGCCGGGGAGGCTGGCCGTGGACTGGGGAGAGCCCGACGCCCACCCCTGCTCTCCCCTCATAAGGCCCCACGCCCCACTCGGCACCCTCAACCACGCCGTCCGGCGGGAGCCCCACTTCTGGGTGTACCCCAGCAGTACCCTGCACCCCGACTTCCGGGGAGGGGAGGAGGAGAACCTTTTCTGAGTGCTGGGCACTTCCACACTCCTCCTCACAGGGACCCTGACAGCAGGGCCCTGGCTGGCCCTACAGGCACCCCTTCCTTAAGACACTAGCGCCCCCTGTCAGTAAGTGGCCATAATACACTGATTTTGTCGGAACAGGACACTCAACTACCATTTGCTGAAAAACTCATGACAAACGTACGAATTTATACGTGAAACGAGCCCCCGTGGGTGTCCCACGGCCCTGCTAGCAAGGCAGCCGCGAGGGTATTATCCCACTGTTGTGCCCAGATTTCAAGGTTCCCAGGACCCCCAGGGAGCCCGTCAGTCCGATGCAAAAGCAAAGAGTCATTCATTTCAAACCCAGGTTTGGCTCCCCTGCCACACTCACCGATGCAACGGTAAGCTCCAGTGGCCGAGCGAGAGAGGCCTGATGGGACAGGGGGCTTTAAAGGGGGGTGGAGTGAGGGCAGGAGAGGGACTGTGGGCCCCGCCGATTGGCCAGGCGCGAGTCGGTACAGGATGTGGTCATAGTGATGGCGTGCACTTCCCTTGATTATTATTGGTTAGTCCAGAGAAATCCTGGGTGTGGCTAGCAGCGGCTTCTTCCCGTGAGGAAGCACATGGCACCGTCCCAAGATGGAGGACCCAAGGCAAGATGGAGGGCGCAGTCCCTGCCCGGCTCCTGCTGCTGCCGCTCGAACTCGCCACAAGGCAGGATGGCCCCCCCGCACAGCACCCGCAGCCGGCCTGCGGGCAGACCGGGACTCCAGCGCGTCTGGGCGGCACAGGCCCAGCACACGGGGTGCGGCCGGTGGAGCGGCCCAGCTCTGGGGGAGCGGCATCCGCTCGGAGCAGGCCTGGCCCATGGGGCCGGCGCACTGCAGCATGGCGGCCTCCCCGAGCCTGGGCACGCGCCCCACTCCGCTGCCGCCGCTGCTGCACTGGGCCCGGTCCGGGGGGCAGCCCGCGCCGGGCTCCCGCCGTGGGCCGGGGAGCCAATGCCCCCCCATGGGGCCCGGCGGCCGGCCCACGCAGGCCCCAGCCCCCCCCCCCACCGGGCCCCGAGGGCTGCACGGACCCCCGGCCCCAGCGCGGGCAAGCGGGGAGCCGACCACGGGGGAAGGGAGGAAAGAGCGAGGCGGTGAGGCCTTCCGCTCCCATGACCTCCCCTGTGGTCGGTCGCCGCCCGGCCCCACCCCTCGGCCCGCCGCCGGCCACCACGCAGCGGGTCCGGGCACTCGGACATTGGGACCCGCTCCGGGGAGGCCAGGCCCTACGTTGGGCGCGGAGGGATCTCAGAGCCGGGCGGTCAGACTCCTCCCCCCGCACCTCCCGGAGAGGCGGGCGGCGCGCCTTTCACCACGTGACAGAGGCGGGAACGGGGACCCAACAGGCCAGCTCCGGGCCTGTGTGGCGCCAAAGCTACATGGTCACTGAACTCCAGGCAGGAAAGCCGCTGTGGGTGCATGCGTGGATGTGCATGTGTCTACACGAGAACATGCCAACCACATGCCTGCCGCAGAAGAGCACGTGGCGGACGCAGACCTCCCTGTGGCTGGGGCACCGGGGAAGGCTTCTGGGGGAAGGGAGGGAGTTGAAATAGTCCAGGAGCAGGCAGCACAGCAGAGGCAGGGCACGGGCAGTGAGGAGCGGGAACTCCTGCCGGCAGGGGCACGGCTGGCCTGGGGGGCAGCACAGAGGCGGCGGGCCTTGCCCTCAGCCTTGTGTGTCGAGAGGGGAAGGCAAATTCAAGGTTAGGCAGGCAACCCAGGCGCCTCTGGAGGGGCGGCAGCTCCTGGTCCGGGGAGAGCCCAGGGCCACGGGAAGCTCCTCGCTCCCCCACCCCACCACGAAGAGCAGATCAGACCCGAATGTGGTGCACGGGCCAGCGGAGCACCGTGCCCAGTACCAGAGGGCTGTGGTTCGGGGAGGCCGGGCAGGGAAGGCCAGGAGCTCCCCGAGCCGGACGCTCCGGGATCCCCACGTGTCGGCCGTGAGTGGGAAAAGCTTAAGTTTCCACGACTCAGAGTGGCACCCAACCTCCCCGGCCGCAGGATGGCCTCGGACTGCCTCCTCTGTGGGCCCAGAGCGTCGCTGCTGTGACTGCACCTGACTCCTGCTGTCCTGGGAAGTGCCCGGCAGGCGATCGGCCATCATCACCCCCAACCCCCCCCCCCCCTCCGCACCACCCCCATCTGCCCCATTTCAGAGAGAACGCTGGGCACGGAGAAGTTCATGAGTTGCCCCGGAGCCCAGCCAGATAAAAAGTCCACACTTGACCCAGCTGACCTTCCACGCTGACCGCATCTCTGCCTGCCCGCCCGTCCGCCCACCCACCGAGCGGCCAGCACCGTGCCAGGGGAAATGCGCTATTTCCTGTCCCAGGCGAGCTGGTCCCTGTGAGGCACGCAAGCCTTGGTCCCCAATCTGAAGTTGGCATCATGGTTACAGAGACAGTTCGAACAGTTAATTACAACTAAGAAGGGTCGCTACTGCGAAAGGGGGCTTTGCTCTCCGCCTGTTAGGATTTACTACAGCAATCCATCGCAGGGCAGCAGGGAGCGGGAGAACGGGCCTGCCGGATGGGGGCGCTATCCACTCTCCCAGAGCAAAAACACCAACACCAAACACAGGGCCCTCATTCATTCATGGGCGGGCACCATACCCGTGCTAGCGGCGCCCTCTGGTGGCCGGCCGGGGCACTACACCCTGCACTCACTGGAGCAGCACGGAGCTGTCCGTCTATTTCTCTACATGCAACTCCTCAATTTTTTAATTTTTATTTTTGTTACTCTTCATCCAAGGATGTCTTTCCATTGATCTTTTAGAGAGAGTGGAAGAGAGAGGGGAAGACAGAAACATCGATGTGAGAGAAACACATCGATTGGTTGCCTCCTGCACGTGCCGGAACAGGGCCCGGGCGGGGAGGAGCCTGCAACGGAGGTACGTGCCCTTGGCCGGAATCAGACCCAGGACCCTCCAGTCTCCAGGCCGACGCTCTATCCACTGAGCACACCAGCCAGGGCAGTCATATCAATTGTTAAAAATGTACAGGGGGAAGTGTAAAGTAGAAGGTTTGGGGGGAACAGATTCTGATGTGCAGGTGAAGGTTATTTAAAACGACACGGTGGGTCAGAGAGGGCCCCGAGGCCCAGACCAGAGACCACCTGAGCCCCAGCAGCCCCGTGCCCCTGACACAGGTATTTGGCCCGTGGGGGTTCCGTGTCCACTCTGCACAGGGCTGTGGGGGGCTGCGGGACACCCTGAGTGCCACGTGTCCAGCTCAGTGACCTCCCAGAAGCAGTTGGACAGGCACCTACCTGAGGCAGGGCCCAGGGCCCCCAACCCCCGACTGGCTCGCCTCCAGTGCAGGGGATGCTGTGTGAGCCTCTACATCCTCAGGCCTCCGTTTTCCCTCTGAAAGATGGGGGGCCCTAGCAGAGGTGGCCTTCGAATGCTTTAAAGTGGAATTGGTCTTCAGGCCTCATCCGGAGGCTGTGTAGACAGATGGGCAGAGTCACCTGGACCAACACAAAGGTGTGGGACAGCCCCACCCAGCACCCAGCTCCCTACAGCCTGGAGGGGCCCCTGTGAACCTGTCCTCCCCCCACACCCCACCCTCCCCACCCACAAATAATCCCCACGGGGCCCCCCAGCTCTGAGGCTCAGGGGCAGCATTCCCAACCAATGCACGCCCTAATCTGTGGTATGATCATCATGCCTCTCATAAAATGCCGACGAGCGCGCCAACTTCCACAGCTCACCGAGTTAACATTTTTATTAAAAGCAAGAGAGAAATCCTGCGAGTGTTCTTTTGCTGAAACCGGATTAACAGAATAACATGAGAAATGCCGGGGCTCGGCTATAATTAAGGCGGGGCCCGCGGTGGCACTTTAATGTTAGGCATCCATATGTCTTCCGTGCTGCAACTTGGCGTCATTCTCCTAAAGTTATTTCTCAGCCCGCTCCCAGCGAGAGCCCTGGGCAGGCGCACATTTAACACTGTCACCGCCGAAGGGAAAACACCCCAAACACTTCATGTAAGCAGGAGCAGCCCCCATTCTCTAAGTGCCAGCAGGACCCCAGCAGATGTGTGGTTAGCTCCGAGGATGTCGGGAGCCCCCCTACCCCCCATGTAGCCTTCTGTCATCACAGCTGCCTCTAGAGTGGCCACGTCGCTGGGATCACAGCCATGTTAAACACAAAATGTGCTGCCCGACCGGCATGGCTCAGTGGTTGAGCATTAACCTATGAACCAGGAGGTCGCGGTTCGATTCCCGGCTGGGGCACATGCCCAGGTTGCGGGCTGGATCTCCAGTGGGGCTGTGCAAGAGGCAGCCTGTCAGTGATTTTCTGTCATCATTGATGTTTCTATCTCTCTCACTCTCACTCTCGGAAATCACTAAATGTATAAAAATGTATTTTTAAATGTGCTCATAGGGTTGTGAAGACCTGGGGGGGGGGGGGCTGGGAGGAACGAGGTAAAGAGGCGGAAATGGGCGGCATCTGTAATACTATCAACAATAAAAAGCATATTTTTAAAAATGAATAGAAATAACTAATTTTTATGTGCCGAGTCCTCTCCCACTGTGCAGTGGATGTGAGGGGACAGCAGTGCCCACGGCCACCGCGCCACCGGCCCCGCGTTTCCAGTTTCGCTGTCTGGGTTTCCTTCGGTCCCTTTGTGCGGCTGACCCACCCTTTCCTCACTGCTGAAGGTGAAGGGCTGGGACACTTAGCCCTGCCGACCAGAGTCCCTGCCCGCACTGCTGGGCAGAGGCCGCCGACGGACACATTTCCGCTCACCGCTGTCCCGGCCCGGAAGCCGGCTGTGCGCTCCGGGCCCCGGGGTCGTCCTGGAAGGAGATGGAATAACAGCCGGGCGGAACTGCAGGCCGAGGTCAGAGACATGCAGATCCGTCTGCAAACCTTAAGTGGAAGGCTGAGCCCCGCCTCGGTGATGCAGTGTTCTGAACCTGAAAATTAATTCTAGGAGAAAGAACTGCCTTTGATATTCAAACCTGTCAAAGGTCCTTCCCCAGAAGAGACCGTTCAATTCAAGCGGGAAGAGCCGCGGGGCAAGGAGACCCTCCAGCCGCCTCCGCCCCCTCGCAGCCCCCAGTCCGCTCCCCGCTTCCTGGGGACTCAGACAGGACCTGAGCATTAGGTGTACTTCCCAGACACCTGAGCTACTCTGTTCTGATTAGGGAAAAAGTGACTTTAACTTATGTGTATTAATCTCACAATTCCACATGTAGTGAATGTGCAACATCAATCACACACTGAGCCAGCTCGGCATGTTCGGAATCGAGTACGGCACAGACCCGCCTCCAGGAACATAAATAATTTTGCTCGTGAGAATAATTTGAAGTGACTGCAGGGTCTTTGTGGGTTTTTTACACCGGTGCCCCGCTGCACGCATTTGTGCACATTTAAAGGAAATTAATGAGAAGGTGGCTGGTGGGACTGGGCGAGACGGGTTGCGCCGTGGCTCGAAGGGCGTCTGCCGAGTGAGCGGGGTCCCTCCCGCAGGTGGGGTCCCTCGGCCTGGCCTGCGGGGATCGGGCTGAAACCGGCTCTCCGACATCCCCCGAGGGGTCCCAGAGTGCGAGAAGTTGCTGTCATCCAGGGTGTGGAACACAAACCCAAGTGTGCAGTAACCAGCTTCGGGCCAACAGTGACCCAGCAACAACATAACCCACAGCCAAATGTGGAACGTGCGGCCCCGGGAAAAATCGGGCTCCCTGCTCTCTGGTTTTGGGGTGCGTCACCCGAGAACTGCCGCCGCCAAGTCACTGCAGCTCGGCAGCTCCTGCGTCGCTTGGTGGTCAGTGCACATCATAGCAACCGGTCGGACACTTAGCATATTAGCCAATGCTAAGAGGGAATCACTGACCAGCTGCCTCTTACATTGTGGGGATTGAGCCCACAATCGGAGCATGTGCCCAGACCAGGAATCGAAGCCTGACCTCCCCAGGACACCCCAGGCCTCCCTGTGTCTCCCCAGGGCACCCACGCCTCCCTGGAAGCTCACACCCGTGCCTATCCCCACAAAAGGAGAAGCAGGGTTCATTCCTTTCGCTACAATATAAGACATACACTCACTCTGGAAATTCACATACTTAAAAAAGTAAAAGATAAACAAACACGTCTGGGGAAAACCCTAAAATAAAATACAACAGGAACAGACGAAGGGAGGCCCGTGTGAATGAGCACCCACCCCGCACGGCAACGGGAGGGGGGAGCCCCAGCAGCCAGGGAGCTGGTGTCTGCACCGCAGGCCTCAGGCTGAGCGAGAAGAGACCACAGTGCCGGGGGACACGGTCCTAGACCCCCGCGGAGGCCTGAGACCCAGACAGTACGAAACCCCGCATGCAAACCCTGCACGCACTGTCCCCGGCGCACACAGACACGGTGTGACCCACACAGCAGGCCCAGCCGGAGGCAACAGTAACTAATGACAGGAATGAGTTCTGTAAGGGCCCTGTCCTCGCCCTTCGTCTGGCCATGACGCGCGACGACGCAGGGACAAGCCATCCCCGGTCTGTGTAGACGTCCCTCCCAGCCGTAAGGACTCGGTGTCTCTCCTTTCTGGGGGGGCCCCTTGCGGAGGGCTCCAGAGAGAAGCCCTGCCATCAACGGGACACGCGTTCCTTCCCGCCTCCCCCCCACAGCTGGAGCACCCTTTCACCCCAGCTAAGCCCTGCACACCCTGCGTGACCTCCGCAGTTGGAGCACAGGTGCCCCCCTTCACCTCCTCACACAGGCGGTTCCTTCTGAGCGCTCGCAGCAGCCTCGGCCTCAGCCGCGCAGGTTAAGGTTAAGGGGCCCAGGTGTGAGCAGGGGCTCAGCCAGGGCCGGCGCCCTCAACCCCGCCGGCCTCCCCACGACCCCCACATACAACTGTTTTTTCCTAATTGAGTTGAGATCTCTTTTATGAGTTCTACTATTTTACTGACAGATCTTTTCCCCATACACAATCATATTCTCTGTGAGTACTAAATCTGTATCTGCTTTTTCTTACTGGCTGACATCTTCAATAAAAGATGAAATGGAGCCTGGCCAGTGTGGCTCAATGGCCGGGCGTCAACCCATGAACTAGGCCAGTGGTCCGCAAACTCATTAGTCAACAGGGCCAAGTATCAACAGTACGACGATTGAAATTTCTTTTGAGAGCCAAATTTTTTAAACTTAAACTATATAGGTAGGTACATTGTTATTAACTTAATTAGGATGCTCCTAAGGCTTAGGAAGAGCCACACTCAAGGGGCCAAAGAGCCGCATGTGGCTCGAGAGCCGCAGCTCACCTTCGATTCCTGGTCAGGGCATGTGCCTGAGGCAGGGGTCCTCAAACTACGGCCCGTGGGCCACATGCAAATACAAATATTGTATTTGTTCCCGTTTTGTTTTTTTACTTCAAAATAAGATATGTGGCCGTAGCCGGTTTGGCTCAGTGGATAGAGCGTCGGCCTGTGGACTGAAGGGTCCCAGGTTCGATTCCGGTCAAGGGCATGTACCTTGGTTGCGGGCGCGTCTCCAGTGGGGAGTGTGCAGGAGGCAGCTGATCAATGTTTCTCTCTCATCGATGTTTCTAACTCTCTATCCCTTTCCCTTCCTCTCTGTAAAAAATCAATAAAATATATATTTAAAAAAAAAAATAAGATATGTGCAGTGTGCATAGGAATTTGCTCATGGTTGTTTTTTAAACTATAGTCCGGCCCTCGAACGGTGTGAGGGACAGTGAACTGGCCCCCTGTTTAAAAAGTTTGAGGACCCCTGGAGGTGTGGGTTCAATCCCCAGTAGGGGGCGTGCAGGAGGCAGCTGATCGATGATTCTCTTATCACTAATGTTTCTATCCCTCTCCCTTCCTCTGGTCAATGAGTTTGCTGACCACTGGCCTAGTTCATGGGTTGACGCCCAGCCATTGAGCCACACTGGCCAGGCTCTATTTCATCTGAAATCAATAAAAACTTATTTTTAATAAGTTAATTTTTTAAAGGTGAAATAAAAGTGACAATAAAAACTATTCCTATCTTATTCTTAATTTCAAAGAGAAAGCTTTCATTGTATCACCAATAAATATGTTTTCTACAGGACTTTAATTTTTTTATTTTTCAATTACAGTTGACATTCAATATTATTCCATTTTAGTTTCAGGCACACAGCATATGGCTAGGCATTTATCTAACTTACAAAGCGTTCTCCCCGGTAAGTGTGGTGCCCACCTGGCACCGTGCAGTTATTACCACATTACTGACTATATTAATACCCCGTGCTTACTTCAAAGCTGAGAACTTCCACCTTTTCCCTTAAAGCCGTGGTCGGCAAACTGCGGCTCTCGAGCCACATGCGGCTCTTTGGCCCCTTGAGTGTGGCTCTTCCTAAGCCTTAGGAGCACCCTAATTAAGTTAATAACAATGTACCTACCGATATAGTTTAAGTTTTAAAAATTTGGCTCTCAAAAGAAACTTCAATCGTTGTACTGTTGATATTTGGCTGTTGACTCTGAGTTTGCCGACCACAGCGGAAGGAAGCACTCTGCAGCTTCTCTGTGTGCATCCGAATTGCCAGCATCACTATTCTTGCCCTTTGGGGCCGTTCTTATAAAGTAACATCAGGGTGACCTGGACACACCCACTGGGGCACCCCGACAGTCGATCTGGTGACCGAGGTGCTGCTGAGTGAGTAGCAGGCGGGAGGGTCTACAGCAGGCGGGCGTGGGTGGACCACGGGGTCACTCACATCCCGATCGGGACCGAGCGGGGCATTTCATCACGCTACTCAGAACGGTGCACAATTTAAAATCCACCAGTTGTTTATTTCTGGAATTTTCCCTTTAATATTTTTGGATCACGGGTGACCATGGGTAGGTAAGTGAAACCATGATAATGGAAACTGTGGGTAAGCGGGGGACTGTTATAATTAACTATTAAGCTCTAGTCCGGCCGGTGTGGCTCAGTGGTTGAGTGATGACTCATGAACCAAGAGGTCACGGGTTCGATTCCTGGTCAGGGCACATGCCCAGGTTGAGAGCGTGTAGGAGGCAGCTGGAGGAGGTGGCATGTGGGCTTAATGAAGCGGAGCAAGGGCCCCCAGCGGACCTGGGCAGCAGGTGGAGGGTAAATTCCAATTTATCACTGCGTGTCAGAAGGTCACCGGTTGCAAGGCCAGTCCCTCGCGTTTACTGCCTCCTCTAGTGACCGGTAGGACCCAAAGGCCCTTTCCTTCAGCAGCCCAACTGAATTCTGTCCCTTCCAAGTATCCCGGCCGAGTCCGCGGGTCTAAAGGTGCTGCCCATTTCACAGAGGAGGAAACTGAGCCAGGCAAGACGGAGGCTCAACCACAAGGCCGAAGAGTTGGCAGCGCCTGGATTCGAACCTCCCGCCCCCGAGGCCGCCGGATCCATCGCTGGCGCGTGCCCCAGCCCCGCCCGTTGCCCTGGAAACGGCTCGCGCACGCGCAAACACTGCCTCCCCGCTTCCGCCAGCACCCTTGCTACATTTTTTTTTTTTTTTAAGTAAAAAATCCCGAGGCGGCGGGATACTGCCAGTGGCGGAGCGTGCCGTCGAAGGACGCCGCTGCGTGCGCTCCCCGCCCCGGGACGCGGATCCCTCCGCCGCCCCGCAGCCGCCGCGCTTCTTCCGGGCCCCCAGCTGCCGGCGGCCTCGCGCCGCGCCCCACCCCCACCTCCCCTCCACCCCCACCCCCACCCCCAGCCCCGCTCACCTGCCGCTCGCGTCTCCATGGCAACGCCCCCACCGCGGAGGAAAAAAAAGCCTGGGGCTCTTCCAGGTCCCCTCCCGTGCCCACCGACCAAGCGGGGCGCCCCGCTGATGCTTCGCTTTTTATTTTTATTTTTTTAAGGAAAGAGCCGGCGAGGTTATGGCGAATCTGCGGCATCCAACATGGCGGCTGGAGTCTTCGCCCTCCTCCTCCCGGGTGGCTGACGCCGGCGTGGCGGACGTCAGCCTCGGAGGACCCGCCCCCAGCGCCGAGCGCGGCGAGGCCGGCTCGGGCTACTGCGCATGCTCGCGCCAGAGGCCGCGCTTAGCATCCCGTTCCGCAGGTTCCGCCGCTCCGCGTTTTGAACCACTCCTGGGAAGGGGCTATCGGGAGGCCTGGAATGCGGATCACAGGATTCGGAGCCTGCCCAGGTCCGCTACCTGCTGCCAGTGCTTCCACCCCCTGGTGTGGAGCTAGGGGCCTGGGCATAGAGAGTTCAGAGTTGGTCTCCCACTGCTGCCCTTTGCTAACTAACCCGGGGCAGCGATTCAACTATTCTTGGTCTCCGTTCACCGTTGTGTCAATCGGGTGAGAGTCAAGGGAACTGTAAACATAAGTCAGTGTTTCCCTGTCACGTGGCATTTCCCCCCAGTGGATGCTGTCAGCTGGAGCGGCCAGACTGGGTGGCGTCCATGCCGACAGAACTAACATAGACCACCTTGAGGATGCCTCCGCCAGCTCCTGTCTGCCTTGCAGAACGTCTCAGTGGGGTGTGAGCGCACCCCGGACACCCCTCCTCCCCCGGCTTCTGCTCACACACGCCTTCTGCAGGCAACAGGCTCTAGTTGCGATGCAATCACTTTGTTTTCGTGGCTGTTTATTGTTATGTTCCCTAAGTTACCCACACACCCTCCCCGCAAAGCGCAGGGTCCAAGGTGGCCGTTAGCTCTGCCACATCTTTCAGATCTCTGCTCGGATGACGTCCCCGAGGGGTCCCCCATCACCCCCTCTAAAGTAACCCTCCTCAGTCACTCTGTCTCTTCTACAGAGAGTCTATGACGACCTCCACTGGCTTTTCTCAGTTGCTTGCCGTTGTCCCTCGTGGTCACCCTTTAGCCCCAGAAACTAGAACTGAGCCTGACAGCTGGTAGTTAAAGAAATGAGTGCGTTTGTGCTGCTTGTACTGTTAAGGTTATCTTCATAACAAACGATAGTGTGTTTTCTGCTTATGGTAGTAATATAAAGTTTTCCTTTTAAATACATTTCTTTTACATTAGTCAACTTAAAATGGCACACGTGTTGCAGACAAGGCAGAAAGAAGTAAAAGTGAAGCACGAGAGAGAAGGCTGGGGAACACTGGCTTATTTTCATGGTGGAATGACCTCCCCTGTTGCTGCTCGGTTTAGAGAAGTTCCCCTTCAGCCAGCCGGACAGTCGGACAGCCGGACAGTCGGACAGCCCTGCTGCTGGTGCCCGTGCTCCACGGCTCTGCCCACACCCATAACACTGACCTGTGGGCACAGCCCTCTCCCCGAGCTGCCAGAGCACAGGAGCAGCCTGCCCGGGGGGCCTTGTCACCCTGGTCCCCGCGCCCACCCCGCAGTGCTGCTGAGCGAGCCCACTCGTTCCCTCCTGTTTCCAGCAGCCGCACTTGATGGCACCAGAGCTCCCAGCTGGTGCCATCGGCTTCTCGGGAGCCTGTCTTGTTCCTTCATGCTGTTCTTGGGGTCTAAGAAGTCATTCTAAGACCCCGCGTTTGCCCATTAAATATATGCCCAGAGGTATCCCCTCTGCCTCCCTTCATGCCATCCTCCCAGCACCGGGACTGGCATTGCCCAGGGAGGGTTAGCAGGGGAGGGAGGGCGTGTTCAGAGCTGCTGTGCTTGCTGAGCTCACACAGCAAGTCCACAAGGACCCAGGAGTGCAACGGGCCCTCCATGCCCAGTGCTCTTCCCGCCTGCCCGCCTGCCCTCTGGGATGTGCCCATTACCCCCACACCCTCCCGCCAAACCCAAGGCAATGGGAGGGCTCTTGGGACACACCCGCCGCACCCCATCCCTGGAGGGTGGCCAGGTGGAGCCCGTGCCAGTCTTTAACTTGGAAGCGGCCTCATTGATAAGCTTTTCCTTTCTGGATGATAAACATTTACAGTCATTGCTAGTTTGCCCTGAATCGATTTCCTTCAGGAAACGCGAGTCGTCCCGGGTTGCTGACAGTATCAGCTTTGTGCTGACTGCCTTTCCTGCGGCCGCATTGAAATGTTACTTATTGATTAGCAGGTGGGTTGTTCCTGGGCGGAACCCAAATGAATTTTGGAAATGAAGCAATTTAAAATTTGTCTCAAAACTCCGTTGCCGCAGAATGTATCAAAGTCAAATCTAAACAACAGCAAAAAAGCAACTATGGACTTGCGGACGTGGGGCGTGGACGCTGGGTTACTGAGACAGCTGTGGCTCTCTCTGTTACTCCCACGGCATTTTCCTCCTCCGTCCAAAGAGGAGTCCCTGTTAGCGAGCACAGCCCGGCCCCAGGCGCCCAGCAGTGACCCATCCCTTCCCAAGGGCCAGCCTTGCAAACGGAGAGATGACTCCACCGCTGGCGCCTCTCCGCTTCGCCGGGTGAGCAGCACATTTTCAGCCGGCAAACATCTTTATTCTTTTCATTTGCCGGGAATCGCTCAGAATGCCTCCAGTTAATGAAGAGGCATTTGCGGAATTAAATATAAATTGCTCCAAATTATATAATTAGTGGCATCCTGCTTCCACGGTGGTCCCTGGAGGAGATGAGCTCCCAGACGGCCGCCAGCCGCTCACAGTTGCACATGCTTGAATCGGTGTCAATAAATGTTGCAACACGAAATGGCATTTAGTTACAAATCAATAATTAATTTAAATAGCTGTATTTGTGTCAATAATTTTATAATTATATCTAATAGCTATGCGACAACAGGATAATTTTCATTACATGAAAACACAACAATTATATGCTTCTTTTTTGAGAGGGAGAAACATTGATCTGTTGCCTTCCATACAAGCCCCGAGAGGGGATCCAGCCAGCAACTTAGGTATGTGCCCTGACCAGGAATCAAACCCGCAGCTTGTGGCCTAGGGCCATGGTCGGCAAACTGCGGCTCGCGAGCCACATGTGGCTCTTTGGCCCTTGAGTGTGGCTCTTCCTAAGCCTTAGGAGTACCCTAATGAAGTTAATAACAATGTACCTACCTAGATAGTTTAAGTTTTAAAAATTTGGCTCTCAAAAGGAATTTCCATCGTTGTACTGTTGATGTTTGGCTCTGTTGCCTCATGAGTTTGCCTATCACTGGTAGGGGATGATGCTCCAACCAACTGAGCCACCCGCCAGGGCATGCTTATTTTTATAAGATACTTTCTTGATAAAGGACACATACAGGTGACCTCAAAATAATGACCCTAGAGCAGGGGTGGGCAAACTTTTTGACTCAAGGGCCACAATGGGTTCTTAAACTGGACCGGAGGGCCGGAACAAAAGCATGGATGGAGTGTTTGTGTGAACTAATATAAATTCAAAGTAAACATCATTACATAAAAGGGCACGGTCTTTTTTTTTTTTAGTTTTATTCATTTCAAACGGGCCGGATCCGCCCGCGGGCCATAGTTTGCCCACGGCTGCCCTAGAGGCACACAGCAATGATAAAGTCAGGGTTGGGGTTAATCACAGTCTGAGTGAGGTGTTAAAAATCTAAGTAGTCACGTTGTAGAGTCCATTAAAAATTGTATGAAAGAATATATATATATATATCTATCCCAGCCAGTGTGGCTCAGTGGTTGAGCGCAACCCATGAACCAAGAGATCTCTGGTTCGATTCCTGGTCAGGGCACATGCCCAGGTTGTGGGCTCCATCCCCAGTGTGGGGCGTGCAGGAGGCAGCCAGTCAATGATTCTCTCTCATCTTTGATGTTTCCATCTCTCTCTCTCCCTCTCCCTTCCTCTCTGAAAGCAATAAAAATATAATAAAAAAATAAACGTGCAATTACAATGCTAGTTGTGATTCAAAGGGTAAAAATCAGGTCTTTTAGGAGGTAGGTGAGTTTGGCATAGATGGGGTCCTGTTTCTTCCCTGGAGTTCCATGTGTCTGTTTATGAAATGCTGTGTCTCTATGAATTGAGAAGAGCAGGAAAGCGGACTATGAGTGAGTCAGAGATTTCCAGAAAGAGGAGGACCCACACCTAAACCAGGAAGGGGGGCAGGTGGAGACCAGTGACCTCATCCGTACGTAACCCGGTGGAGAGAGAGTTTAGTCATGGGTTTTTCACGTTAATGCATTAGCCAAATGTCCTAGGAGAATGGCTGGTTGATTAAACTGCCATATGGCCCTGCTAATTAAAATGAAATGCTAATGAGGCATAACGAAGTTAATTGTAAACTGAGGCAGAACATCGTGTGCCCGGGATCTAAAGGACACAGAGGTGAACCTGGTCTGAGAGGGGGGGCCCCCACCAGCAATTGCCACGGAGTCACCTTGAAGGCCTGTTCTAACGGAAAGCCCAGTGGCCCCCAACAGAGGCGGTGACTCCCAGGCGCCCGGGAAGGTCACCTTTCCCCTCGGGGTCCGACGTCGCAGTCCTGGGGGCGTGCAGACATGCTTTGTGGGGATAACAGGTTGGTCAGAACCATAGTGATGACTTTTACAGATGGGTTTGGGTAGGGGCACAGCAAAAATTCCTGTGTTTTTAAGGTGTTCGAAGCACCCAGAAGTGATGTTAGCCTCCTACAGAAGAAGCAGGGTGTTTTGACTAAGTGTGTAAATGTGCGAGGCCATCTATTTGTAAGGTTTTACATTTTGATCAGTTGTCCGTGTTTAAGATTTATTTTTATTGATTTCAGAGAGGGAGGAAGGAAGAGGGAGAGAGAGATGGAAACATCAATGATGAGGGAGAATCGTCGATCAGCTGCCTCCTGCACGCCCCACACTGGGGATGGAGCCCGCAACCTGGGGATGTGCCCTGACCAGGAATGGAACCGTGACCTCCTGGTTCATAGGTTGACGCTCAACCCCTGAGCCACACCAGCTGGGCCGCTTGTCTGTGTTTAAATAGTTTAGAGAAAAGTTAATAGATGTGTAAGTGGCAATAGATTGACTTTAAGCCAACTACAAGCCGTATTGTTGGAGCATGAAAAAATGGGGGTCCCAGCCACAGGAGGAGAAGCCAGGAGTGCCACCGAGCCCAGCGGAGTGCCGGGCGCACTGCGGGGACCCAGTAAGCCCTGTGACGGAGGGGGAGCAGGTGGGAGGGATGCCCCCTGGCGGTGAACCGGCGGGTGAGGAGAATGGGACATTTATTTTGTAGCCATTGTGTTCACAGCACTGTTTTTAGATGCTCAGAATAGAGAAAAAAACAGATTTCCAAAAAGCATGGGCATCTGGGTGCGCATGGCCGGAGGGCATGGCTCATCTGAACATGGAAATACCACGCTGCTGCTTCACAGAGCGAGGCCAGCCCTGGCCGGTGTGGCTCCGTGGGTAGAGCATTGGCCCACGGACTGAAGGGTCCTGGGTTCAATTCTGGTCAAGGGCACGGTGCCTCGGTTGTAGGCTTGATCCCCGGCCCTTGTCGGGGTGCATGTGGGAGGCAACCAACCTCACTTGGATGTTTCTCTCTCTCTGTCTGTCTCTCCCCCTGCCTCTCACTGTGTCTTAATATCAATGGGAAAACATCCTCGGGTGAGGATTAACGACAGAAAAGAGCGAGGCCATAGAAAAGTGGCCGAGGGAGTGTCTGAGAGACGGGGCTGGGCACAGAGGCAGGGTGCAGGGTGTGGGGGCACAGCCGTCTGTGAGCAGTTTTCTAGGCTCCACGTGGGTTGTGCAGGGAACGCCGGAGGGGGCAGAAGCAGGCAGCTTCCCGGAGACCCCCGAGGGCTGGAATACCTTGGGCTCCTCGTTCGCCGTGAGGCCGCCTCCCGCATTCGGGGCCCGGGGCTGGCTGCTGGGGAAGTGAGTCATCCGGCCGCTGCCAAAGTGGGCGGGGAGGGAAGCCAGGGAGACGAACAGCAGTGACCAGCCCCGGGGCGACTGCCAAGCCCTTCACTCCGTCCTCTGACATGGCCCCGCCATCCTGCGGCGAGAGGGGCGAGAAGGGGAGGCCTGGCTCCAAGGCCCAGAGAACAGCATGCCACCGGGTCCCACAGACAGCGGTCTCCTGGGCACTGGGAACAGGGGCAGTCGGCCCAGGCCTTTCTGCATGACCACCCCGCCCCCCGCCCGTCCACGCAGGACCTGAACCGTTGTCCAGGGGGTCAGGGAGAAGTGACGGGTGGTGGGAGGAGCCGTTTCCCACCTGCGCCCGCGGTGTGCAGAGCGGCAGGCGGGGAGCAGCAGGGTGGGTGCTCAGCGGGGCGCGGTGCTGAGTGGCCTGGCAGGCAGCCCCCTAGTGAAAGGCCGTGCCAGCTGCCGCCCAGGTCTCTGCTGTGAGAGGCCGCATTCCACTCCCTCTGCTGGCCTTGGTTTGACCCCCTGGGCATTCCACGTGTCCTCACCATTTCTTTTCTTTTTAAATATATTTTTATTGCCCTGGCTGGTTTGGCTCAGTGGATGGAGTTTCGACCTGCGCACGGAGGGTCCTGGGTTTGATTCTGGTCAAAAGCAAAGGCCCGGGTTGCAGGCTCCATCGCCAGAGTGGGGCGTGCAGGAGGCAGCCGATCAATGACTCTCTCATCCCTTCCTCTCTGAAACCAAAAAAAGCTTCTGCAACACAATGATTCTCAAAAATCATTGATGTTTCTCTTTCACCCTCTCCCTTCCTCTCCGAAACCAATAAAAAGATGTTTAAAAAAAAGCAGATGCAGGGCAGCGGTTGGTCTGGGAGTCTGTCTCTGAACTCATGATGAGTCCCCGGCCATGAAGTTAGACAGCACCTGGGACTGGAACCCAGGTCCCGACGAGGAGAAGGACGGGCTGCCTAGCAGCATGGCCTGCGCGCAGACACAGAGCACTCAGCCCTCATACCAGCTCCCAGGGATTATGATGCTCATTTTTGCAAGTGAGAAACCTGGGCCCAGGGAGGTACGAACCTCGTCAGCAGCTGCAGAAATGACCCGGAGCCCAGGCCCGATTCTGACCCCATATTCTCTTTTTTGTTTTACTCTTCATCCTCGGATATTTTTCTATTGATTTTTAGAGTGGAAGAGAGAGGGAAAGACAGAGAAATATCAATGTGAGAGGTACACATCAATTGGTTGCACAAGCCTGCAACCATCCTACGTGCCCTTTACAGGAATCAAACCCAGGACCCTTCGCACAGGCCAACGCTCTACCCACTGAGCCAAACCGGCTAGGCCTGACCCCATATTCTTAAGCGGCACCACGGACCTCAATGTGGCTCTAATATGAGCGTTGTGTGACTATAAAAATAAGCCCCTGCTAAGGAATGTCACCCAGTTACCACTGGCTTGGCCTGCCTGCAGCCGGGGCGGCTGAATCCTATTGGGGGTGGTTGTGCTGGCTGCCTCTGGGCTGGCACTGGCCAGGGCACCTCCGGGACAGACCTGGCCTCCCAGGTGTTTCCACTGTGGTTCTCGCTCTGAAGCCAGGGCGGGGTGGGTGTGGGAGAAAGGACAGTGAGAACAGCGAGAGGCTGGGTGGTGCAGGCTCGCAGCAGGGCAGGTGGCAGGCAGCACAGGCTCACTGGGTAGAGGGGCTTGTCCTGTGTCCTTGGGACCGGTCTCTGGGGGGTGGGGAGGGGAAGGGAATTAAAAAAAATATATATTCTTATTGATTTCAGGGAGGAATGGAGAGATAGAAACATCAATGAGGAGAGAGAATCATGGATCGGCTGCCTCACTGGGCATCGAGCCCTCGACCAGGGCATGTGCCCTGACCAGGAATTGAACCCTGATCTCCGGGTTCATAGGTTGACACTCAACCTCTGAGCCAGGCTGGCCGGGCTGTGGGAGGAAGTTTTCATGCACGTGGTGTCTGTCTCCCGTATGTGCCCCATGTCACACGGACAGTCAGCAGCCATGGCATCCCGTGAACATTTATGGAGCCACCGTCAGGTGCCAGACTCTGCAGGGAGCTGGGCTTCGTCCCTGGGGAGCTGGCTTTCCGGGAGGAGGGGACGCTCCATCGTGTGAAGACATAACTGCCAGGCAGTGTGGTAAGCCCATCCAAGAGGGGCGGGCCTGGGGCCAGGCGGGCACAGGAAGCGCTGCTGAACCCACCCCAGAATTGGGGCAACAGCTCAGAGGAGTCGAAACCCGAGCCAGGTCCTGCAGAGCAAAGGGGTGCTTGCCCAGGGGCGGGACACGCCCTCAGAGGGCACAGCGCGGGCGAAGGTGTGACAGTACATGGTGTGTCCAGGGCTGGGGATAAGCAGCAGCGATGGCCGGGACAGAGCCATTTCCCAGCTGAGGAGTGAGCGCCCACAGCTGCCCCGTCCGCCCGCAGTAGGGACGGGGAGAGCGGAACCTAATCCGCTCATCAGCTGGGCATCGCCCAGTCCTGCCTCCACTCTGGCTGCTCTGTCCTTCTCCTTAGTCAACGGTCACCACCCGGGGCCTGGGAACCGCACCGGCCGCTTGTTCCGTGCTGGGTGCTGGGTGGGTGGGCTGGGAGGTGAGGTCCCATGGCGACGAACGGCTGCTCATCACCTGTTCCTGTTCCATGATTTATTAGGGCGGCAGCCCAGCCGTGTTCCTGCACGCGTCCACTGCGTCATCACCTGCGCTGTGGGTGCTGGGAAGGTGGGAGAACAGGAGTCTTTTTAAAAAAATATATTTTTATTGATTTCAGAGAGGAGGGGAGAGAGAAACATCAATGATGAGAATCACCGACTGGCTGCCTCCAGCACACCCCCTACTGGGGATTGAGCTGCAGCCCTGGCATGTGCCCTTGACCGGAATTGAACCTGGGACCCTTTAGTCTACAGGGCAGCGTTCTATCCACTGAGCCAAACCAGCTAGGGCTGCATTTTCTTATTTTTATGTTTATGAAAAAACAGCCTATTGTTTTTCAATGAATATATGGTGCCCTGAATCCCAGGGCCCGCTGATTAGATTTACTGACACATTTACAGGGGTGGACACATGTAGGCTTTAGTTGTGAGTACACAGAACAGTTTTTTCTTATATTCTTATGAAGTCTTGTATTATTTATTTGTAGTGCAAACGTAAACCTACTTTCGCCAGCCTCTGTATTTAGCTACTTGAATATAAGTTTAGCAGGATGTAGGCTCCACACGGGTAGGATCTTGAAATACTCCCTCCATCCCGTGCCTGCCCCAGTGCCTGGCACAGACAAGTTGCCACCATCCATGTGTTGAGTAAATGAGTAGAAGTGTGATTAGTGATGTTTGCAGCAGCCGCAGGAGTCGCAGGAGCCATACAGCAGCCCGAGTGCCCAGCGGCGTGTCCAAGCTTCACAGCTAGCGAGTGGCCGTAGGTTCTGGGGGTGTCCGGGTATCTGCTTCCACTAGGCCACACCTGGCGTAACTCCACGTTGGATACCCGGCTTCCTGTCGGGGCTACGAGGAAAACTTCATGGGACCTGGGGCACGTTAGAAAGCTTGTGTTCTGAGCCGCGGTCTTCTAATCATGTGAATCAAGACAAGGGCTGTTCTAAACTCTCCAGGCCCTGCCAGCTCCAAACTCACACTTGAAAGTCAATCATTAGTACAGTATTTGCTTCCTGCCTCAGAGGAGAAATGCACGGGAGCGCAATCAAGATGTGGATATGTGGCTCTGGGGTCTTGGACCCTGAGAGGTCTGCATGGACCGTCCTTTTCCTGGGCAGGGAGCCAGGTAACTGGGTATTTGCCGGGCAGCGGCTGCCCTTGTCCTTGCTAGTTCTCTCATCTGGGGCAAAACATTCAGCTCCTCCAGAGCTCTTCTGTGAAAGTGAAGTGGGACAATGCACTTAAGACGGAGTTGAAATTGCTTGTTGCTCTGCTGTGTGGAAGTGAACACTGCTCACACTAACTGGCCCTGCTGCGAAGGTTGCTCTAGGGCAGTGATGGCGAACCTTTTGAGCTCGGCGTGTCGGCATTTTGAAAAACCCTAACTTAACTCTGGTGCCGTGTCACATATAGACATTTTTTGATATTTGCAACCATAGTAAAACAAAGACTTACATTTTTGATATTTATTTTATATATTTAAATGCCATTTAACAAAGAAGTCAACCAAAAAAATGAGTTCACGTGTCACCTCTGACACACGTGTTATAGGCTTGCCATCACTGCTCTAGGTGGCTCCCATATTGCAAATATTGCTTCGCTATGCGACTACAGTAAACACACGACCCATGCCTTTCTTTTTCTGGAAGAGAAACTATTAAACATGCAATCTCGCACAGGTCATTAAGGCAGGAAGAATGCAACCTTGACTGTGGCTAAGATCAGCATAGCCTCTGCGGGCCAGAGGGAGGGGGAGGCCAGGTGGCCAGGACCGTGTCAGGAACCGGGATATACCGTCCCACTGAACGCTCAGTAGATACTGCTGACAGGGCAGACCCCTACCCTCCGTGGCAGCCATCCCAACAGACCCGAGGTGCATTTTCTTACTTTTATGTTCGGGAAAGAAAGCCCTATTGTCTTGTATGCATTTCGATGAATGGATGGCGCTCTCAATCCCACCCTGCTTTTACTTTTTAAAAAAATATTTTTACTGATTTCAGAGAGGAAGGGGGAGAGAAACATCCGCGATGAGAGAGAAGCGTTGATCGTCTGCCTCTTCCACGCCTCGAGTCCACAACCGGGGCATGTGCCCTGACCCTGGAATTGAACCGTGACCTCCTGGTTCATAGGTTGACGCTCAACCACTGAGCCACGCTGGCCTGGCCTGCTTTTACTTTGAATCACTAAGCACTATGCTCACAAGACCAGTCCATGTTCCAGGATGGACGCCCAGCTGCTGCATCCGGTACCAACAGCACTGCAGCGCCCACCGCGTTTTACTCCCATTGGGAGATGCGCCGTGTGTGTGTGTGTGTGTGTGTGTGTGTGTGTGTGTGCGTGCGTGCGTGCGTGTGGTGCGCGCGGGAGGGAAGAGTAATGTGAACCCTCAGCTCTGCTGGTGGGAAGGCGAGCCCGCACAGCCGTTCTGGAGAACCTGGACTCACGCTGGTCCCACCCAGCCACACATCTGTGTTGTGACACCCAGGAGCTGGGGATGGGGCACTGGACACCTGTCTGGGCAGCTCAGGAGGGACCACTGTTAAGTTTCAGGAATTTGGTGAGCTGGTTTCTCCATTCAGCCACCACTAAAAGCTGAATTCCATGTTAGCATATCACATATAGCACCTTACATATGCACATACACTGACAACAACATACATGCTCCTGACTCACCTCCCTAACGACTTCGCCGCTTACCAGGAGCGAGGCCCGGAGGCCACCGCATTCTGCTCCATGGTGAAGCTACCTCAGGGGGTCCCACGGCCCAGGACGTCGAGCTGGCAGCTTGCAATCGGCCAGGGCAGGGACAATCACACACGGAAATCAGCGGACACCATGAAACCAGGTCTGTGTTTGCTTGTTTCTGATTTGCCCTGAGAGCCGATGGTGAAACATGGGTTCGCTGGAGACCAATGTTAATCCTCCTTCATAAATGAGGGAAACGAGGCTCAGCCAGGTTATGGAACGTGCCCCACATCTTAAGACATAAGCAGGAAAGACTGGATGGAGACCCAGGTCTGTCTCAGGCCTGTACTTTGATGAAGATTAGAAGTGAGTTGTTCCATTTAGACTATAAAATTCTCCTTACCTCACCACCACCAAAGCACTTACAACTTTGGGGTGTGTGTGTGTGTGTGTGTGTGTGTGTAATTCACTGGCTGCTAGGCCTGAGTACAGCGTGGAATTAAGAAAAGGAGTTTTTAGAAACATCTGCTTACCCATCGAGTGTCGCTAGCAGCTCATGTGCCGCTGTGTACAGAGCACATGAAAGATACATGAGCCCACTTTCAGGTGGCGCTGGGAGGTGGCAACTAATCCTGAACGTGGCGGCTGCGGTACTGTAGCTACTGCTTAACCTTACGCTTGTGAGTAAGTAATGCCACCGGCACACTGGAGGGGGTGACCCTGTCCCTGCCTGTGTCCAGACCTTGGCGCTTGTTTACACAAAAGTACTTCCTAAATTTTCCTTCGAGGGTGACTTAAAACTTAGCCCCGTTTTTTTCTTTCTATTTTCAAATAGTTCTTTCTCACTGAGTCATTCACACAGTCATCAAAGAACATTACAAAGCCCCTGTTTTGTACAAGACATGGGGGAAATGAGAATGAATAATGAATAACCCTCAGAGGCTAATAGCTCAGCATGAGAAACATGCATTTAAAACTTTTTACTTATTGATTTTACAGAGGACAGAGGGAGAAAGAATGAGAAAGAAAGAGAAAGAGAGAGAGAGAGAGAGGGGTGGGGGAGGGAGAGATTTGCTGTTCCACTTAGCTTCCTTGGTTGCTTCTTGTATGTGCCCTACCTGGGGATTGAACCTGCAACACTGTCAGATTAGGATGACACTCTAACCAACTAAGCTACCTGGCCAGGGTGAGAAACATACTTTTTTAGCTTATTATTTAAACATTTAAACAATTTTTTTTTAGAGAGAGATGAAGGGAGAGATAGAAACATCAACGATGAGGGAGAATCATGGATCAGCTGCCTCCTGCATGCCCCACACTGGGGATCGAACCTGCAACCCAGGCATGTGCCTTGACTGGACATCGAACCGTGACCTTGTGGTTTATAGGTCGACACTCAACCCCCCGCCAGGCAAGAAGCATACATTTTAAACCTGCAACTCTGATTAAGGCTCACAACAAGGCATGTGCAAGGGATACGGGACGTCTTCGTCCATTCAGGCCGCTGTAACAAAACACCACGGACTGCTCATCAATAGCAATGCCTTTCTCCCAGCTCTGGAGGCTGAAACCCAAGACCAACTGCAGGCTCAACCAACCTCTTGCCTGGGGCCAGGAGCATGTGGGAGGCAACCAATCCATGTGTCTCTCCCCCTCCCTTCCACTCTAAGAATCAATGGAAAAAATATTTAACAAAAGTAAAAAATAAGAATAAACCTGGGCCCGAGTCTCGGCAGTCTCCAGGGCTGTGGGTGGGGTGTCTCCCTGTTGCTCTGCATTCTGACCTGCACAGCATTCCTGGAGGTGGCTGGCGGGCTAACGGAGCCTGCCACAAGACTTAGAAAGACCAGTAACCAATGGTGCTAGTTCCACTTCCCTCACCATTAACACCAACCGACTTGCCAATTCCGCGCAGTTCCCATCCTGCCCTTTACCTTGTGTGCATTGGGCAAATGGTTTGGGCCACCTCTCCTCCCCCAGCCGTTTTCTTCACGTGGAAGGAGATGAGACGGTACAGCTGCAGCCGTTCCCTCGCTGTTCCCACAGCTTCTGAAGAGTTGGGTCTTTGGAGCCGATGGGCTTTTGCAGGAAGTAAAGGACCGGAAGTGTGTGATGGCGGAGGGTGGCATTCCAGGCCCTCTCTACTCTGCGAGGACCACCCTCACGCCGCTTGGAAGAAATGGTGGCTGACCACTGGCATGCGTCCCCTACACCCATCTGTGGAATGTTCCGTTTTCCAACGAGGAGTGGTGTCTGCCCACCCAGATGACGACCACAGGATTTGGAGGCCTGCGAGCGAGGGCCTCATCGATTCCAGGCCTTGGCAGGACGAGCTTTTTAAGATACGCGAACTCACAGAGGAAGCCCGGGAGAGTGGCATCATTTCATCCTCAGGGCACCGCACGTTCTCACGGAGGGCGCAGCGGAGAGCAGCGGAAGCAGGGTTCTGGATTTAGTTAACATTCCTCCGCTGTGGTTTATTTCTCTCCTTTGTAAATGAGGACGCAATGAGAAGCTGTAAACTCGTCCATTACTATTCAAATTATCTTTTTATAACATCGATTGGGGCACTGGAGAGAATAGTGACAGGGGGGGGGCGGGGGAAGCCCCACCAGCCAGGTTCGCTCACCTTCTCCAGAGGAGTGAGAATGAAGGAGCCAGGGGGTGGAAACTAACATGCTAGGGGCACTTCTCTTTGCCTCTTACATTTACTGCTGATAACAAGGCGCCTTACTGCATAGTCACAGGAACATAGGAAAAAAGTAGAAAACCGAGACTTCAGTCAGATGGACCTGGAGTAACCACTGCCTGAGACACGTGCTACTGGGCAGGGAAATCGCCCGGCCTCCCCAAGCCTGTGTCCGTAGCTACCTAACAGGAATAGCCCTTTAGGGTAATTGTGAAGGTTTCCTGCGAGAGCTCATGAAAAAGGGCCTAATGGTGTGTGGGCATGGTGGCTGCTCAGGAAGTGCAAGTTCCATTCTCTCCTCACAGAGAGGAACCGCTGCATTTATGAATATAACTTTGTTAGCCATTGATTAAGAAGCATCGATACCCATGAATGGAATTACACATGGAAGAGAAAAGCCAAGTAAAAACCTCCATAGAACTTTCGCTCTGTGATAATTATCTTGGAGAGTTTGTATGCTAATTAGGGTATAAGGAAACAGAAGCTCAAATTGAGTGATTTTGAAAACTGTGTTATACAATAAAATGTGCATGAAGTCACATGGCTTCCAATTCATCCACTCCGTCTTACTGACTCTCACCATTTTGAAGCACTTAAGCGCATAAAAACCTTACGGATATGGTTTGCTGTTAAAGGGGAAATGCACAAGCAAACAAAGCACCTCAGCCTTCTTCCTTCCTGTCTTTAAACGACCCCCATCTGACCCCAGAACAATCTGAAGAGCAGCACCCTTTAGCTGGAATTTCAGCTTACGTGCTTCTGCAGTTTCTCAGCTGAGCTGTCATTTGTAAGCCTTTTAAAAATTAATTATTAAAACCATTTCCATTAGTCTTTATGGGGGGCCTTCATGGAACCATTTTTCTTTTGCTGTTTAACAAGTGAAAGCCACCAGCATTAGCTATAAATACGCGCACCAGATACGGGAGGAGGCGTAGGACTCAGGCCGGGCTGCTCCCTAGGGCTCGCCTGCATTCCGGGAAACCGCATCAGGTCCCTCTGAACCGAAGGCACACTCCCAACCAGCGGCCACGGGACCAGAGTTCTCCTCTTGGTCAGTTCCTTCCACTCGCCTTCGTGGTGACACCGACTGACCTGGCCCAGTGGAAAGTTACTCCTTCCTGTCCATCTTTCTGTTGTCCGTCCATCCAGCCATCACACGTCATTTTTACTATCAACTCCGTGCCTCGCTCTGGAGGAAGGACATTAAAGAGGACGCGCCTGCCCGCAGGAAGAACACATCTGCAGCGGGGGAGCGCCGGCCAAGTAAATGCACTGCTGTGACGTAGCAACTGCTATGGCAGAGGAATGAAATGAACGACCCGGAGGCCCGACCAGGGCATGAGGGGAGATTTACAGGAAAAGAGCACAATGCAATGCCGTCGAAATCAAAGGCCAGGAGCAGCTTCCCTAATAGAAGGATGGCAAAGGCACAGACTGCCAACAGAACTTTCTGGAGATAATCTGTTAGGAATGGCCAGACTGGCCTTCATAAGGTGCATCACACACCACCAGACGAAGCCGGGGACGCGGCTGAGCAGGGAGGCTGCTCAGGTGTGCCCTGCACATTGGGCTTTGGCAAAAGATTTCTTCTTAAAGAGTAAGTTCCACTGTAGATGATGAAGTGACTAAGTGGAGGAGTTAGTGCCTCATCCTCAGATTGAGTGACAGACTGCTGTTGTTGCCTCATTCCCTGCAGGACAGTGCGTCTCAACAGTCTAGGCCAGTGGTCGGCAAACTGTGGCTCGCGAGCCACATGCGGCTCTTTGGCCCCTTGAGTGTGGCTCTTTCACAAAATACCACGTGTGGGTGCGCATGTACGGTGCAATTGAAACTTTGTGGCCCATGCACAGAAGTTGGTATTTTGTGGAAGAACCACACTCAAGGGGCCAAAGAGCCGCATGTGGCTCGCGAGCCGCAGTTTGCCGATCACTGGTCTAGGCCATAAAAAACCTGGGCATTGCTTTTTAACAATCCTAACCACAAGGAACAAATCTGACAAAACCGGCCGGGGAAACGTGGGTTAAATCTTGCAAGCGCTGCTGTGCAAGCCAATGCTGCAATGTGGGACGTCCTGAGGTGAGGGGCAAACTGATCTGGTAGGGCCCTGCCCTCCTGACACGGTAACCAGCGGAGAACGGGCAGGTAGGGAAATCTATACTTTTTACCTTGTTAGTAAAAACATGAACATTCAAGTTACAACATACACGGCGACTGACGTACAAATGAGGCTCCCCTGGCTCCAGTTACCACGGTTATTAGGAAAGTCTGGCTACAAGGACATGATTTAGTTCTCTTTAAAAATCATTGCCAATAGAAATAAAATACATAAATACCTGTTTTATAAGCCTTTAAAGTTGGGGGGAAGCCTTTAAAGCGGTATTAGAGCGTGTCATGATGAACTCCCTAATACAATCTTTGCCGTAGTAACGGTGTCTGTGCTGCCTTGAAATGACACTTGTCACAGCTTACACCAGCGGTTCTCAACTTGTGGGTCGCGACCCCTTTGGGGGTCAAATGACCCTTTCACAGGGGTCACCTAAGACCATCGGAAAACACATATATAATTACATATTGTTTTTGTGATTAATCACTATGCTTTAATTATGTTCAATTTGTAACAATGAAAATACATCCTGCATATCAGATATTTACATGACTCATAACAGTAGCAAAATTACAGTTATGAAGTAGCAATGAAAATAATTTTATGGTTGGGGGTCACCACAACATGAGGAACTGTATTAAAGGGTCGAGGCATTAGGAAGGTTGAGAACCACTGACTTACACCAACCTTTATCTTTTTCAAAGTCTTTTTGTATCGATTACTTTATACCTACCACTCTAAAGGCAGGACAACTGTGGTGACCGAGGCTCAATATATTCACACAAATGCACATAATCAGTGAACTGTGTGAAGCGACAAGGCAGAACCCAGGTCTGCCGAACCTTGTCCTAGGGTTTCCAAACACCAACCCCTCACTGCACTTTAACACCTACTTCAAAAAGGATTTAAAGACTCGGTTGCTATCCGCACATTTAACAGTTCTCTGATGTGGTGTTTTGATTTTATATCATAGGCTTTATCCTGACTTGTTGGCCTTGTTCTCGAGTTCCCATCATTCCCAGGTACTCCCCCACTCCTCACCCGTCCTGGACCAGCGACTGAAGCAGCCCAGCTAGTGAGTGTTCTCTCCAAGACACACACTGATGAGCAAGGCAGGGAGCCATTGTTGCCTTCCCCCCTGCCAACACTCCCTCGTCCTCACCTTCCAAATCCCAGCTCTCCGCAGGGCCTCCTGCAAGTCCTGCCTATGTCCGAGCCTCGCCTCCCGAGGCCAGCCCACACTCGTGCCTTCCTTCACTCATCTCCTACATTATTTCTCTTTACACTTTTAACTCTCAGATCCTGGCTCTCTTGTATTGTCAGTTGTTTTGTGAAGCATATGTTTTGAAGCTAGAAATAGCAGGCTCAAATGCTAGCTCTGGACCTACTAGGTTTTTAGTTATTTAACTGACCGGTTAAATAACCGGTTTCCATTGACTAACAAGGATAATACCTTGTCAGGCAATGTGAACACAATTAATATATTAAGTACTTTGCTTCCCTTTACCTAACACATAGTAGCTACTCAATAAATGTTGAATTGGAAGGGGGGGGGCAGAAACTGTCTTATTCTTCTTAGCTCTCCCTTAACCTGACACGGACTACAATGAAAAAACTGGATGGATGGCATGCCTCTCTTTCTTTACAGCTGGCACAACTCACCTTTGGTCTCAGGAAACCGGAGTACGTGATAGTTTCCCTTCATAATTCTATTTAGCCCACATGAGTGTCATCACAGTTGGGCGAGTGATAGTAATACTTTAAATAAAACTCATTTACATAGTATTTTAACATTTATAAAGACCTTTTTTTAAAAGTTTATTATCTCATTTTACCCTGCCAGTGACTCCCGGAATGTAGGTAGGAAAGGTGTCATTACATTTATATACTAGAACTATGAATTCAGTGTGGTTAAAGTAGTGCCACTTTTACTCTAATTGTTTACAAATCATTTAAAAAAATCACTTTAATTACTTAAGACCCCAATAGTACTTACATTTCAACACCTTTCACATCCCCTAGATATGAGTGGAAACTAAACTTGGTATGGTCTCTATGTCTGCTACAAAGAGCGGATGATCTTCCTGAATATAAATTCAGTGTATTCCTTCCCTCGCACACACGCAGGGAAGCGAGCAGCCCAGCACCATGGGCATTAACCCTGAGAAGCACTGCTTTTCTGTGTGTAAACAGATCGCTGTATCAATTCTCAGGAAGTTTCCCTTCCTTTCTGACTAGCCCAATCTCTCCATGGCCTTCAATTTATAGATTCACAAAACTGAAAGGTAACTTGACAGGTTTAAGCACAGCCATGGTTCGTTTCCAGAATCAGCTTCTGAGTTTCCACAGCTGGGGAGAGCGGACCTGCCGGCACTCACATACTGCCTAGCGGGGCCTCTCTCAATACCCAGGACCCGCACGGCCTTGGGCAGTTCACCAACCAAGGCCAGTTTCTGAACTCAGAACACGAGGAGTTTGAAGCAGCTGAGGCCTTTAGCACAATCATTTTATAATTCTGAGCTGGCTGATTTAAGGGAATAAATGAAAAACATTAGTAAAATAAAACCGCATTTTCATTTATTTTACAAGGTCTGATTTCCTCCCCCTACCCAAAACTCTCTTTTTGAGAATGACAGTGTGACAAATAGTCTTACCATCCATTCCCTCTTCCCCCTCCACCCACACCCCCAACCCCAACTCACCACTCTCCTGAGGTATGGGAATATCCTCTTGATGGGATCTTTTTTTATGTTTCACACATGCATTTACACACAACAGTTTAAGTCACATACTTTTTGCACTTAAAACAGTTTGAGATTTATTTATATGGATACGCATCCATTTTAACTGCTATGATTTCAATGTATGAAATTATAAAGGTGATTTATCTGCTACATTTTTGCATTAGTTGGCAAACTTTTTCTGTAAAGAGCCAGACAGCAAATAATCTGGGCTTCGCAGGACACCTATGGGTCTCTATTGCACACTTTTAAATATAACTATTTAACCCCTAGAGTGCCGGGGAGTGCGATCGCGCTCCTCCTGCAGTGTCACTATTAAATGCTAGTAGTTCGCTCTTTATGTGGGGAAAAAAATTAAAAACCTTAACTCAAAATGCCTTGGCAATTTTAGCATAGTGCCTAGGATATTGGTTGGCACTCAAAGGGTTAAACATGTGTTTGGGTCCCGAAGACCACCCTCCAATTGAGTGACTCACAGGACTCAGAAAAATGGTTACAATTTATTATAGAAAAACACACAGTTTAAAACCCGCAAATGTGACAGGCAGAGGGGAGCGCCCAGGAGACCAGACGCCAGCTTCCCGCCATGGAGCGGACTGGACAGCAGTCCCTTCTTCCAGAGAGGACTGGGCAGCTCACGTGGAACACCGTCAGCCAGGGAACTCGCCTAAGACACCAGGTCCTGGGTTTTATCGGGGGTCAGTCTCATGGGTATGGAACACCACATGGCTGACCTCATTCAGCTTCTAGCTCAGGGGTGGGCAAACTTTTTGACTCGAGGGCCACAATGGGTTCTTAAACTGGACCGGAGGGCCCGAACAAAAGCATGGATGGAGTGTTTGTGTGAACTAATATAAATTCAAAGTAAACATCATTACATAAAAGGGTACGGTCTTTTTTTTTTTTTAGTTTTATTCAAGAGGGCCGTAGTTTACCCACGGCTGTTCTAGCTCCTCCAAAGATGAACTACTCCTGCGTGGTGCGAGGCCCCCACCACAGCTCGCTGCCAGCACAACTATCTGGGGTTGCGCAAGACCCCAGTGAACAAAGGTGCTCACAGGAGGCAGGAGGGCCGGGTTTAGAGGTTCTCTCTCCGGAGCCGGTCAAGCGCCAGCCTTATCTTGGGAATGTACAGGACTGGAACAGGCCGATCTCTAGGCAACCCTTCACTACACATGTATCACAGCTATTTTCAGTTCAAGGGCCCTGGACTGAATTTTACCAGAAACTCTAGCTTTTTCATACGAACAACTATAAACCTACTTTTGCCACACCCTGTATTTTATCATAAGCAACAAACTGCTGTTGTTTTTCTGCTATTCCATACAAAGAGAAGGGAACATTTTGTCAAAGTGTTTTATTACACATATTTTCTCCTGATCTGAACTGCAACCTGTGTGACCGATGGAGACAGCGTAGTGGTGAACTGTCCTTACTGTTATCTGCAAACGTAGCTGGATTCAAAGCACAACACTAAACTCCTCCTGTGTGCAGCTAAGGCTGTTTTGCGCCTAGTTCTTCTGACATTTCTGAGGTTGTCTTCGGTGCCTGGGGCACACAGTAAACTCCCCTCAGCAGAGGCCTAAGAGGAGGAGCCTGAGCTCCGCTTGGCGCCTTCTGGGCCGGCACGTCCAGGTGCTCACCGTGGTTTTCAGGTTAAGCGTGAACATGTGAGAGCGAGACTGTGGTGCACCCTCAGCTCTTTCTCCTGGGCGTGCCTGCCCTCTCGCCCCCACCCCTACCTCATGAGGGTGCACCACCCTGCAGTCTGCCAGGTCATGCCCACTGGGAAGCTAAGCGAAGAATATTGGCCTGGTCAGAACAACACTATCGTACACTATGAAGACCTGATGACATCAGCTTGAGGAAGGGGTTTCCCCAGTGCTCAGCAGGGGCCAGGTAGTGTTAGCTGGGCTATCTAATCCAATCCTCACGACAATTTAGGAGCTAGGAAGCCCATTTCACAGATGGGCCTAGGTGGGTTAACCTGAACTCACCGCTAAACTGGCTCTACTGCCACACACATAAACACGAGCCCACAATAGCTAGAGCACTGGGTAGAATCCAGAGGGAATGGGACTTAAATTTTTTTATCTTTATTGTTGAAAGTATTACAGATGTCCTCTTTGCCGACCCCCCCCCCCCCGTACGGACCTCCCCCCTTTACACCTGCCCCTCTCAAGCCTTTGCCACAGTATTGTCTGTGTCCATAGGCTATGCATATAAGTAACCCGGTTAATCCCTCCTCCACCTCCCTTTCCTCTGAAATTCATCAGTCTGTTCATGGTTCTATGTCTCTGGATCTATTTTAAGACTACAATGTTCTCATTTAAGGACAAGGAGTATGAGGCCAGCGTGCTTCAGGAATTAGCCAGAGGTCACATAAAAAGACAGAGCTCTATCCTTTCTTCTCTCAAGGGCCTGTCTGTTGTATGATCACCATGTCCTGAAACTATTATCCTCTTCCTGCTTCTCCCTTAACTCCTTCCAACACTCCAAGGCACTGAGAGCGACCGCAAATCACATGTGGACTCACAGAGGGTGAAGCACTGACTGCGTGCGGCACGGGACACACAATTCAGCAGCTCGGCCTGTGTTTAAAACAAGGTATCTGCTAGAAATAACAGGGTTGCACAGCAAGGCTATGGGAGACAGAAACAAGTCAAACAGGTTTGCTGACTTCTATGAACACTGTTGTCCACACTGGACCAACTATGGAGGGAAGTGAAGGCAAGGCATGCGCTGTGGTCCCAGGGTGTCTGACGCTTTAGGAAAGACCTGTGCTCTGGCCCAGGGTGCCACCTCTCCGGCCCTGGTTACATGCCCTGTCTGGCTGGCCATGTCACGTGTTCTGAGCACTCTGATTAGTTTCTCTGACGTCGGCCCTTGGTGGCCTGTCTGCCTCCTGGAGATATGGTCAACTATTGTTATACATAAGCAAACAGTGCAAACTGTTTATCTTGTTTGTTCAGTTCGAAGCTGAGGTTTGAATGCTTTATATGAAAAGAGTTTGAATGGCTTCCCCAGGGTAACACTAGCATACTTATTGTACATGCAGTTTAAAAACATACTTTACTTTAAAAGTTCAAGGTGGACCACTATGAATCCTGACTAGGATCCCAGTGCAAGTAACTTTGTGCAACTATAATCTCTTGTTCTGGTTCCAATTTCACACACAGGTGAGAGAATAAAATGCACTTCTCTTAGTATCTGTGTTTTATTTCCCACCTTAAAGTGAAGACCCAATTATAAATCCTATTGATTCTAAAACACTTAACAATATGAAAAGTGACAGGAGCCAAAAAATATCAACAAACTTATCAATAAGACAGGGACAAAAGTAAACATTTACTTGGAAGCAAAGCATACACTGGTTCTGAAAAGATACTGAAAATCAGAATCACACACATTAAAAAGTTATGGATGTTCCATTCCAGATTGGCTGCATATAAGAGTGGACTTCTTCCACGTGTTAATGTTTAATCTTCACCAATGGCCAGACCCACATCCTGGGCATGAGCCCTTGAAGGGTCCAGGGCACTGCCTCCGAAGTCAGGGATCTCCACCACTGTGACTGCTCTGGGAGAAAACGCAACCCAACTTCTCTGAGTCCCAGATTCCTCAACTGCAAAATATACTGCAAACAGTCACCCCAAGGAGCTGCCGCAGGGTTACATGCAATCAAGAAGATTACAATGGCTCTGGCCGGTGTGGTTCAGTGGTCAGAGCATTGGCCCACGCATCGAAGGGTCGCAGGTTCGATTCTCAGACAAGGGCATGTAAACGTATCTGGGTTGCAGGTTTGATCCCTGGCTCTAGTCGGGGCGCATGCGGTGGCAACCAATTGATGTCTCTCTCTACCCTTCTATCCCTCCCTTCCACTCTCTCTAAAAACCAATGGGAAAAATACCCTCGGGTGAGGATTAACAACAACAAAAAGAGATAACAATGAAAGAAGCCAACAAATATATGAAAACTTGCTAACTTCACCTTTAGACAAGGGAATGCAAATACAAAAGATATGCTACTTTGTAGCGTTCAGATGAGCAAAAACTGAAAAACTGTACTTCTCATTCACCTGGAGCAAGGGCAAAGGCCTCCCTAAAGGAAACGTGTTCTTGCACTGTTAATCAGAGTAGAAACTGGCACAGAATCTTTGGAGGTTAATTCAGCAGTACCTATCTACATTTTATTTATTTTTTAAAATATTTTTTTTCTTATTGATTTTGAGAGAGAGAAACATGTGAGAGGGAAACATTGATTGGCTGCTTCCTGCACTCCAAGTCTACAGCCAGGGCATGTGTTCTGACCAGAATCCACCCGGCGACCTCTCAGTGCACTGGACAATGCCCAACCAATTGAGCCACACTGGCCAGGGCTATCCATATTTTAAATAGACATGTTCCTTGACCCAGCAATTATGCCTTTATAAACTGTCTTGTAGAAATAGTCACACCTATGCACCAAAATATTTGTATTTTGCAGGACTGCCTATAACAGTGAAAGATTAGAGCAACCTATGGGTCTACAATAGGGAAAGAAGTACATTATGGTACATTTATATAAGGAATGTGAAGATTTGATACCTAAATATGAGGAGTTCTCCAAATGCTTGAAAAAGTACAAGATCTATCTATCTATCTATAAAAGCAAAGCAACCGGAATAAAGAAATGACCGGAATGACCCGAACAACTGGTCGCTATGATGCGCACTGCGGTGGCCAACCGGCCTGATGGAGGCCCCAATCAGCCCCCCAAACCGCCCGTGGTCCCTCCCCTAATCACCCCCCACCCCAATTGGGGGCGGGGCCGGACAGCCAACTGCCCGCGGTCCCTCCCCCTGGCCAGCCTGGCCCTGATCAGCCCCAATCGGGGAGGGCTGGCCAGACACCACCCGTGCACGAATTCGTGCACTGGGTCTCTAGTATAGTATAATCTCATGGTGATATTAACAACACCACCCCACCAGCCAGGTACATGTGTGTGTAAGCACAGAAGAGAATGCGGGGGTATCACAGTTAGTGTTACAGAAAGGAGGGCTGTGGCACCTGAATGGGAACAGAAAAGGGGCACCTGCACATTTTACTCTAAATAGATTAGTAATCAAACTTTAGAAAGTTCTCTGAAAATAAGGACTTGTCAAATACCCAGTCCCCAAACTGTACTTCTCATTCATACTCATACCTTTACTCAGAAGTAGCTCAGCATTCTGTTAACATAAAATCTTTTTGTGCTACTTACTATACACAAAAGAATGTTTTAAGCAAGTGACTGATAAATATAAACAGGATGCCCCAAACAAATATTTTCACATATAACCTATAGGATAAGGAAAACTTATAATGTCAAAATTAAGGCAACTGTATACCTTTAGAGACCTTTGATACTTTAACCTTACAAAAATCCTTCCTTCTGGGGAATTTGAGCTATTATAAACTTGCATGGAGAACAAGTAGCAAAGAAACTTTCTCAAACTAGTTTTAAAAAACCAAAACAAACAGCCCAAACCCTTTTAAATATTTTTATACAGTAGGACAAATACTGAACGCTAGGACAAACAGCTGAAGAATCTTTAAAGAACCACTCTGAATTAAGTCAGGAAAGGCCAGCTCTTTTAAACCAGTTCTAATTGCTTCTGGTTAGTCCCAAGACAGTCAAGCAGCAGAACAGGTTCTGTGCTAAGATTTGGATTCATGGAACGGTTTTACGTTGTACTCAGCCTCACAGGAATAATGTGTATTAAATTATAAAAACACCTTTGGGACTGGTTCTTTTCCATTAAATTCAAGGAAGTTAAGGCTAATAAAAAAAGTAATCCTAATTTATATACATATAAAAATGCTAAATGTGAAACTGCTATTGGTTTCATAATGTACTGACTGGTAGCTCTGTGAAGATTTAAAAGTTAAAAAAACAGCCCCAACCGGTTTGGCTCAGTGGATAGAGCGTCGGCCTGCGGACTGAAAGGTCCCAGGTTTGATTCCAGCCAAGGGCATGTACCTTGGTTGCGGGCATATCCCCAGTGGGGGGTGTGCAGGAGGCAGCTGATAGATGTTTCTCTCTCATCGATGTTTCTAACTCTCTATCCCTCTCCCTTCCTCTCTGTAAAAAATCAATAAAATATATTAAAAAAAATAAAAATAAAAGTTAAAGAAACAAAAACAAATGAAAAATCTTTCATTTTCATCCAGAATTTGATACTAGCATATTTCTAGTTTTTAAAAACCTAAATATTAAGCCATTAACAATAAAAAGAGATCATAGTTACTTACTGTAACTTTGCATATTATTTTGCACTGAATAACACTTTGACCTTTATCAAAAAGTATAATCACTTTTTTTTTTAAATATATATTTTTATTGATTTTCTTACAGAGAGGAAGGGAGAGGGACAGAGTTAGAAACATCGATGAGAGAAACATCGACCAGCTGCCTCCTGCACACTCCCCACCAGGGATGTGCCCGCAACCAAGGTACATGCCCCCGACCGGAATCGAACCCGGGACCCTTGAGTCCGCAGGCTGACGCTCTATCCATTGAACCAAACCGGTGAGGGCTAGAATCACTTTTTTAAAAAACTAAAATAAATAGAACTAAAAGGTAAGTTCTCATATATCACAGATCCCCCATTTTAACTGACATTTTTAACACTAGAAAGACTGAAACTTAGTATATACCTATATTGCCCAAAAGCAGTCAAAATGACTGCATTGTGAAAGAATAATATCGGAGCACTCTTCACTTATGTTCCTTAGCTTTTCCAATAACTCACTTCTATTCGACATTTCTTTCATGAATTTAGTGTGCAAAAGAAAGAAAATAAACAACTTATTAGAACAAGTATCACTGCATAAAGATTCGAATAACAAGTACTAGTTTAGCTTATTGAGCAACTGCAACTTATCAAGTATCGACAATTTATCATGTACTTGTATGTTATCATGTGACGGTAATCGAAAAAAAATGAAAACTGTTATTTCAATACAGAGCCGAAATGGTCATATAAGAAATTTACTCAATTCAATAATAAGAGTTGTTTATTATTTAAAATTTCCCAAGCAGTCAAAATGACTGCTTTTGGGCAATATAGGTATAACACATATATATATATACCGGAAATGAAGGAGGGGGGAGGTAACTACAATTATTAATAAACGCATTTATATGTTGTACAAAAAGTCACAAAATTCTAAGACATTGTGTCCTTATATACATAATTGTTTTTCTAACTGAAATTAAAAAGCAGTCAAAATGACTTCCTTGGGCAATCTAGTGTTAATTACTGAAGTCTGTAGGCGACATTTGTTTGGAACCATAATATTCGACTATTGGGAATCAATGAAATGAGAAAGATATAATGAAAAAGGGAGAAGTTAGATAATTTATGCCAAAGGCTTACAAAATTATGATAAGGAAGAGATATTAAATCTTCAAAGGACAGAAAACTGTTTCATTTCAGAACATATCCAAGTATTATCCAAGAAATCCAACTTTATATTGTTCTCTATCAACCAATAAATAACAAATGGCAATTGACAGAAATGGGGACATTTTAACATTTACCTAAATTCTGTAACATTTAAAACTGATAAGCACATGTTCATCAGAAAATAAATTTCTATTACATTTCTGATATATGTACAGTTTTTAAAGAAATCAAGATATGTATTTTCTTATAAAGGTGGGGGTTAGCTCAGTATAACTTAGAATTGTATTCATTAAAATAAGATAAATACTCCAATTTTCACTTATTTAATGTAGACTTTTCTAAGTGACAAAGTGAGACAAAGTTGATAACCCACATAATCAAAGACCTCATAATATAATCAGAAAAGTATATACTATAAAGATATAAACACATGACCATTTAGCAAAAGAAAAAACAGCAATGAATTAAAAAACACTTGAATTAGGAATTTCACTTACAGGCCATTTGACAGCCTAAAGCACACAACACACAAACATTTTTTTATATTGGAGAATAGAAAAGAAAATTCACTGAGGTTCAAAGGTAAATTGATAGGGATTCCCAAATAGGCTTAATTTGAAAAATACATTTCATAAAACTACCTTTAGATTATATGGTGCTTCCCTAATGCACTGTGATATTTTCCTTGTAGTATTATAAATTAGAAAGTAATGTAAGCACTTGACAAGTTTCAAATGACCATGTGAAACTCACTGAGATATGTTTTACATCTGAAAACATAACAGAACAGCCCCCATTTAATAAAGAAAATACTGAAAAACTAGCTCAGTGAACAAGTACCACGTAATGAGAACGCTAGCACTCACCTTTCGAGAACAGGCCTCCACGCCTTCAGCTCACACTGCTTGTTAGTTGTGAATGTCTCCTGACATGAAGCGTCTTCCCCAGGAGGAGCATCAAATGTGGATCCTAACTCTGGACTGAGCCAAGGGTACAGCCCCTCCCACGCAGCCAGAATGATGTGCATTTGTTAAGTAATTTTGGTTTTGTGATGGTGGTTTTGTTTCTTACTTATACAGAATGTGGATGTATTACTAAAAAAAATGAAAAGTAAAGCTGATTTCATGAGCTAACAAAAAATAATTTTAAGTATTTTCAATAAAAGCACAAAATATTAAAGTACCATTTACGCCAAAACAATATATTTTTAGAATTAATTATCACGTATTCTCTTTAAATTTAGCAATGTATGACACAACTAGATCCTGGGGGAAAAATAACATATGACAAACATGTTTTTAAAATAATAGCAGCTACCACTTATCAAGACTTTAGTATGTACCAGGAATTATTCTAACATACTACTGGTATTAACTCATTTAATTTTATAACAATCCTATTAAGTTGGTAATGTTATACCATTTTAGCAGATTGGGGAAACTGAGGCATGGGGAGGTTAATCAATTCCCCATAGTAACATACTGGTAGCTAATAAATGGCAGAACCAGAATATGAGTTCAAGCTGGGCTTCAAAACTCTGTACCACTAAATTACGGTGGTATCCAAAGTGCAAACCATTTCCATTAAATCAGAAAGTTGACATCATCTTTATTGCTAAAATAAAACCAAGTTGTCTGCTTGAAATGTGCCAGCAGTGATTTATTGAACACTGTAGTCAGCATTAGTAACAACTGGCTTTTATTGAGCACGTAATGTGACGGCACTGACTAATGAGCCACTTTACCTCCATCATATAGGTCAATCCTACCACAATCTGGCGAAGTGGGTGCTGTACCTATTTAGCAAATGAGAAAAGCACCGAGGTGTGAAAACAAGTTCCTTTTCCTCCTCCAAATCACTTAGCAAATTCGGGGACAGAGCCCAGATGGCTACAGAAGTATGATGTCAAAGCCCACACTTGCTAAAGCACACAGAGATGCCTACAAATACGACCCAACCACCAAATAAGGACAATCTTTTGTTTGAATACGCAAAGTCTTGTTAGAGATAGAAAAACACAAATGAAAAGATAGGACAGTAGCTTAAATGTACAGTAATTACATTAAAAAACCACGCCCCTGTATACTCTTCTTGCCAAGTCCTGCATTGGTCGGTGTTAATGGCTGACATTCCAAGACAGCTGAAGTAAACATCCACCTCCCAGCCAATCCATGTATTACAGCTGAGTGTAGGATGTTTACATGAACTGAACTTGGTCTAAAGCAGGACTTACAAAACCCTTTCCTATGTTTACATTGGTCTTTAACCAAGACTCAAATTTATATTACAGTACACAGGAATTATTATTACATTTTAAAAAGATAACTTCATAGAATCTGTTGAAAAAGAACAGTTACTGTGATTCACATAAATGAGGCAAGAGTCAAGTTGAAAGCTATTTTGAGACAAAGTTGGGAATCCAAGGAAAAGGCAGAAGTGGCATTCTTTCCCTGCTGTAATTTATGGCAATATATGCAGACATTCTGTAAACGTTCCAGAGCTAATTGTGGCAGATTTCACAGCCTTTCATCTTCCTTTATCCCCGTTTAGAACCAGTGAACTTGCATTTATAGGAACCCATTTGATGGCAAGGGCATCAATCACCCATTCTGCTGCATTAAGAAGATTCTTGTTTGGGGTAAAAGACAAAGTTAATAAAACATCTCTGCAGAGCTCCAAGCTTAGCTGTGGCCTTTCTTTTCCTCATTTTGCCCCCCCCCCCCGCCCCCCGCTGCCTCTCCCCATCTCCTCCACCACACTCAGAATTCAGACCATTCCACCTGAGGAACACCCTCACCACCTCCCTGATCTCTTCCCACCTTCGATGGCCCCAAGTGTCCTAACAGAAAGCCCCCTCCTTTCTCTGCTTCCCTCGGATTTAAACATTAAAAGTGGTCTCATCAAGACACTTGCATCAAGAAGAAAATCCTCACATCTGGAAATAAAATTAAACATTAGAACCATTGCCAGAAAAACTCTAAAAATATCTGGAATTTCACAGGCATCCAGGACCCAGGGAACCTCCTAGGTCTCTACCTGGCTTCTCACCCGTTTGCTTTTCCTGAAGCATCAGTTCTCAAGATTTAAATACACACACACCCTTTATTTTACCCTCCAAGAGTAAACTGTTTTTCTGTTTCAATTACTCCTATTGCAACAATGTTTTTTTTCTTCTGCTTTTCTTTGCAAATATATTCAAATAGGTTTTTTGTGCACTAGACCATTAAAGTGATACTTCATCTGGCAGAAAAGTGGGTCTCAGGCTTCCAACAAACCTTTTTAAAATCAAACTTCTGGATTACTACATATTTCAAGTTGGGGGTTTTCTGTATTGTTTCTTCAGCCACTAACTGGACATAACACCGAACAGGGACAAATGGTAGGATGAGCTCCCTGGTTCTGGAAGCCTGGACCCGGGGCAGCAGCATCTGCAGCACCTGGGAACTCATGGGGAAGAAATGCACAGTTGCAAGCCTGCCCCAGACCTACGGTGGAAGCAGAAACTCTTGCAGGGCCCAGCAATCTGTGCTTTAACGAATAAGCCCTCCAAGTAACTTCAATACACATTACTATTTGAAAATCAGTGGACTGTTTTCACCAACTATGTTGAAAGCCAAAGCAAAGATAGCAACAAACATTCAGTTACTGGGAGGTTTAGAATATACTACAGTTTTTTTAAAAAGGCCATGTCAAAACACGAATCATATGTCCACCTATAATTAACCAGGCTGGGGAAACTGTGGCAGAGATGATCTGAAACAGCACAATTGTAAAAAAAAGTAATTAAGCTCAGATTGATATTCAAACTTAATTTTTTTCCCCCTGAATATGCACAACAAATAAAGGCACGTTCATTCAGTGAACGAAGTTTTAACCAGAGGAGTGAATGTCAGAGTCAGAATGTGCTACATGCAACAAGAAAGGCATGCTGGGATTTAAGGCTCATTGTCCTGAGACCAATGAGGACCCATAGAATAATGTAATTTTAACCATGAATATCTGTACACAAGCATATCTAATTGGAAATGAATTTGAAGACACACTTTTGTAGTTGTTTTCTTTAAAAAAGTAATCCCTAAGTTATCTCCAAGCAAATATTAAGGAAAAAAACCTGTCATCTTCAGAATGATGGTCAATAACTAAAAATAATTTACTTTTAATATTAGGTTTAAAAAAATCTCCGTAGATAGTAAAACTTTCTGAGCTTTTTATGACCTGTCACACTTCTCCTCAAACACTAACAAAGGGTGGGGAAACCAGCTGCCGCAGGCTCACTGGCAAATACTGAGATCTAACATTTTAAGGCATTCATTTGAAATAATCAATTGCTAAATTTGCAAGCCAATGCGAAGTCTGTGAATCTTCAAAATCAAGGCATACAGAAGTCATCTGCAAATGACTGCAAGGCTGCACTCCAGCAGTAGAGCAAGGGCACCCAGAATCAAAGCCAACATGGTCTCCAATCCACCTCATTAGGGCAGAATAACACAGAATAAATGTAACATAATGCACGTTCCAGTAATCCCGCAGCATCCAGGGATAACTGCCGATCTGGCAGAGCATAACAGCTTTATGCAGAACACCTACCCCATTTTTAGCTTAGATTTGGGCTAACTTTCAAATTCAGCTATGCAAATTATTAAACGAGGCAGTTTCTTTCCATCTTGCTGAATTTCACAGCTATGTAACTAACTTTTTCATTGGAAATAAACAATGTCACTTGATCTAACAAATCAATCCTATAACCAGAGAATTCTTTCTACCTTTGCCAGGGACCATTTCTTGGGCTTTCAAAAATGGCTCCATCCATTCCTATCTGGAATCTAAGGCTGCCAGTGAGCCAAAACAGTCACAGAAAATACAGTGCATCTGCTTTATTAGGAGTTCAGTAGGAAGGGATGCTTGATACATGCTAATCAGCAGGTATGAAGATTATACTTACAATTTGCAAAGCTACTTGTGTCTGAAGCAACTAACTACCCTCTTTCCATCCGCTCTAACAAAGTATTGTAAACTACCATTCTAACAAAGGAGCATTTAAAAGCCAATGCTGTAGCACAGCCATTTAGAGTAGCTGCATTATGACCCAAACTGCCATTTGCAGCTTGGATAAAGAACACAAGGAAATAGTAGACACTCCTATAATACAATTAAGTTGTTATCAGAGTCCTCTACATGCAAGGTGCTCTACTTATGCCCATGCGCTCAAAAAAGCTTGTAATCTAATCAAGGAAGAGATGCGTGTAAAATTAGATTAGCAAGAACTACCTTTTGGTTTAATTATGCACTGAACCTAAAACAGACTGATGTTTAGTAATTTAATAATAAATTATAAAAATACCAATGCTTTAATGAGGCAAAAAATTAGAACAGAAATGTTTCCCAGTGTCTGAAAGAGAAATAGAAATAAAACATTTTTTAAACTCAGAAAAAAAGCTATTATAAAATTATACATTATCCACTCATCCACACTGAATGTCATCTATGAGAAAAGCCCTGTTAGTCAGCTCTGTGGAGAAACACAAAAAGAGACACAGTAGAGAGAACCAAGATGGTGGCACTGGTAAGCGCCAGCACTCACTGCCTCCCACAACCACATCAAAATTACAGCGAAAATACAGAACTATCATTCAGAACCACCTGAAATCTGGCTAAACGGATGTCCTACAACTAGAGAAGGAAGAAAGCACATTGAGACTGGTAGGAGGGGCGAAGGCGCGGAACAGGCTGGTCCAACACCCACGTGTGGCATTTATTTAATCAGGAAGGATATTTCCAAGGCCTCCCATGAGAAGCAGGAGGTCCTAGCCACAACCCAGTCCCTCAGCCCAGACTTTCAGAGCTAGGAAGATAAGTCCCCATAACTTCGGGCTGTAAAAACCAGTGGGAATTATGGCTGAGTGACATGGAGGCTGCTGGAGTCCCAGGTGTCCTTCTTAAAGGGCCCACACATGAACTTCTGGTCCCAATTCCTCTGAGCTCCAGCACTGGGCAGTGGCTCTGGGGGAACCCAGGGACATACAGGGAGGAAATGGACTGACTGGCATCAGGGCAGGAACTCAGGGCGGTTTTCTCCAAGACAGGGATGCTCGAAGGGGTCATTGTTCCTATGCTGGGACCTCCCCCATTGCAGAACTGACTTGACAGCCATAACCCCACCCCATCCAATTTGCAGCCCCACCCAAACTGTTTGCAACTGCTTTTCCATATGAATGGCCTGTTGTGTCTCAGGCTTCAGACTTTGCTAAAATCTCGTAAACAAGCAGCAGCTGAAGTCAGTGTGCCCCAAACCTATCAATAAAAGGCCCAGGCACTAGCACCAGCCTGCCTTGCCTCTTACCTGGGCCTTGCCTGGGCACTTCCTACCTCAATACAAATAGCAGCCATCTGTAGATCTCTCTGTAGCTCCTGCTGGGTGGCCCCAGGCAGTGGCTGACTTTGCACCTCCTGGGAGGCCCCACAGCCAGTGACCCGGTGGACAGCTTCAGACCATACCAGATTACAACTCTACAAATCCATAAGTGACACACTCAAAGGGCAGACTCAGTGAGCACCAAAGCCCCACTGAAGCAAGTCCTGCTCTATAGGGCGTCTCCTTCATAGCAGCTCTTCCACTGTACATACAGCTGGCCCTCAAAGCCAACTGGCCTGGAGGCCAATTCCTCCCAGTGACACTAATCAAGGCTCAACTACAACAAGACGGATGAATAAAGAGGCATGGAAACATGGCACAGGCTGACAAATCTCAGAGGAAAGGGGGGTTTGGGGATGGGAAGAGATTAACCAAAGATCTTATATGCATTACCTATGGACATAGGGTAGTGAAGACCTGGGGCAGGGCAGGGCAGGGCAGGAACTGGGTGGAGGGGGCAATGGGGGTAGGGGGAGGAAAGAGAGATAACTGTAATACTCTTTAACAATAACGATTAAAAAAAAAAAAGACACAGTACACCTGCCCAGAGGCATTCATACTCTACTGAGGAAAAGACAAGCTACACCCTGACATTACTTAGGAAAATATACTTAATAGATGAAGTAAAATATAACCAATGGTAAATATTATAAACAGGCTCAGTGCTTTGAAGTCTTATAATTTTCTGGAGAAGAGTTCTGATTAGAAGCTGTGACATCATTCAGGGTGAGCAGAACAAGAAGCTGGCGAGGTGTGTGTGTGTGTGTGTGTGTGTGTGTGTGTGTGTGTGTGTGGAGGGGGGGTTGAGAGGAGGGAGACAAAGTCTACACACACATCTCTTCCCTACAGAGAAAACTGAAACTTCCAGGCGGTATACTGCTGGATGGTGATGGTAAATTTATTCTCCAGAACTCGCACAGAATTTCTGGAGGAGGAAGCAGTGTCCAGAACTGCCAGAGGTTAAACTGCAGCCCGTTAGAAAAAGAAACAGAGAATTAAAAGTCCACTGATAGGGCAAAACCAGAAATATCCCATAGTGTGTGGCGGGGGAATTCTCTGAGGCCCAGCAGCAGGATGTGAAGTCTGGGAAGCTCAGCTAGCATCTGCAACAGGATATCCCGTTGTCAGGACAGCGCCCAACACTGACTTCTCAGAACACATGCACTCGCCCAGAGCAGTCAATGAGGGATCTAAAGGTCTCTAGCGGCTCCCACACATTTCGTAGCCTCCCCAATTCCACTTCTCGGCATAATTATACCAAAACGATGTCTGTGAAAAGCTGGTAGTAGCAAACATCTGACTGAAAGCTTAGTTCTGTCTTACAGCTTCCAGTCGGGGATGTTTACAACCACAGACTTTCTGAACAACAAAACTCACAGAAGGAAGAGAAGCAAACGCTGCCAGTCACCATCTTCATCTAGTGATTTTCAGGTTCTTCAGTGCTGAATGGCTTCTGTGACATCTTGGAATAAAAATGCTAAGTCAATGATATTAATTGTCAAGACAGTAAGTGGTTCATCAATCGTAATTTTCCCTAAATAACTTAATTAAGAAAGACAATATGCATTATGCATTTATCTTGGCAAGTATGCACTAAAGTATTACCCAATTATCCCACATGAAGATACGTTTTTTTCCTATTTATTATATGCAAAAATGAGCTCTTTTCTCCCTCAATCTAGAAATTCAAAATAATAAACACACTAGAATGACAACCCTAATGATTAAGTGACCATACATCTGCCCCCAAAGCCTCACTTTGTACCTGCTGCCCTCATGTTATTAAAAGTGACTCCTTTCGCCGAAACCGGTTTGGCTCAGTGGATAGAGCGTCGGCTTGTGGACTGAAGGGTCCCAGGTTCGATTCCGGTCAAGGGCATGTACCTGGGTTGCGGGCACATCCCCAGTAGGAGGTGTGCAGGAGGCAGCTGATCAATGTTTCTCTCTCATCGATGTTTCTAACTCTCTATCTCTCTCCCTTCCTCTCTGTAAAAAATCAATAAAATTAAAAAAAAAAAAGTGACTCCTTTCATGAACAAAAGTCTCCCAGCTTAGCTTGCTAGTAGAGCGGTGCACTGGCAGTGGGTCTACACTGAGGAGCAGTCTAGTGTTTTCCCCCGCTGAGTTAGGTTAGGGACGTACAGTGCATGGAAATAAAGCAAAGTAGATAAGAAAAGGACTAAACTCATGACCTTGGCTTTGTTTATAAAGTGATACACTGAAACCATTTTGTTTCCCACACCAGGTTCCTGAAAGACAGAAAGACTAGGCTAAATACAGTAAACCTGCATTCCATCGAAACCAAGATGTACTTTAATCTAAAACATGTAAATTTACTGTTTCTTAAAAAAAATTATAAAATAGTTAAATCACAGTGATTTCCAAGAAATAAACATATATACATACACACACAAGCATGCATATCTCTCTCACACACACACACACACCCCTACAGGATAACTACCAAAATCACCAATAGACACACTTTTGAAAGAGTACTAATTTTCTAATATCATTTTTTTTTGAGAAACCATGGAGTAGGGGATTTCAGTCACCGCTATTTACCCTGTGATGATATTTAAAGGTTACTTTGAAAAGTTATTTTTGTGTTTAAATGTCGTAAATAACTACCCATTACAGGAATAATGCTGGAAGTAATGAGGAAAGTGCATGTGGTCTCTATGGACACAAGATGACCTTCATTGTTTCTGAAGACAAATACTTTAAAAGTCCAGTGGCTATTTACAACAAAGACTAGTCAAGCTGTTCTACAATGGAAAATTTCCAGTTTTAAATTAAAAAAAGAAAAAGCTATTTCATGCCTAGGGGTACATGATGCTTAACTAATTAGGATGCTGCATATTAAGCTGCAATGAACCAGTAATCACAACTTTCTCCTTCAATTTCCCTCTCTGTTCTCAGTTTAATGTGTTTTAAAGGTTGATCAGAAGACAAATTTTTACCTCAGTTATGATATTTACTCACATACATAATATATAGAACCTTTTCCTCAGGGTTGTTTGGGAACTTTGTCAAATGCCGTACATTTGTACACAGTGTATTCTTAAAGATAGCTGAAAATTACATGTACAGAATGAATAATTATGTTTCAAGAAAATCAATTATAAAATACCTTCTATAATTATAAATATATTCTAGATATAATCTTCAAGTATAATATGTAATCTATAGTTCATAAATGTTAATTTTGTTCTTTTATGCATAATCAAATACAGGTGAAATCTAATGAGGTTGTAGCTGAGGCTAAAGATTGACTATTTCTGCCATGCTTAATGATTTCTTTCTTTGTCACAAACATATTGCATATTGAGTTACCCTTCTTACTACTAGTGTTAGCACTTTTTCTGTTTACAAATTTTTATAAAGACAGGCAAACTGTACATTACATACATGTAATCTATCCAGACAGAAATGAATCATTCTTGAACTGCTGGCTGGAACAGTGCTACTGTGCAGAAATTAGAACGTTCGTCAACTCCACCTGCCCAGGCAGTTTATGAGGATCCATACATAACAGATGCCACACCACATTTTGCCTGATTCTGCCATATTTCACATCTCTTAAGTATAATGTTACAAACAACTAGATACCTAAATACCCCTCTTTTAATAGACAACCCAAAATGAAGACATTATCCCCTAATAGTACTATGATAAGGAAGTTTTATTGAGTTTAGGAAATTTTACTACAACACATAAGAACACAGTTAACAAGAAATATTTTGTAATAATATAAGATAAGCATGTTGGAAAAAAACAAACTCAAAATCAGGTAATTGTCAATTGTCCTAGATTTTGCAGCCACTAAAGAAAGCTATTAATTTTGCTGAAATTCAGTGGTGCCTAGGCAACCTCTCAAAAACGGGATGCCGTAATTTTGAGCCTGAACTCTGAAATAGGCAGGGTAGCTGGAAGGGTTGGCTCAAGGAGTAGCAGCAGGGAGACATGGTGGTGACAGAGGGAAAAACTTGGCTGAAGGCAAGAATCCACAAGTCAGTGGAAAACAGGTAATGGAGCAGAAAACGCCCACATTAAAAGAAAAAACAAAACAACACAGATACCCTAAAAAACATTCCACTCATGTTTCCAACCCATTCAATAAAACTTACCATTCTCTATACACTCTACGTAAAAGAAACAACAGAGACACAAAAGGGAAAGAAAATAATATCTGAATCAGTAAACTCAATTCATTTGGGAAAAAAAGTATCTCTCTCTCACACACACACACACACACACACACACACACACACACACACAGGACTGATGGAAAGAGCATGCTTCCTGTTGTCTGAGGCCTCCTTACTCACTATTACTAACTGCCGTCTGTAACAAGGTTTCACGGTGTTTCAGACGGTTTCTCACGTTAGACCAGCAGCAGGGGAGGTGCTAATTCTACTTTATGAATGAGGGAGAAGGTACACACTAGAGACATGGTCTGACCAAGCTACGCCAGTAAGGATGATGAGCCACTACCCAGGAACCACCTACCTGGTGGTGACTACCTCTGAGGACAAATAAGCCTGGCAAACGGAAGTATGTGTGACTGTGACAAAAGTCACAGGGAATAATTGTGATATAATTAATAGTAATACAGCCCCTTACCTCCCCAAATTCCGAAAAACCCCGCAAACCATCAGTGAGATGATGGAGGTGAGAGCACCGAGGAGGAGGAGTAAAGTGCACCCAGTCGTCGTCACCACATCTTATGCCTGCAGAGCAGCCCACCCTTCAGACGGATCTCAGTGACACTCTGAGAAGCAGGCAAGGTGGGAACTGCTATCCCCACTGCATGCAGTGTAAATCTTTACTGTTATAATAATAAATATTTCATCTCTCGAAGCAATTATTCATTTCGAATGCTCTATGAGAGACTCAAATTGATTATCAAAGAAAAGTTTGCCTAAGAAACTTATCAAAATGTATACATAAATGACTCTTGAATTAGACCTTTTGTAACCGTTTCCCCGTATCTGTCACCTCTACTCTGCTGCATGATCACAGATCAGACACACAAATGCCCTTTCGGGTAGTAAAGGCTTAGGCTTGTGAGGTAGAAGCAGTTCCCTTTCTGCACAAATCAGAATAAAGCATCATCATACACTCCCAGGACTGTATACACGGCTTGATCTAAGCCAGTGGTTCTCGAAGTGTGGCCCCGAACCAGCAGCATCAGCACCACCCAGGAAACTCAAGAGAGCAATTCTCAGGCTCGCTCCCCCAGACTTCCAGGTCAGGAATTAGGGGACAAGACCCAGCAGTGTCTAACAAGCCTTCCAGGTGATTCTAATGCACATGAAGTTCTTATAACCACTGATCCATCCAGGCCAGTGGTTCTCAACCTTGGCTGCACAGTAGAATCACCTGGGAATCTTTTTAAAATCCTGATTTCTGGGCCTCGCCAGTCCCAATAACATGCCCTTAAAGTTTTAAAAACAAGTGCGACAAAGTAGCTAGAAGATGGAATAAACGGCAGCAGAATTAGGACATCCTAATTATATTCCAATCAAACCTCAAAAACGTGAACACCTAAATGTTGGAGACTGGGAAGCAGAGGTGGACACTCCTCTGAGGTAGGGAACGGAAAAGGGGCTTGAACAGCAGTCAATTCTAGTCACTGCAAGTGTGAAAAGCATGGAAGTCCCAGTCAGCCAGCCAGGATGCCACTGGGGAAAGTGTGCAATTTCTACTAAAAAATAATAAACACCTCACAACCGAAATACTGTCATTCTCAATCCAGAAAAAACAAGTACGTCCATCCAGCCAGAATGACAAGGACACATCCAACAGGCACTGGCAAGCGCTTGTCTCTGACCTTCTGAAATGACCAGATCAGTGTCCAGTCTCTCTCCCTGCGACCAAATGACTGCAGCATCCTTAATAGCATAATTCAATTAACGTTTAGAACTCCAACCATGACAGTCACCCTTTGAAATGTTGTTTGGAAGCATTTTCTGATAGGATAATAAGTGGAAACCTGAGCTTCACCGTAGACAGAACTAGGCCAACATTTAACTTTGTGACTTTGGGAAAGTGACTTGGCTTTTCTGTGCCTCCTCTGTGACATGAGAATGTAAGTGCTCACCTTGTAGGATGACAGTGCGGACTGAGGAAGGTACTGCAATGCTTGTCAAATGCTGAGCTGGTGTCGGGCGCACAGACAGTGTGTGACAAATGGTGGGGGGAGGGCGAGGGAAGAAGATTCTTTACCTCCTCTTCGCAACTTTGTTCACAGAGACTTTTCTATTTTCAATTTCCTATTTTCAATTTATAAATCTTGCTTATCCTTCAAGGCCCAGTTCAAATGCCAAATTCTCTATGAAAACTTCACCAGTAAAACCAGCCACTTAAAATGTATTATACGTACACATGAATAACAGGAACAATTAACACGCATCTAGTGCTTACTATGTCTGAGACAGTGTTCTAAGTGTGTCACGTATGTTAACTCATCTAATCCTCATGGCAGCCCTGTGAGGTGGGGACTCATTACTATCCTCTTTTTTGTAATGAAGGGCACAAGACAGAAAGCAGTCTGCTCAGGGCCACAGAGTGGCTGGTGGACTTGGCTCTGAGCCCCGCGGCCTGGCTCTCCCACACCTGCTCTCACCTGTGCTACATGGCTCCACTGTCAGCTGAGAGGATGGGTAATTACTGCAGAGACCTTCCCAGAGATGACAGTGTTATATTTAGTACAGCTGACGATGTTTTCTATGCATGCTAAAATCATTCATTACAGACAGCTTATTCACTCTTCATAAAAAATACTTCTCAAATTCTAGTTCCTTCCTCATCAGGCCTGGGAGATGGATCATTTTATCCTCATGTGACCCAAGAGATGGAGAATGCCCGATCACCCACTACATTAGACTGCCAAAACAAGCTGCCATCTAATACTCTGTGCCAATATAATACAGTCACCAGGAACTGAGCATCCAGTATTCTAGACAGTGTATGCCATACTTGCGGGTTTTGATATAGACACACACACATTGTCAAAGATACTCCTTGTAGAGAAAGATATTACTTTCCAAACTAAGGCAGACTTAGGGGTATGGAATTGAGTCTTACCACCCCCCCCCCCAAAAAAAATACAAATATGAACATTCTTTGTGTGAAAGACATAAAGTTAATATCTTCATTTTTTTTAACCAAACTTTATAACACAGAATCAAGAGCAAGAATAAAACATACCTATCCAAGGGATAATGTTTAGGTTATAAAGAAAATTATAAGCTCTTAAAAGAGGAAGGCTTAGAAAGAAATTACTGTTTCTCCATAATTATAGCAGTGCTACTTTACCTACTTGTAGTCTGAATGTATTTTGGTTCCTTATCTTAAGATTCAAGAAGTGTTAGCACATCAATAGTGAACTTCATGTACTAGTGTTCTTAGGAATGGCCACCCTCAAAAACATATATGGCAAACGAGCCAAAATAAAGAAAAAAAGGATCATTCCTACTTTAAGAATTTTTCAAATAAAATCTGCATCAACTATTCTTAAATTAGTCTCAAATTGTAATTCTATTTAAAACAAGCCAATCTGACATCGAGGTGCCTTATCATTTGCCGTGGGTCGGCACTGAGGCCTCAGGGCTCCCAGGTGGCAGGAACAGAGAGGGCTGCCAGGACAAGTTTTACTGGTCAGACAGGGGCTGTGAGATACAGTCCAATGTAGGGACTTCAAATTCACCTACATTTGGTCCAGGGCTATGGCGGGGGTGGGTGGGGGTGGGGGTGGGGGGAGGAAGGCGGCGCAAAATAGCACACGGAAGGCCAAGAGCTGAGGCAGTATAATGTACATTTCACCAAAATAAGGGCCCAAGCACCTCGGACTCTGAAAGTAAACAGATCCTGAACCTGGAGCACCTCACAGACACACCCATCGCGTCCTTCCACAACACACTGAGCTTGCCTCTATCAGGGCATTTAACTTATGTGGCAACTGTTTGTTGACTTCTGTTTCCACACCAAGGGAGGGACTGCCTAATTCATCCCAACAGCCTTAGTTAAGGGATAAGTGTAAAATACCATAGGTGTAATATGAACGAGCAACAAGGAAGGCAGCACGCAGTAAGCAAACTGATGTCACTGTCTTTTCCTTGGTTCCATATTCTGTCTCAAGGACCTTTCATCCTATGACTGGGAGGCTCATTTTATTTTAATTTTTTTTATCTATAATAATAAATGGGTAATATGCTAATTAGACAGGACGAGGCCGGGACCGGAGGGAAGCCGGTCCTGGCAGCCAGGGGAAGGAAGGCCTACTCTTGCACGAATTTTTGTGCATTGGGCCTCTAGTGTTTACATAATGTGAGCCATTTAACCTCTTTGGATCTAAGTAGTTTCTTCTATAAAAGGAAGAAGTTAAGACTAAATAATTCTTAAAGTCTTTTCCTCTCAGTAACTCCATGACTGTATGATGGCACTGTATTCCAGTAATAAAGACACGTCAATGCTTGCTGAGTGCTTCTATGTGGTCAATAAACCTGAAACCAAAGTTGTGTTCTTTACTGCTAGGCTAGTCAACTGCCACATATAAAAAACAATCCACAGAACATTATTTTTGAAAATACATGTAAGTGCATAACAAGTTTTAACAAAATGTAAAAGATAAAATAAAATAGTATTTGTTTTACACAACCCAGACTTGGCTTTGATCAAGAATGTCTAGGATTTATCTATCTGGGAAAATAAATACTTTATGCTAATATAACTTGGGCAACTAGAAATCCAAGTGATACTCAAGTATGTAGGTTGCTGATGTCTCAGAGCTAGGTTCGTATTTCCAAAGGCCCACGGCAACATTTCCATCTAATGATCGTGCCATGGCCCTTCCTGAAACCCTGCAATCGCTCCCCTTGGCACTCAGAATGACACCCACCCAGTCCTCACAGTGCCTGTGAGGCACTGCACGAGCTGGCCCTGTGACTTCTCTGCCATCTCCAGGCTTCTCTCTGCCAACTTGTCACACAGATCTTCACATGGCTGGTTCCTTCATATCCTTCTGGGGACCACTCAAAGGTCACCTCCTCAAAGCGGTCTTCCCCGCCTACCCAGGGAAGAGCGTTATCGGGGCGGGCGGGTACATCTCCTTCTCTGATGTTCCTCACAGCTCTTATCACGACTGAAACTCCGTAGTTTGTTCCTTTACTGTTTGCCTCTCCTGTCAAACCACTGGGACAGGGACAGGAGCTTTATGAGAGCAGAGACCTTGCTTATCTTTCCTCACTTAACTTTGTGATGGCTTCATTTTACACATTAAGAATGGAGGCTCAAAAAAGTTAATGACCTGATCAAAGAAAGAGAATGGCATAAAGGTGATGCTGAAAATATGAACTTGTATCTTTACACCCAAACTTTCTATTTTTCCCCCTCACCTGAGGATATGTTTATTAATTTTAGAGAGAGGGAGAGAGAAACATCAATCGGTTGCCTCCCATTTTCACCTCGACCAGAGATGGAACAAACGACCTTTGGTGTATTGGATAACGCTCTACCCAAACCCCCTGGCTAGGGCTTTACTCCCAAACTTTCGGTTTCCTTTTTGGGTATCAGCACCTCCACTCTGCTAATTACCTAGGTTCTCTAGACTCTAAATCCACCTACATTTTAAACTTCTAAAATACTTAAGAACTGCTATAACCCTATGAAGATAAAAAAAATAATAAAAAGATGACTCAAATGAGGTATGACAGATTCTAAAATGAAACTGCCAATTCTGTCAGCTGGTTCAAATAAACAAGAAAAGAGGTTAAGTAATGACATTAGGAAGTGTCTGAAATAATTCACATTTTTAAAGGATATGGCTGAAAAGATGGAAGATGATGTTAACCCAGAATGAAAAGACTGCTTCATTTGTTTAAGATCAGTGAAAAAAAGGCTACAATTAAAAACAAAAACTAGTGAAGTAGAAACAACCAGAAACTGGACTTAAGAATATTTTGGCATCGTGACAGTTACATTTTAAGCATCAATTTGGCTAGGCTTTGTGCCCAGATATTTGGTCAAACACGAGTCTAGGTGTTGCTGTGGAAGTATTGTGTAGATGTAATGTAATTAACATCCACAATCAGTTGACACTGATTTCCCTCCGTATTGTGGGTGGGCCACATCCAATCAGTTGAAGCTTTCAGAACAAAAAAACCCCTGAGGTTTCTTGGGGAAGAAGGAATTCTGTGTCAAGACAGGAACAGAAATCCTACCCGAGTTTCCAGCCTGCTGACCTACCCTATCAGGACTGCAACATCAACCTTCGTCTGAGGTTCGAGCCTGCTGGCCAGTACTGTGTGGATTTTGAATTTGCCAGCTCCTCCAATCATGTGAGTCAATTTCTTAAAATAAATCTCTCTCTCTCTCTCTCTCTCTCTCTCTCTCTCTCTCTCACTCTCACACACACACACACACACACACACACACACACACACTCACCCCTACCATATGATTCAACCATTCCACTCCTAGGAATTTACCCAAGATAAATGAGGGCATATGTCCATACAAAGGCATATACTAGTACATGGATGTTCACAGCAGCTTTCTTTCTTTCTAAAAATATTTTTTATTGATTTTTAAAGAGAGAGGAAGGGAGAAAGAAATAGAAACACCCATGAGAGAGAAATAACATCAATCAGCTGCCTCCTGCACACCCCCTAATGGAAACTGAACCTGCAACCTGGGCATGTGCCCTGACTGGGAATCTAACTGGTGATCTCTTGGTTCCTGGGTCAATCAATGCTCAAGTACTGAGTCACACTAGCTGGGCAACAGCAGCTTTATTTCTAAACGCCAAACACTAGAAACAACCCAATGTCTATCAAGAGGTGAAAGAATATACAAACTACAGCATGTCTGCAAAATGGAAAACCACTTAGCAATAAAAAGAAATGATTGGCACACACTACAAAATGGCTAAACCTCAAAATAATCATCCTGGATGAAAAGAAGCTAGGCTAAAAATGACTGTATAATGTACCCAGGACATGCCAACTAATGTAAAGAAAACAAATAGTGGTTGCCTGGGGAATACAGGGAGGTAGGGGAGTACCAAGAGACTAGAAAACTTTTGGGGGTCATAATAGATACATTCAGTGTCTTGACTATGGTGATGGTTTTATGTGTATAAACATATGTCGAAGCTCATAAAATTGTACATTTTAAGTATAATAATTATATCTCAATACAGTTGTTTTTAAAAAGTTGAGTCCTGGCCAGTGTGCTCAATGGTTAGTGTCGATCTGTGCCCCAAAGGGTCGTGGTTTTAATTCCCAGTCAAGGGCACATACCTGGGTTGCAGATTCGTTCCCCAGGATGGGTGCAGGAGGCAACCAATAGATGTTTCTCTCTCACATCAATAATTCTCTCCCCAGCCCCCACTCTCTCTAAAAAGCAGTGGAAAAAATATCCTCAGATGAGGATTAAAAAAAATTTTCATCGCAAGTGTTAAGGAAGAATGTCAAGCCTTAAAAATGCCTTTTCAGCAGAAATAAATAAAGCCTTACTTAGGATCAATTGCCAAAGATAACCTAAATCTATTTCACTCCTTTTAAAGTCACCTTTTTTTAAACAAGAAAAAAAATCTTTAATCTGGGAAGGGTAAATAAGGATTAAAGGGATAAAAAGAAATTGAAGCTTGAGCTAGGAGAGAGCAAAAAGAAGGAATTGCTTTTAATTCATATTTATAGATCAAGAAAAATCACATCCTAAGACATTAAATGCATCTGCAAATTTGGTAATTTCTAAGGAATGAGAAAGAAGGGCCATGAGAATGGATGCAGAATCCATGCAAAACTCTAGAACTTTCTGGCCCACCTGCTCCTAAACATGTGTGCTCTCCAATGTATTCTAGTCTCGGTCTACAGCAGGGATATACCCTTCCAGGAGACTCGATTCCCTTTGGTAATTTGATGAAAGTTACGGCCCAGAACAATGTGTATTTACATAAAGATTTACATGTAATTATTTCACAGGTTTCAAGAGTTCCCCTGAACCTTGGCCATGTACTCCTCAGCTTCTCAGGTAAGGGAATTTCTTGCAGAATCCTCCCCTGGGGTTTGTCTCTAAAACCCCCTGCAGAGTGAGTGAGGGGTATGGCACAGCTATGGCAAAGAGAAATTTGAACGCTCACAAATAAAATTCATATGGAACCTAGGATCACATAATATTTTTCTAGATATGTTGGCAAAATAATTCAACTAGACAGATTCTTAGGTGACCTAGTAATTGCTGATAAACAGATTTATGAAGAAAGTTTCTGATGGCTATACTGCAGAAGCCCATTCTCTTAAACATTTGCTTCACAAAAGGACATAGAAAACATGCTTATCAAATTTTGGAGATGAGTTGTGACAGTAAGTAGCTGGACCACAGACCCAGGATTTAAAACGTATCAACAAATCCAGCCTAGGGATAAGGTGAAGGTCAGGAAAGATCCTCAAATTCAAAGGCCTTTTCATCTATATATACTCGCTTCTTCCTCAACTATGAATAACTGGACTGCAAGCTCCTTGAGCACAGTCTTATTGATCTTCCTAGAGCACCTGCAATATTGTCAGAATACACTTTGCTTGGGCTACATAACTCCATGGTAACGAATGGCTCTAATATCACGGTGCCTACGACACAAGCATTTGTTTCTCACTTACATAAACGTCTACTGTGAATCAGCTTCAGCGAGGCTCCGACATCCTGGGACCCAGTCTGAAGGCTCCGTCGTCCTGGGACCGGCCCTAGCCAAAGCATGCTGGTTCTATGAGAGAAAGAAAAGAACACCAGCAGAACCATAAGACGGAGTTTAAAACACCTGCTCAAATGTCTGACATGTCACTTCCTCTAACATTTTCACTGGTCAAGGAAAACCAAGTGTCCAAACCTGGTATCAACAGAGTGGGAAATATAGTCCTCTTGCAGAGGACCCTGGTCGAGAGCACAAACATTTTGAACAATACTACAATTTACCAGAGCCTTCCCAACAGAACGTGCTCAGTGCCTGGAGGTAATTATTTATATCCCAGGCCATAAACACGGAAGGACAGGGACTGTACTCCGTCTTGTTCACTGAATGTGCCAGCCACAGGGTGCTGGTCACACAGCAAAGGACAAACTGAATGCTTACACGGTGAGCAACAATGAGATGAGCATGGGATCTGCAATCACAAGCCTGGGATGAAGTGTTATGTCTGCCAATTCCTGACTTAGTGGAAAGTAATTTTTCTCTTCTGACTCTTGGATAGTTGTTGCAAAGATTAAATAAAATATTTGTGAAAGCCCCATGAAAACTGTGCTTTAGCTGTTATCTTCAGATACATAGTCAAATAGGGTGAAATTTGATAAAGATAAATTCATTTCAACTTTTATATAATGCAATACATAATATCTGGCATTTACTTTTAAAGTATCAACTGGCAAGAATAAGAAAGATTAGACTTAAAGCAGTTCACAGGGAAAAAACAACAAGGTTTTAGTTGGCCATACGCTCAATATGATCAAAGGGTAATGTGGCTGCCAGAAAACGTTAATGCAAATTTCAGGCTGCATTAATAGAAGCACAGTATCCGGATAATAGCTTCATTGTCTTCAGCAATTGTCCAGCCACATCGGAAGTAGTCAGTTCAGCTCTGGCCACCATGTTTTAAGAGGTATAGTGACAAACAGACTTTGTCCTGAGTTTAGCGATGTGGATGGAGAAAGGTTTGAATACTATGTCATGTGCATATGGTTTGAGAATTAGGGCTTATCCCCCTTAGCGCATCAAAAAGACTTAAGTAGGATTTAACAGTCATTCTCAGATACTTTAAGGGTTACTGTTTGTAAGAAGACTGACTGTCACATACATAGCTCTAGATTGCCAAAGACCAGGAAGTGAAAGTTAGGGAAACAGATCTAGCTCAAAGGGAAGTTATTTCTAACTGGAAACATTCTAAAACAAGAAGGGTGGATGACAACATGATAGAGATGGATGTAGGTGGAACAACTCTAACTTACTCCTCTATGTAACTGAGCATTTTTTGAGGCATTTGAAAATGTCCAAACAGTATTTCTCTTTTCTGATTAAATAGTAATACTAATAACAACAACAAGAAACAAGAACTGAAGTAAAAAGTAAAACAAATTGTTTGGCTTAACAGGCACAGAAAGGCATGCTGGGGAAGGGAAATGAAATTTCCAGCTAGATAACATTAAATACAGCCACAGTGTCTTGGTTTGCACAGAGGAAATAGGCTTAGTCAAAACAGAATTCTGCACGTTGTTTTTCCTGGTGTGACCTAACTCCTGTAATTTCCAAGGAGGTGCAAAAAAATATTTTATAAGTTCCTACAATGGCAATCAAGCAAAAATTTGCTAATACTAAACTAGTGTTGTAATTACAAGACAGTAATTCCTAGTGTATCGATCAACTTGAATAAGTATTCAATTTTCCCATGGGCATTTCACACATGCCACTGGCATTTCAAAATGATCCCTTGCTAATGTCTTATTGTTTCCTTACTCTATTCAAAATCTAGTACTTTCCCCCTCATTTCCAGCTTCCATTTCCCCACACATTCTCTGCATACTCTGGTCTCCCCAGTAGGTGATAAGTAGTGTATAAAGATAACACCTGACTTATCTTTATATCCCAACCCCTCACGTTAAAATCACTCAATTAGTAAACTCAAAATTGTTTTTCAAAATTTCTTCCTTTACTAAAATAGTTTAAAGTTATGCACTAATTTCTCATTATATTTTAACTAGAGGCTCAGTCATGAAATTTGTGTACAGGTAGGGTCTCTAGGCCTGGCAGGGAATCAGGGTTGATCTGTGGGGTGACCAGCAGGGCGATGGTGGGGGAGGGGAAGGCCCTCACTGACACCTGCCTTGGCTGGCTCTGCCCCCTGCTCCTGGTCACCTCCCTCTGTGGGCTGGAGGCAGCTCCTGTGTTGAGCGTCTGCCTCCTGGTGGTCAGTGCGCATCATAGCAACCAGTCATTCCACCGTTTGGTCGATTTGCAAATTAGGCTATTATTATACAGGATTGTTACACACGAGAAAGCCATAGCAGGCCATAAAGACACACTGAGTATTATATGTGTTTCATTTCTTATTATAGCTACTCTTTGCAAAATATCTTGGGATACAAATTTCTTCTTCACTTAAATTTTTCTCTGCACTCTCATAGCCAGTTAGCCTGGAGGTCAAATCACCCCCGGTATTGCCGACAACAATCAAGGCTTAACTACAACAAGACTGTGCACAAAGACGACTAGGGGGTGCACCAAGAAAGCATAAAAAATGCGGAGACAAAGAAACAGGACACAACTGTCAATGGAGGATATTGAGTTCAGAACCACACTTTTAAGGTCTCTTAAGAACTGTCTAGAAGCCGCCGATAAATGTAGTGAGATCCTCAAGAAATCTAATGAGACCCTCGATGCTATGATAAAGAACCAACTAGAAATTAAGCATACACGGACTGAAATAACGAATACTATACAGACTCCCAGCAGCAGACCAGAGGAGCGCAAGAATCAAGGCAAAGATTTGAAATGCGAAGAAACAAAAAACACCCAACCAGAAAAGCAAAATGAAAAAAGAATCCGAAAATACGAAGATAGTGTAAGGAGCCTCTGGGACAGCTTCAAGCGTACCAACATCAGAATTATAGGGGTGCCAGAAGATGAGAGAGAGCAAGATATTGAAAACCTATTTGAAGAAATAATGACAGAAAACTTCCCCCACCTGGTGAAAGAAATAGACTTACAGGTCCAGGAAGCGCAGAGAACCCCAAACAAAAGGAATCCAAAGAGGACCACACCAAGACACATCATCATTAAAATGCCAAGAGCAAAAGACAAAGAGAGAATCTTAAAAGCAGCAAGAGAAAGAAACTCAGTTACCTACAAGGGAATACCCATACGACTGTCAGCTGATTTCTCAACAGAAACTTTGCAGGCCAGAAGGGAATGGCAAGAAATATTCAAAGTGATGAATACCAAGAACCTACAACCAAGATTACTTTATCCAGCAAAGCTATCATTCAGAACTGAAGGTCAGATAAAGAGCTTCACAGATAAGGAAAAGCTAAAGGAGTTCATCATCACCAAACCAGTATTATATGAAATGCTGAAAGGTATCCTTTAAGAAGAGGAAGAAAAAGAAAAAGGTAAAGATACAAATTATGAACAACAAACATGCATCTATCAACAAGTGAATCTAAGAATCAAGTGAATAAATAATCTGGTGATCATAATAGAATCAGGGACATAGAAAGGGAATGGACTGACTATTCTTGGGGGGGAAAGGGGTGTGGGAGATGCGGGAAGAGACTGGACAAAAATCGTGCACCTATGGATGAGGACAGTGGGTGGGGAGTGAGGGCGGAGGGTGGGGCGGGAACTGGGAGGAGGGGAGTTATGGGGGGGAAAAGAGGAACAAATGTAATAATCTGAATAAAGATTTTTAAAAAATAAAAAAATAAAAAAAAATTTTTCTCTGCATCCTAAATGAACATATTTAACAGGATTTCACTGTACTAACATAAACTACTGACACCCTACTTATTGCCCTCACTGCAGGTACATAGATAAAATATGAACTAAAAAAAAAGTTCATTGACTTTTAAAGTAAACTTGTTATGTGCCTTTTTGGAATGAATGTACATTCAGATTTTTAAACATCTATTCTTCCAAGCCAAAAAAGTAAAGGAAAATGTAAAAAAAAAAAAAAAAAAAGCTGAACACCTATCCTCTGCAAGGGAGCATGCGAGTTTAGGACGCATTTGGTACAGGTTGAGGCTTGTCGAGCTTGTCACTGGATGCCTAGCCTGCTATTTATTGCTCCTCTCTGTGGGCACTACCAAGAACTGCGCAAGTCATGGGAACACAATGCTCTGCGGCAGGATCAGGAGAACAGAGTTTCAAATCTCCCCGACAACCCCTCTGACAAAAACAGTCTACATTCCACTGGGAGGTGGGAGAATGAGTCAGTAAAGAGATAAAATAGTTGCCCGTTTGAAAATATAACTAACTAAAATACAAAATTTCTTTTAAATTAAATACTTGTATATTAAAGCAACTCTTTTTAAAAGATGGAAATGATGCACAATAAACATTATTTGTTTAAGAAGCCACTAGAAACTAATTATAGATAACATAAACTGAATGTTTTCTGTGTGTTGGGCATACTTAAGTGCTCAACATACACTAACTCATGTATATCCTTCATCACAGCCATTTAAAATAATATGATCAACATCCTCATTTTACAGGTCAGAAAAGACAGGCACAGAATGGTTAAGTAACTGCACAGGATCACACAGCTATAGGCAGGTGGGAAAGGGATATGAATTCAGGCAGGACTGCTTCAGGACCCATTCTTTAACCTCTATGGGTAGGTATCACTAAAATCCACACTTTGATATTTGAAGACCTTTTTTGAGTTTATTAGCTTTAATCATATATGAAGAAAAATGTTTATCAGCAATCAAGACTGTACAGAATTACTATTAAAACTAGAGGCCTGGTGCATGAAATTCACGCGCGCGCGCGCGTGTGTGTGTGTGTGTGTGTGTGTGTATGTGCATCCCTCAGCCTGGCCTGTACCCTCTCGCAATCTGGGCCCCTCAGGGGATGTCCAACTGGGGATAGGGCCTAAACCAGCAGTTGGACATCCCTCTTGCAATCCGGGACCACTAGCTCCTAACCTCTCTGCCTGCCTGCCTGATCTCCCCTAACTGCCTTTGCCTTGGGCCCCGCCACCACAGCTTAATCTGGAAGGACATCTGGAAGGACGTTCAGCTGTTTGGCCTAATTAGCATATTACACTTTTATTATTATAGATGCTTTCACAACTTTTAAGATCAGATGACTGAATCCAATATCCAATACATCACTTCATTTAAGCCAATAGCACAACTAATCTAATCTAATCTTTCTATGTAATACATATTTTGGCTTTATTATTCTTCATATGTGTAAGTGGGAGCCTTTTTATAAAGCATAAGTATGTGACACTATGTCACTATAAATACTTTGCACTGGCAAGATCTGGGATGTTTTATTCACATGAGTGTGCATTAGCGTAATTCTACTACTTCTCAAATTCTAAATGCAATTATTCAACAGACCTTTGAATACTTAACAAACACCTAGTAGTATGGATACAAAGATAAATTAAATGGTCTCTGCTCTCAAGGGAGGCCACAGTTACAAAACAATGAAAGTAAGTGCTTTTAGGGAGCTATGACCAAGGTTCCCAAGGGAACAGAGTTCCACCTAATATGGCAAGAATGACAGCAGTTCTATGTGCAAAGGCATGGAGATATAACATTTTCCTCTTAGGGAATAACAAGCAATTTAAATTGAACTAGAATGCAAGGTGTACAAGGTAAGCCAGGGAAATAGTGATGTGAGATGAAGAATGAAGCTGGAGCTAGATAAATAAGTGTCTTAGAAGTCATAATAAAAAGACCCAACCATTGCAAGGATTTTAAGAAGGACAGTGATGTGATCAAATGTGCTAATGATAGTGGCTATCACACTTTATTTTCAACAACAGAACCCTGCACTCAAATGAAATATTATGCACACTTCCATACTTAACATTGATCATGTTAACTGCACTGGTTGAAATTGGAATGAGCCTGCTCAACTTCCTCCAGAAGCCTTTACCTAAGTTTCAATTCTAAGTCTTTAGCTAAGTTTCAATTCTTACCTAAGTTTCAATTCAGTGCTTCAGAAAGAAGTCATTACATCTTCCCAATCATGTTCTATATACTTCATGCCTCTCCCATTGTGATTCTAACTTCTCAGGTATAAGGATTCATTCTCGTAGTTTATACTCAATTACAGAACTAGATGTAACTAAGGAGATAGTATGAGGCCTTCAAAATTAATGACAAAAAGTTACAGTACAGAAAAAGAAAGATAAATTATCAGCTTTTGCACTCTTGAGTTCAATTATAATTTAAGTGACCGCACTTTCTAATCTACAAGTCAGAATTTATAGTTAGACATAATGGCCACAGCTTATTCAAAACTCATACAGTGTTGGAAAATATAGACTATACTAGAGGCCCAGTGCACGGGGGGGTGTTCGTGCACTGGTGGGGTCCCTCGGCCTGGCCGGCACCTTCTCGCAATCCAGGACCCCTCAGGGGATATCAGAGTCGGTTTCAGCCCAATTCCCGCAGGTGCACCGGTGGGGTCCCTTGGCCTGGCCTGTGGGGATCAGGCCGAAACCAGCAATCCCACATCCCTCGAGGGGTTCTGGATTGTGAGAGTGCACAGACCAGGCCAAGAGACCTCCCATTGGTGCACAAATCCATGCACTGGGCCTTAGTATGTATATAAAATCTTTGGTTAATCTCTTCCCGCCCTCCTCCAACTTTCCCTCTGAAAGTCTTCAGTCTGTTCCATGTTTCCATGCCTGTGTGTTGAGCATCTGCCCCCTGGTGGTCAGTGCGCATCATAGCTAACGGTCAAACAGTCATATTAGCCTTTTATATATGTAGATGATTGTAACTAATAATTGTAATACTTTTCAAGACTGATGTACTTGAATTTCCTTACAATAATTTTGTATGTGAAAATCCTTCCCCACCTGTCGTTTGAGCACCTGTTCTCTCACCTTATAAAATTAGGAGTTCTAAATGTGATCGCTGAGAATGACTGTCACTGTGAAACTGCTTCTTTCCCGTGGCCATCTAATCTGTTCCCAGAGGGAACATGTAAAACTGAGTCAAGACATGCATGTCTTACCTGACAATTTACTACTCTTGACTCTTCACAGTGAGAAGTACTAATAAAAAAACAAGGTCACAATCCTAGAGAAAAGGTATTTAATGATGTACTGTTTTACATAAAACAATTTGATTTACTTTATACAATCGAATCTAATCCAATCTAATCCCTACCATCCTTCCTTCTGCCTTTATCCTCCCCTGTTCTTTGCATTAACATTTTCAGGGAACAAAATCACTTAAAAAGTTCCAATAAATTTTAAATTGTCATCCCCGTTATAAACAGATTAACTTAAAACAAATTCTCAAAACAATGCTTAACATATATTAAGAGCTACAGAACAATCTCATTTTTCTCCATCAGATAAAACACGGAAAAAAAAACCAACAACCACCCTATCATGTATTAAAAGTTCTCTTACAACATGTGGCTGAAGGCCAACTACTGACAATTACTGAAAGGAGGAAGAGGGGAGAGAAGCAGAGGATATAAATTTAATCCTTCAGTACATCATTTGATCAGTATGTACAATATATTCACGTATAAACATGTTTAAGCAATGTTACTTTAAAAGAAACAATAAAAACATCATCGTTAGGAAAATACCATCCCATGTGATATCATAAACTCAGTCCAAAACTTAGCATCCAGTGGGTCATTTCTGGGCATACTCTAAGGCAGCGGTCGCCAACGGGTGGTTCATGAGGCCCGAAAGGTTGTTCACCACTGGTTTAAGGAAACCTTTGGAGCAGCGGTCGCCTACTGGTGGTCCACGGACCGAAAGATTGGCGACTGCTGCTCTATGGTAAGGGCGAGTTTAGGAAATATATTCCATGAATAGATATTTTTTAAGAGACCATACAATTACTGTGTTGATTTTAACAACACGTCAAATAAAGTTAACTTAAAACAAATGCTGATAGGATTTTTAAATTATACACACTGTGTCTAATTGTCCACATATACAAAAATGTTCATAAATTTAAGATAAATTTATGTTTTCCTCTAGCTTGTGAAAGTTGCAATAACCTTTCTATTTAAAATATTTCTAATTAAATCACATTCAATAACTGAAATTCAAACAATCTCCCAGATGAGACAGTTGGGGTAAAACAAAGAGGAGTTTCTACCATTCTGAATGTTCTACTGATGCTACAAATAAGATGACCCAACACTAAAAACTAGCATGGCTGGAATACGGAAAAGATAAATATGTAACAGTGAAAGAAAACCCTTTCAGAACAATGAGCGAAATGCAATTTACAGTGTCATCTGTGACTAAAATTCTGTACTCAGCCTTTCTTATTTTGAAAACTTTTGCCCAAATTTCTGCAGATTACAAGGTCTAAACATTTTAAAATCCCACTTGGTGGATTTACACATACATATTAGTACTAGGTAATATTTTATGCTTAATAAGTCTAGCAAATATTACTTCAAAACCCAATTTACATAAAGCATGTTGCACTGCTGACTACATTTACAGAAAAAATTGGGAATAGAAAAATTAAGTGACATTTAAAAAGTGACACTGGGTTAAATAATAAAATTGAGAACATAAATCAGCCTTAAATTCTAATTAAAATTTCTAAATCATTACCTCTTTTCTCACAGATTTTAGCACAAATATTTTTTAAACGCAGTCTACTTTTTTTTTGCACGTACTTGAAAATTTTTAAAATAACATATCCTCATTAATGATAAGTCCCAGTAATGAACTTATTTACCTTGCCATGCTCTAAAGTTAGCAATCCTTTGAGAGACTCCCTTGGGGTTTAAAAAAAAAATACTTCTTTTAATATCACATTTTCCATCTTCATTTTTATTCATTTGTCCAATAGAGGAACTAAGAGCCTGTACTAAAAAATCAGTGGCATCATTCAAACTGTTCCCTACGTTTTTATAATATTCGATTATGCTAAGAGGAATAAAACTGTACCCATTAACCTAAATTTGGGCTTTCAACCCATAGTCAACATGAAAAAAATTATTTTCTAATGAATGAAACAAAACAAAAACTATTAAAAAGCTCTCAAAAGATACCTGAACACTAATATACCTGCACGCTTAGCTCTTATCCTGTAAATCCCTTCTCTAAGAATAAGACTTCTCTAAAAGTGGGAAAAGGTGTCACTCTAAGAGAGCCAAGCGTGAACAGTATAAAGAAAAGTAAATTTGATTAATTATCCTTAATAAAGTTTGTGTCTAGTTCTTCCCTCTTTCCCTGATCCCACAAAGTTTGAGCTAACCCATAAACAAGTTTTACTCGTATTTTCACACTTAGTTTTCTGTCATATCACCAAAGCAGAGATTTCAGAATGAAGCTCCCCAAGAACATCATTCAATATCTCCTGTGATTCCAGATAAACCCGACTGCACTAACGAAAAGAAAAAAGAAAAAAAAACTCCCTTGAAAGTTTAAAGAGTATGTAGTTGTTCTTTTATCAAAATAGAATTTTTCACAAGTGACTAAATAGAACTGCACCTTAGGAAGATCGAGCCTTTAATTCTGGAGATTAATTTGCACCTAGAGAAAAATTCAAGGTAATGGTTTTCTCTACATGTGGACTTTAGACCAAATCTATTTATTCTGAATGTGCTGTAGCCACTTGTTGGGCTGTGCTGCAGGACCACAGTCCTAGTGAGAATATCTTGTAACAAGGTGCTTTTGATACCTCAGTAACTAAACTACCTTGGATGGGGTTCCAGACAAACCTGACCATAAAATTCTGGCATTTTAATTAGGTTTCAATGTATTCCTTAAATGGTAAAGCACAAATCACATGACAATTTTCCCATTCGGGTAAAACATTAATAAGGAGCACATAAGTAGCACAACTTTGCATTTAAGAAGCCCATAAACACTAATTTTATCCCCAAACATTTTTGGGAAAGAGCCAATTCAAGGAGCGCACTGATAAATCTTAAAATATGCCAAAAATCTGTTGCTAAATTGTTGTATGCCAACTGATTTTTCATAAAACAAAACACATTTTATAAGTAGCATTAAAAAAGCATTAATTATTTGATGGCACCTTTTAGTCAGCCCTTTTTTGTAAAATATGGACTTCTCATATAATAACATAACTAACCACTATTTGTGTAATCTTATATTTGTAAATATCAAATTTCTTAAAGTGAGCACAGCTGTTTTCATAGGCCAACTTCATCCCAGCATTACTGCCTTCTCCCCATTTCCCAAGTTCTAAAAATGTAACCCCCAAAATCAGCTATCTATCTGTGGCAGCATGTACAAGCAATACTAGAAAACCTGAAAAAAGAAACGGAGTGACTTTTTTAATGTAGAGATGTAAATGTATTCCCCAAAAGAGGTCAATGAATTCTTTTTGGTAATGATCACGATACATGCCCAATAAAAATTATTTTTAAAAATATCAAGATATGCATGTCTCAGGTCGCTTTCCCATATGTCGATCACCTGAAGGAAACCAAAACCTGTTTGTCTCCATGAACACTGACCTCCACGATGCCACCAAGGTCAATGAGACCTACAGGAGGGGATACGCTGAGTAAGTGCTGATCTGCCCAATTCTAGGGTTCCCCTTAAAAACAGAGAAGGGAGAAACAAAAATAACATTTATTCACATCTCACAGAAAACGACGTCTTAGGCTTTAACATTCAGGTACCCCAACCACAGGCTTTTACGTAGACATATGTCAGAAATGGCCAATAGGACAAGATCTCAAAGGGGCATCACTTCACACAACCAGGTACAGAAATCGCTGCCCAGAAAGAATGAAGGAGACCCCAGGCTGAACAAGCCTGGCTTACACCTGGGACTGAGCGCCTTCCGCATCCTGGCGACGGGCCACAAGGACTCAATTTCAAAATGAGGGCTCTTTCTCTCCTGGCAGAACTTTTCGAAGAGGACAAATAACCAAAGATCCTTAACCAGGGGGAGTACCCACACATGCGCCAGGCTTAGGTGAAGGAGGGGGCCTGCGCAGGCCGAGCCCACCAGTTAACCTTAAATTCCCGGGGAGGGTCCTGGCTGATCTCTTCTTCACCGAAGACCCCCTCGGGCATTTCCTCTGCCATCACCCTCTTGCGCCTTTTCACAAACCAGCCATTCTCTTGGGTGAGCTCTAAAGTGTAAACACATTCACCCACTTGGTGTAACCTGGTTAAGCTAGACTCCAAAAACCTTCTCGATGTGAAAGCACTCTATTTTGAAATTTCCCAATAACTTCCAAGTATGGGGAGAAAAAGAAAAAAAAAAAAAAGACAAGTCAGAGCCAGCGCTTGCTCATTTCGAAGCGACTCCACGGAGAGCAGTTTCGCGATGGACACAGTTCATCCTAACGTCTGGAAAACGGGTCCCACGCCTGCTAACAGCGGGGAGGCCAGGAGGGGAACCTGGGCCCGGGCACCGGGTCTTCGGTGGGCCAAGGACCGGGCAGCGAGCGGGCCTCCCAGCCCCTCCAGGGCCGCTCCCGACGGGCGGGGGGCACCGGGTCAGGGCGGTGGCTTAACCCCGGCCGCTCCGACTCGACTCGGCTCTGCTGGGCTCCAGCGCTCCCTGCGAACGGGCCGCAGCCGATCAAGTGCCTGGGCGTCCTGTCCTCCCAGTCCCCCCGCGGGACGCCGAGCCGTCACCTGAAACCCACGAGACAAACATCACCTTGTCTCGGGGCTGCAGAGTTCGCAGTGAGGATTTTGAAAGTCCACCTGGCACAGATTCAGCTGGTGCGTGTGTGTGTGAAAGATTAACCCGCTTCCTGCATAAACAGGGAAGGGCTCGCGGCCATCCAAGCAGCTCCCTCTCTCCCAAGTAACTTTCTTATCCTTTGGTCCTAAAATAACCAGAAGCAACAAACACCGAGCATTGGCATGGCAACGTCCACACACGGGGACCGGGTGCTCCCCGCACTCGGAGTCGCTCCGGGCTGCTTCCCATCCAGACGGGTCCACCCGGTCCCGGTCCCGGTCCCGGTCCCGGTCCCGGTCCCGCTCACGTCCACCCGGTGCTGCCCGCTCCCCCCGAGTTTTTGCTGAAATCCGCCCCCTGAGCTGGCGGGGGCCGTAGAAGGCGCCTCGTCCCAAGGGCAGAGTTTCTCCCAACTGCCCCGCGCGCACCTGGCCGGCCCTCGCCCCCTCCCGCCTTCCCCGCGCCCCAGAGAGCGGCCCACCTGCTCCCGTCGCCGGTGCCCACGCCCCAGCCGCCCGGCCAACTCCTGCCTGGGGGCTGCACGCCCCCTGCCCCCAGCCCCCTCCGCTCTGGGGCCCGACCTCGAGCGGCAGAGGCGCCGAAGAGGCCCCGCGACCGGCTGACCCCGCGACGCCCCCCAGAGGCCGGGTCCCGAGCGCCTGTCAGCGCCCCCGGAAGGGGTCAGCCAGGGGGCTGAGCTCGCCGGGTGCCCCGTCCTCCCTGACAACCTCTCCCCACCAACCGCACTCACCTGGCGGGCTCCGGCCGCGGGGGTCGGGGGTCGCGCGAGCAGGCCGCTAGCCCGGCCGCCGCGGCCCCCACCCTCAGGCACCCGCTCCCCGCCAGCGCGCGCCCCAGGCCAGACGCGCGCCCGAGGCGCCGGGGGGTGGGGTGGGGGGTGGAGGGCGCACGTGGCCGCGCGAGCGCCAGGGGGGAGGGGGCGCGGGGAAGAACGGACACGAGAGGGGGCGGGGGCAGGGGGCGCGACGAGAGCAACGGCTCGGCGGCGTCCGCGGAGAGAAAGCCGCCTCGACCGTGTCCGTCATGGCGCGCGGCGGCGGCGGCTCCTCCGGCCTCCCCATTCCCTCGCCTTTAGTTTGACCTTTCCCTCCAGTGTGTCTGAGGAGAGCGGCGATGCGCGCGCGTGTGTGTGCAAGCCCGTGTGTGCGCGCGTGCGCGCGCGCGGGGAAGGGGCCGGGTTCGCTCCCCGACGCCTGACGTCACTGTCATGGCAACGGCAGCCCCGCCCCTCGATCCCCATTTCCTGCCCCCCCTCCGCCCCCTGTGCACGTTCCGGGACCTCACGTGCTCACTCACACGCACGCACGTACGTACGCACGCACGCACGCTTGGAGCGCGTGCGCCCAGAGCGCTGGCGGGGGATTGGGGTGTAGGTCATCGGGGCCTCCTGGTCGCTTCCCTGAGTTGGACCAATCCTGTGCGAGGGCGCCGTGGGCGGGGCACGCTCGGCGGGAGAGCTGCGTGAGAAATGTCCCGAGGTAGAATGAGAGCCTTTCCTCTGCGGCCGAGCGCTGGTGGCGAGAGGGTGCGTTGCCCGGGAGTGTAGGGAGAAGGAGGAGGGGGCGGTGGGGTAGTTGAGGGATGGGAACCCGGGTCCCCAGTGTAGGGGAGGTTTACCCTTGTCCAGCCAGGACGGCGACAGTCAAACCTCGTATTGCCTTGTGGCCGCGTGACCTTGGACATGTTAGTGAAACACTCTGAACTGGAAGTCTTGAGTAGAAGGGGCCCAGTAAAGTCTGCCACGGAGCTTGGGAAAATTGAAAGAGAAGGCGGAAAACGCCTCACTGGCACCGGGTAGACCCTACATACTTGGGTGTGGAGCCCACAGCCTCCTTACTCCACCAGCGGGGACACAGGGCGCAGAGAGATTGCAAAGGTTAAATGAATGACTCGGCCACTGTCAGGTGGTGGGCCGAGAACCAGGCTTCCAGCTCAGTACTGTCTCACCTGCCCCTCCCTTTGGAGAGGGGAAATCCAGGAGCCCTCCGAGCTCCCTTTGCTCCCTCGCATCTTTTTCAGCCCCCCCCCCCCCATTCCTGCAGAAGTTTGGTTAGGTACCTCAGAGCCGGGCAGCCCTGGGGCAACTCCCCAAAGGCAGTTGATTGGCTTCTTACTTCATTGGCGTCTGAACGAGGAACAGATGGCGCTTTTCCAAAGTTCCCGTAGGGTGGAAGTTTGCTCTAAAGTTTTGGTTAACGTTTAAACACAGGGACAAGAATGCAAATATCTAGCTAGCGGGGAGAGATTAAATCAGTGAACCAAGGTGGATGCTGGGGGTGGGGGGGACGCAGAGACAGCGTTCAGATGATCAGCATAGCCAGGTTCTCTCTCTATTCTCCATGGATCTGCTTGTGCCTCGCTGAGGCCACAGAGAGATCCAGAGGCAAGCTGAGCGTTTAGTTTATAGTCCGAGGTAAACAAGGTAGTGGTTACCATAGTTACACTGTTCTTGTGAATTTCACTTGTTTTGGCAGCACTTGCTGCACCTCCCTCAGCCCATTAGCTTCCCAGATAAGATCTAAGGAGCCTCATAAGGTCAAGCCTAATTATGCTAAGAGGACTGTGCCCTCTAAGCTGGGACTTGTTTGTGACTTTGCCAACAGGTCAGTCCAGGCTTAACCCTATAGTCGCGCCCTACATGCCGTGTCCACTGAGCAGGCAGGAATGTCTTTCCAGACCTCAAGGCTGTGCAGCCACCTTAGGATGCAGGTGTCCTGGTGACCGAGTCATTCCTCAGACTCTCTCTTCTAACTTAGCTGCCCATCACTCCTCCCAGCAGCTCTCCAGTGCGGTAGTGCTACTTCACTCTAGATTTGCTGTTAATATGTCTGTCTCCCTCCCTGTCTTGTGGCCCCGAATCTAAACCTGATGCAGGTCAAGGACCCCACCCATTCCTCAAACATGCCCTTCTGTTTCCCGTGTTCTTTCCATGAATTCATTGACTTGGTCCAAGTTTCAGCTAAAATGTAATCTCTTCCAAAAAGTCTTGCTGGATCTACTCAGCTGCAGTGAAATAGTCCCTTTTTACTAGGTGTACCGGTTAATAATGGTGGGTTTTGTAATCAAAGAAAACACGATAATTTCAAGAGAAACATCAAAAGCTCTTTATACAAAGTAATGTCCATCGCTAGCTACACATTTCCCCCATCTTTCAGGTAATTTGTGGAGACGGTCCCAATAGAACTTTTCTTGTTTTGAGGCAAACCATTTAGAGACCCAGTTTTCCACCTCTTTGTACATTTTGAAGTGCTGCTCAGACAGCAAGTGTGCCATCGATCAGAACAAGTGGTCATCTGAAGGAGCAAGGTCTGGTGAATACGGCGGGTGGGTTCATACTTCCCAGGCAAGATCTTTTAACATGTCTTTAACTGGCTTTGAAGTGTGTGATGGTGCGTCATCATGAAGCAAAATTACTTTGCCATGTCTTCTGGCCCATTTTGGTCGTTTTACAAACAAAGCGTGGTTCAAATTGATTATTTGTTGTCAGTAGCGATCAGTATTAATGGTTTCACCTGGTTTTAGAAGCTCATAATGCACCACACCTCCCTGATCCCACCAAACGCAGAGCATTGTCTTCTTTCCGAAGCAATTTGGCCTTGCAGTCGATGTTGATGGTTGACCTGGATCAACCCATGATTTCGTGCATTTGGAATTCTCAAAATAAATCCACTTTTCATCGCCAGTCACAATTCAATGCAAAAAAGACTCTTTCGTGCTGTTGAAGCAACATTTGACTGATGACTTCGGTTTTCCATTTGTCTTTCGTTCAGTTGATGTGGCACCCATTTTCCTTCCTATAAATCTTTCCCATTGCTTGTAAACGATCAGAAATTGTTTGCTGAGCAACGTTTCATCTTTCTGCAAGTTGTTTTTGAGTTTGACATGCATCTTCATCCAATAATGCTTGTCATTGTTGGTCTTCAAACTTTTTTGGTTGACCTGGACGTTCTTTGTCTTTTTTTTTTTTTAAATATATTTTATTGATTTTTACAGAGAGGAAGGGAGAGGGATAGAGAGTTAGAAACATTGATGAGAGAGAAACATCGATCAGCTGCCTCCTGCACACTCCACACTGGGGATGTGCCCGCAACCAAGGTACATGCCCCCGACCGGAATCGAACCTGGGACCCTTCAGTCCGCAGGCCGACGCTCTATCCACCGAGCCAAACCAGTCAGGGCCGTTCTTTGTCTTTCACTTTGAAATCTTCACTTTTAAAGCGTTTAAACCAGCGTTCACAAGTATTTTGAGATGGAGCATGTTCACCATAAGCTTCCCGAAGTATACAACAACTTTCAGCAGCACTTTTCTTCAAAATAAAGTAATGAATTAAAACTTCCCGCAAATGCTCTTTTTTTGGCACGAAATTCGACATTTTTAAGCATAAAAATATCTGTGATATTAACATCTTCAGAAAATTTAACACGTGAAGTTTTGAAGCTTGCTGTCAATACAACAAAATAGCATACATATTAAATCGCATATATATCCACATATGTGTAACTCCATCTATTGAAAAAAATCCGCATTATTAACCGGTACACCTGCTTAGGGCACTGTTTCTCGAAGACTTTGTGCTCTGTGATTTACGCACATGTCACCTACAGAAAGCTGCTCTGAACATCCATGTATAGATTAGCTGCCCTGATTCTAACATCTATGGTCCAACACAGCACTTATTACCCATTCTGTTAAAGCTTGATTTCTTTGCCTTCTCCATCAGACTGTGAAACTCTTTAATGGCAGGAATCATGCTACCTCCACTTTGCATTTCCAGCACCTTCCTCAGAACCGCCACGCTGCTTAACAACCAGCCATTGAATTGGCTGAGTGGGCACCCTGCCTATTTCATAAAGTTGTTAGGAGCAGACTTTACCTTGCTTATAACTCCGGACTTAAGATTTTCTGGCAAGTTACGAGTTCTCCATAAGTCTTGGACTGCTCTAAAATGCACCTGGAATTACATGTCACACACATGCAGTGGAAGAAGGCTTTGGCAGTAGCATGTGATCCTGAGCAGAGCAAGAAGTAAGAGGTCCAGGGAAGAAGAGGTAGTCGTTTCTTCACTGCTCTTGGGGGCCTAGAATGAGAGATTTTTCAGATGGTAGGGATGAGATAATTGGCAGATGTATCTGATGTTGTTCCCAGAATTGGGGGAAATTATGTAAAGGGGAGTCTTTGAAAAAGATCAAGCAATGCTTGCTTACTCTGAAGTGATAGCATGTATTTACATGTCTTATCTTCTCCACTGGAATGTGAGCTCCTGGAAGGCTGGGGCCTTGGCTTATTTTATTCATGTTTGTAACTCCAACACCTACCAGGTCGTCTGGCACAAGGTGGACACTCAGTACTCGTTTATTGAATGAATGTATTATAAGCTCCATGAAGGAACAAAGCTATTACATTTCTTTGATTCTCATAAAGCGATACCCTAGTATTATGCCAGTAATAGGTAGGCACTTGAAATAACGAATGAATGAAAGGGTGGCGATGAGGTATGAAAGACCTACCCCATATCGGGAACTTAATACATTCCATTCATTAGCTCAGTTAATCAATCCCCCGTCAACCCTATACTGTTGGCATTGGTTCAGATAAGGAAACTAAAGCTTAAGGTGGGAACCAGACTAGGCCAGGGTCACACTTTTAGTTGTTGGCTAAGTCGGGTTTGATTACAAGTTCACCTAATTTGGAAATAGACTATCATGGCAGGTATTTTGCTCCAGCTGGTGACTCACGTTTGTTAGTGTTCACCCCTGTTTTCTCAAGACCATGGTCTTCTACTTTGTATCAGAAATATCGGGGCCCCTGTTGTTTCAACAGGAAGAAATAGGACTGTGTTACATTCAGTGAGTATGCACAAGTCAGGCTGAATGAGGGCCGTGTTTTTCTTTTCTTTTTATAATTATTTTTCCATGACTGAAATGATGGTTCCTTAATTTTAGAATACAAAGGTTGGGCCCGTAAAGCTAGGATGTTTAAAATTGGCCTTTGGAACATGAAGGACCCAGCTGATGCCTTTTTGGAGGCTAGTAAAGGGAAACGTATTTGAATTCGTGACATTGTCAGCTGAGCTAAGGTGAATCTTGGCATTTAAAAGGCAAACCTTAAAAAGTGGGGTCAGAAGAGAGCCAGGTATGTTTGCAAAAGGGCCTCATTAGAAAAAGGGGAAGCACATTCAGTTCTGGTCTCGAGGGACTCGTTGCTCCAGGATCACAGGAGGCCCTTGGAGTTTGAGTCAGAGCTCAGGCAGAGTTGGAAGCACCCCCTTGACTGGAGGGCACTCTCTCTGGGAAGGGCAACATCTTTGACCAGAGCATCAGCTTGTAGGGGGAGGTGGGGAATGAGGGAGAAGTGAGGAAGAGAGAGCCCACACACGCACTTAACCAGACCCGCTCACTCAGTCCTGGGGATGAACAAGGTGAATCACCTGTGAAAACCGATGCATTGAAATTAGCAAGCTGTCTGCAGGCTGTGCACTGCACAACCCCAGGGGGAGCTATTTACCTGGTGTCTCTCTGGGGCTATATAGTACCCAACCTGCATAAACATGTAGCAATGCTGAGTGACATATACCAGGCACATCTCTGTCTACCTTGGCAATTTAAGTGATCCTGATTATACCTCCGATAATACAAATCAATATTTATTGAATGCTTACCAGTTATCATCTAAGAAACTCCAATGGATATTATTGTACAAAGTTTTATCTAAAGATTTGGCCAAGTCAGATTTGATTGCAAGTTCACCTAAGTGCATATTTCAGAGTGCTCATTAAACTGTTATCACTACCATTCCTGTGTTTATTCTAATAAACAACAATAGAGCATCTAAGTTCCAGGCATGATTCAAAAGGCTGGATTCACCAAATGTATTAAACACTAATTACAGCCCGGCTGGCGTGGCTCAGTGTTTGAGCATTGATCTATGAACCAGGAAGTCGCGATTCGATTCCCAGTCAGGGCACATGCCCGGGTTGTGGGCTTAGTCCCCTGTGGGGGGCGTGCAGAAGGCAGCTGATCAATGATTCTCTCTCCTCATTGATGTTTCTTGAAAAAAATTTTTTTTTAAATTTCAGAGAGGAAGGGAGAGGGAGAGAGAGACAGAAACATCAGTGAGGAGAGAATCATCTATTGGTCGCCTCCTGCATGCTCCCCCTCCCCGCCCCCCGCAATCTGAGCATGTGCCCTTGACAGGAATTGAACCTAGGACCCTTCAGTCTGTAGGCTGATGATCTATTCACTGAGCCAAACCCACTAGGGCTCATCATTGATGTTTCTCTCTCTCCCTCTCCCTCTCTGAAATCAATAAAAATTTATTAAAAAACAAAAACCCCACTAATTACAAATTTTAGAAAAACTATTACCTGATTTTTTAAACAATAAAAGTTATGCTTTTTCCAGCTTATTCATGCCATTTTATGTAGGAAGGTGTTCTCCAGATCCTCTTTGATAGACACTTGTCCACCGAAACCTGGAGGTGACGGCTGGCTCGTCCATTGCAGACAATGCAGTGTACAGTGAATGAAGCTTTTATCGACCGCCCCCCACCCCCATTTCTTTTCCCTCCTTGCTCTTTCAGAAGAGGTGCCAGGAAGTTAGGTTGGCTGCTCAAGGGTTTCCAGGAGTGCTGGGGAAGCATCTTCAGTAGGTGAGTCCATGGCTCCCTTGTCCAGGAAGGAGTGTCATCAGCCTGTAGCCCTGGGTCACTCCAGGAAGAAAGCTGACCTCCATGTAGACACAGTTGACTTGGACTGTTATCTGAGCAAGAAATAAATGAAAATCTGGGAGGTTATTTGTTATAGGAGCAAGCTTTCTTCAATGGGTTAACTAGAAAAGTAAATGATATGTCCATATTGACACCCCCATATCTGTGGACCTGCTCATACATACCAGTAAGGTTAAATTCCTAATTTCGGAGCCCCCGAATCAAGTAGTTTTATTCCAAGTCTTCGATGGCCTTTATATACACACTAGGGGCCCGGTGCACGAAATTCGTGCACTGTGTGTGTGTGTGTGTGTGTGTGTGGGGGGGGGGTGTCCCTCAGCCCAGTCTTCCCCCTCTCACATACTGGGAGCCCTCAGGTGTTGACCCCCATCACCCTCCAATCACAGGATCGGCCCCTTGCCCAGGCCTGACGCCTCTGACAGAGGCGTCAGGCCTGGGCAGGGGACCCTCATTTCCCCCCATCACTGGTTCTGCCCCCAGCCCAGGCCTGATGCCTCTGGCCCAGGCGTCAGGCCTGGGCAGGGGACCCCCAGACCCCTCCGATTGCTGGCTCTGCCCCTTGCCCAGGCCTGATGCCTTGGCCAGAGGCGTAGACCCCCATCACCCTCTGATCGCCTGATCGGCCCCTTGCCCAGGCCTGACGCCTCCGCCAGAGGTGTCAGGCTTGGACAGGGGACCCCCATCTTCCCCCGATCACTGGCTCTGACTCCCGCCCAGGCCTGAGGCCTCTGGCCCAGGAATCATGCCTGGGCAGGGGACCCCCATCTCCCTCTGATCGCTTGCTCCACCCCCACCCAAGCCTGACGCCTCTGACCCAGGCTTCAGGCCTGGGCAAGGGGACCATCATATCCCCCCAATCCCCGGCTCAGCCCCCCGCCCAGGCCTGATCCCTTGGCCAGAGGAGTTGACCCTCACACCCTCTGATCACCAATCACCGGATCGGCCCCTTGACCAGGCCTGACGCCTCCGGCAGAGGTGTCAGGCCTGGGCAGGGGACCCCCAGCTCTCCACGGTTGCAGGCTCCGCCCCTTCCCAGGCCTAATGCCTCTGGCCTAGGCGTCTGGCCCGGGCAGCGGGGACCCGCAGCTGCAGCGGCCCTGCGATTGTGGGCTCCGCTTTAGGCCCAGGCAAGGGACCCCTAGCTCCCGGGACTGCCAGCTTCGACCCTGTCCAGCTCCCATCGCTGGCTCCACCCCTACTTCCTGCTATCACTCGCCAGGGTGGCAAAGGCGCCTGATTCTCCGATCATGGCTGGGGGGCAGGGCAAAGGCGGCCCCAGGGCCGCCTTTGCCCTGCCCCCCAGCTCTTAGCTCCCCCCTGGGTTTCCGATCACTGTCAGTGGCAGGGGGCTTCTTCCTGCTTTCCCTTTTGCCTCCCTGCATTGTGCCTACATATGCAAATTAGCCGCCATCTTGTTGGCAGTTAACTGCCAATCTTAGTTGGCAGTTAATTTGCATATAGCCGTGATTAGCCAATGAAAAGGGTATCGTCGTACGCCAATTACCATTTTTCTCTTTTATTAGATAGGATAGTAAGTCACTGTCACACAGTTCCAGAAGCTGATAATTAGTTTCAAAAAAGCCACCAGGAGGAACTAATACATACACATACAGATCACTGAGCCACACACACACATACAAACGTACATGCCCATTACCGGACAGCTGGGGGCAGAGCCTCAGACGACTCTCTTCATTTTTGCTCTTGTCATGATCAATATCAACATCTTCCTCACCATTATGCTTTACGTCAAAGCGCTCTAAGATGTCAGAAATAGTAACCTTGACCATTCCAGGGCCTGAGGGAGGAGCGAGTGGTCCCCAGGAAGGTAGTAGGCTGTTTTTTCTGAGTCGTCATGATCTCTCTGTGATGTCTGTCCTGTGACCTTAATGTGGCATGCAGCGCTAGGCCAGGCGCCTGTGTCCGAATGGCCCTCAGCTCCTCCAGAATGACTGTAGGGATGGAATTTCCTGTTGCTATTTTATGTGAGAATCAGCATGAAGGACTGCAGCATGGCTAGGTGAGCTTTCCGTTCTCCCCCGGATGGGGCCTGGGTCCACCCCTGCAGGCCAGGAGCGTGCCCTGGGGCCAACCATCGGGTCTTTCTGTTGGGCTGACAATTTGAACCAAGCTAGAGGCCAAGAGACACAATGCAGTGACAGCCAGAGAGGTGAGGTTGGTTAAATTGTGATAAAATCCATGCGTGTAGGGGAGCTGCAAAAGTCACTCCTGTCAGATGTCCTTACAATCAACCGCCAAATTGCTCCGAGGCTATGAATGAAGCCCGCACTATGTTAGATAGGGACAAACCCGCCAGCTCCAAGCCTCAGTGATAATCCTGGGAGTCGTTTTATCAGTTTCCAAGGTAATGCATAGGAAGGAGTATTTACTGAGTAACCACCATGTGCAAGGTACTCTGCTAGGTGCCCTGTATATGCCAGGTATTCAAGCCTCATAACGGCCTTGCACGATTAGAAAGAGCAGCAAGGAATAAGGAATTATCTCGAAGATGAGAAAGCAAATTCAGAGCATGTAAGCGACCTGCTCAATGTCACTACAGCGGTGATGTCAATGTGCGCAAAGAGTGCTCTTTGAAAAAACGGCAACTTGTGATCATGGATATTTTAAGCTCATTTTTACTGGGGGAAAAAAGTTAATATGGTAAACATTAAAAAGTAGGTATACTCACAAATAACTCCCATCAGGAATAATTTGGAATTAAAGGGTTTTAAATGATCTCTACCTTATTTTTCTGGGAGGGGAGCCAAGTCCTTAATAAGAATTTCTGCAAAGGAGGAACCTGGGGCTGAATCTTATTTATAGAGGCAAAGATGATTTTTATTTTAATCTCACATTCTTACTCTCCACTTGAATTTGCCAATGAATACAGGAATACCAAATAATGTGAAGACTTAATTTTGGGTTGTCTAAGTCCTCCTCACTCCGACCTCAAATCCTAGTTTAGGCTTAAGGCAGGTTGATGCTGAGTCAAACCTCTCTCGCTCTAGTCACAGCAAAATTTCATATTCGTACTGTTGAACAGGTATCGCTCAATTTATGTTTAGTAACTGATTGACTTAAAATGCGGTGGGCTCAGTGCTATGCTGTAGCCTGCTCACACCGGCTGACAAGAGCTGACCACACACACCTCTTCCTGACTCTGCATTCCGTGACATCTCATTGGTAGCTTGAAATTGGCGATTGTGGGAGTGTTTACACCATGGAAATTGGCAAGTGCTACAAATCAGGGCTTTTATTCATTTACCAGCATACGGCTGCATGGATTGTTTCATTTGCTCACAAATATCTGCCGCCTTCATGTGGGTCTCTGTGCTGCCCTTTCCTGGGAGAGAAGGGTATGGAAGTCGGCTTTGACCCTGTGACTTGCTTGGTCGATGGCACGTGACCAGGAGTATGCGCCATTTCTAAGCAGAGGCACATGGCTCCGTTTTTCTTTTGCCACCAGCTGGCATGTCTCAGATACTAGATAGGACTTCAATCCGAGTCCTTGAATAAAGAGAACGTGAAGCAAATCACAGCCTGTCAAAGGCCACGGCCACAGCAGGGAACCAATCTTGCCTTTTGTAAAGATGTGGGGTTCCTTTGTTGTTACCCCAGCATTAATTAGGCCAGGCTGATGATACAACAGTTGGGATCTGTAATTGAGGTGTTGCCATAACAGAAAACCTAAATTATGGGGCATTAACTCGGGTTGGGAGTAGGAAGCAAAAAATATGTTATTAAAGGGTAGATAAAGGCAACCCATGTTAGCGAGTTGTGATGCATTTGGTAAAACTGTCACCTGTGGCCACTGGGAAAACAGATATGTACTGAATGAGCTTGTGATTTTAGGCAAAGAGGCTATGAACAGTATGTTACATTCCCAAGACGCAACGGTCTATACATAATGAAGCACTACTAGAGAAAATCAAGTTTAGCAAAACACTGTCCATTTTGGAGAGATGGTAGAAAGTAGAAATGTCCAGAAAATTGACAGTTCACAGGGCTAGAGGCTGTAACTGATTCTGATTTGCAATCAATAAAAGAGAAGACATCTTTCAGTGACAAAGACTGGTTAACATTCAGCCTTGTGACAAGGACCAATGGAAGGTGTGATTCCTCTTTTAAAACCTCTGGATTGATTAAGGTGGCACCAGTTATATCTTTTAAATTGGACAAAATGGCTCCAGGGAAAAAAGATTCCAAATGTGGTTTTCCCATTGAAGCCAGATAAATTCAAGATACTTGCAGTTAAGTCTAGACAGGGTCATAACCAGAAAGGAATCGTGGAGGTGGCCATTGGCTCATGGTTTATGTGGGAGTCTGTCAGTAGCAACCAAAGCATTCTGCATAACCAACAGTATCACAGGGTTATTGGCAGGATAAACAGATTGTATGCATACTGTTCTTGGCACATAGTACATGTTCAATACTTAGACAATTTGATAAAGTCCATTACAAGCTGAGAGTAAGTAGTTCTCTCAATCAGCATGGGCCAGAGAGCAGGTAAGAAGTAGCCAGGAAATCGCAGTCAAAAGGTTCGATGATGATAATGATCCTGGATCGGGCCGGTGTGGTGCGGGGGAAAGAACTGGGGAAGCATTAGATAGACTTGAGTTTGAAACCCACCTCTGCCCCTTGACAAGCTGAATGGCCCTGAGCCAATTGCACAGCAATGCTGAGCCTTGGCTCTGTTATCTGTAAAATGGGGTTAATTTTATTATCTCTCTATATAAAATGACTGAACGACCAAACAACCAGTCAAACAGTCGCTATGACGTGCACTGACCACTAGGGGGAAGATGCTCAACTCAGGAGCTGCCCCCTGGTAGTCAGTGCACTCCCACAGCCAACCTCCCATGGCTAGCCAACCTCCTGCAGTCCCTCCCACCAGCTGGCCGACCTGATTGGCCCCAATCGCCCCCACCCATGCACGAATTTGTGCACTGGGCCTCTAGTCTCCTCATAATGATTAAAATAGGTAAGTAATAAAATAGGACACATCATTCTAGGCACCTAGACATGCCACACATGCTGGACCTGCCTCCTCCTCCGGCACCTGCTCCCATCAGCACCCACTGGCCTCCCCTGACAGAAGATCATTGAACCTGTCAGGGGAAGCCTGTGGGTTGCTGCCCCAGGGTATCTTCCCCTGGGACGCCTCTGCAGGTCAGGAAGGCCGCTGAAGAGTAGGAAAGAGGCGTTTATGGTTTTATCCCCAAGGTACTTCTAAGGAATCTTTTATGAGTTTTCTCAGTATTTATTATTTCTCTAGGACTCAACCAAATGAGGGAACTTGATTTGCTTCAGAAGAAAAAAGGGAGAGAGTCACAACTGATAGTGGAGCCTGTTTGTCCTGGGCACCACAAAGCCCTGGTCTGGTGATGCCATCCCCGCTTCCAGGGTTCGGCCCGACTCGTCTCTCACAGTTAGCTCACGGCTTTCCCGAAATAGGACCCCTGTTGTCTGGGAACGGTCATGTGCCCAGATCGGCACAGTAACACTGAGTTACGGACTCTGTATTCCAGGACAGTCCGTGTTTGGGGTGAAGGCTGCTCTCCCTTCCTGGCGGCGGGGAAGAAGCACAATGGAGCTAGGAGCAGAGCCGGCCTTCGCTTGAAGCTGGATGCTGAGGACCTAGCAGCCGGGAATGGACAGAACTTGTATCTGTGACCACGCCTTTGAGCTGATAATCCTGCTACACCAGGACCCACCCTACCTCTGCACTTACAGTAATAGGAGGTAATGGATTTCCCTATTTTTATGCCAGGCTTTCCATCAGGAGAAGCCGATCTGTCACAAGAGTGGGCAGCACCTCAGGGTAGAGTGCACAGGGTGGCTGAGGGTCACAGCCCTGAACTCTAGCCACCCAGGTTCATATCCTGCTTCCACCTGTGTTGCCTGTGTGGCCTTGGGTAACTTACCCAGCCTCTCTGCGCTTCAGTCTTTGCATCTGAGAAACAAAGATACATTTGCATGACACATAACACAGTGCCTGGCTCAGAGCAGGCCTCCGTGTAACCTGAGGACCTCCAGTGGCAGAGGTCATCTTAGTCCCTACAGGTGGATCCTGGGCTGGGGCCTCCATTCTCCTTTTCCATCCTGGACTCTCTAGCTCTTTGTTACTTTGGGTTTTGCTTTCATCCTCTTTCCTGATCCTCTCTCTTTCCCTCGTCCCTCGCACTAGCCACCATTGGCATTGATTTATAGCTTTATTTGCTGTATTTTGAAATATGTAATTTTACATTTCTTCTTTTTAATTTAAGAAAGGCAAAGAGTAGAACATTTTATATTTCCTTCAATAAAAAAAAGAACATTTTGATTTGCTTTTTATACATCCCCATTACGTCCATCTGCTTGGCTTTGGTCCAGTGTTCCACTCTGTCAAAACCATTTTAAATCTTGACATTGTCAGTTATTGGCTTTGCCATCCTTCCTGCCTTTATATCATCTGCCAAGTCCTGGACAGAACCTGCTCTTTCGGAGCGTTCTGTCAGTCACCGGGCGAGGCGGGTGTGGTGGAAATCTTTGCATCAGTACCTCTCCAGGGTTAGCAAGCGAGGAATCCCCGGGGCGGCTTGTGGGAACACAGATTCCTTGGTCCCAGAGATTCTGGTTCAGGAGGTCTGTCCTGGGGACTGAATTAGAATTGCTAAGAAGCTCCCAAGTGGTGCTGAGCAGGGCTGCCCTCAATCAGTGGCTCACTCCCGTTAGTAGTTCATTTGTCTCTTACATTATGGAATCCATAGCAGGTGGTCCAGGCGGGTACCATGATGTCAGAACCTAGGCTCCTTCTGCTGTGCATGGCGTGTGGGTTCCTATTCCCAAGTGGTTGCTTGAGCTCCAGCCCTCATGTCCACAGTCCAGCCAGTAAGAATGAGGAAGTGGGGGGAGGATGTCCTCTCTCTTTAAGGACATGTCCCAGGAGTTGTATATGGCCCTTCCATCTTCTTGGGCATACCTTTGTCACATAGCCAAACCGAATTAGCTGCAAAGAAATCTGGGAGGTGTAGTTTTTCTTCTGGGTGTCTTGTGCCCAGCTAAAAACCAAGGTTTTAGGACCATATTAGAGGAAAATGCATTTCTAACATTACTTATTTTCAGTGTAGGAATGACCTACTTTTTCCCCAACTCTCTGGCTAGAGGTTTGCAATCTCAGCCCCGTTGTGTGCTAGGCAATTAATATAACATTCTGAATTTCTCCGTACTAGTCTGCTCAGGCCGCTATCACCAGACACCATAGACAGGGTGGCTTAAACAATAGAAATGTATTTCTCAGTTCTGGAGGCTGTGAAGTCCAAGATCAGCAAATGTAGGCAGTCACCTTCTCATGCTATCCTCACAGGGTAGCTTGGGGGCGGGAGGGGAGAGGGGGGAGAGAGATGCTTTCGTGTCTCTTGTCAGAACACTAATCCTATGTGATCAGGACCCCAACCTTATGACCTTATTTAACAATTTCCTCCTTCAAGGCTCTATCTCCAAATGCAGGCATACCGAGGGGTAGGGCTTCAATGACTTGTTTTTTGGGGGGATCAATTCAGTCCATAGTATCCCCCCTATAAGGAAATATTATCACTTTTATTTCAGAGTTCAGGAAATAATGTGTCAGAGAATTTTAATCATTTTCATGAGGGCCCCAAAGTAACTAAATGCTTAAACTAAGACTCAAATGAACTCCTTCAAAGCCCAGGATCCTTCTAATGCATTTTTAGTTGGCGTCACTGATATTGTACATATGTTTTCAGGGTGAGCATTGGATCAGCCAACTACTGCTGCTGATCCAGAGATGGCCACCTATTTTAGTCCTTTTGTCTGTGCATCAGCTGGGGACCAGCTGATTCAGGCTGGGCAGGACTGGGCACCTCTACCTGCTGGCTGGGTCAAGGTCTGCTGCACGGGTCCCATCGTCTTTGGACCCATGAACTTGTCAGCATATAGTCTTCTCATGCTGAGGGCAGAGCATGCCCAACTGTGCAAGCCCATTTCAACCCCTGCTTGCAGTGGGCCTGCTTTATGCCATGGCCCAGGGCAGTCATGTGACCAAGACCAAGGAAAACAGTGTACTCGTCCCAGGAGGGAGTAAATATTTTTGAATGAATTCTAATCTACCAGAAGCCCTCAGGCAGAGGCATTGGAGTGGAAAGAGTACGACACTGAGGATCAGGAGTCCCGAATTCTGGTCCCAGATCTGCCGTCAATGACTTGTGTGACCTTGGACATGTTACTAATCCTTCCCGGGTCTCTAAGGCCCAGTCAGGCTTTTTGAAGAAGCGGTGGCTTGAAAAACAAACCATTGCCTCTCAAACTTCTCATCTCCTTGGAGGGCGGCTTAGTCTTTACATAATCTGAGCAAAACTGCACACACAGCCCGAGGGCCCCTGCGGAACTGAGGGGCTAATGTTCATGGCTCTGTTAATGAGACTCTGTTAATGATGCAACAGGAGCGCCGTGCAGCTGGGCCCACTGGTCACTGGAAGGCTCGGGAAGCCATGAAGCCACTGGGAAGCCACTGATGCCGTGACCTTCTGCTCCTGGCGCTGGAGTGCAGGCCGCGCCTCTGCTCAGACAGGTGCGCTTTCAGTGATTTTCGTTTCATTTCGGTGATTTATGATAATGCTCAGGGTGCTCTGGCAAACACGCCATGGTTTATTTTGCAGAATTAATGAAGCCTGATTAATCTCCCCGTCCCCAGCAGATTCTGTTCTGAGAAATGGAGCAGGACCGCCAGCTTTTGTGTGAATGATGCGGGCAGGGTTCATGGCTGGGGAACCCTCTGGAATCCTCCCAGCCCGCACTTCTGAATCCTTTGGATCTTGGCTACTAGACCCAGTGACCAGGGAGAGACCTTTTTAATAGCACAGTGCACATATGATAACGGCAGCTACGGTTCATTGAGCTGTTACTGTGAGTCAGGTGCTCTGCTGGTCCTTCCCATGCACTAACCCGATTCCTGGAAAGAGCACACGCTTTGACTTGGAGAGCTACCAGTTCAAATCCTGGTCTCACCGCCTACAAGCCGTGTGGCTGTGGATGTAGAGCGGACCCTGCCGGTGTCCCTCGTATGCTCCACCCCTAAGTTCTCTGCCTACCCAAGATTCGTACCATGGACAGTCCCGAGACTTTGACCTCTCCTGTTTTGTTAGGAGAGAGCAATATGTAAGCAATAACTTATATTAAAAATAAAACCCATGGTGGCCTTAAGCTGCAGACTGAAACAATCTATCCATATCACTGAGGTTCAATCCCTTCTACAAAGTCAATTCAAAGACTCACTTCAGAATTGAGGGTTGCTGCTACTGCTGTTATTGAAATCACAAGAGGGGAAGAGGGTACAGTGCTGGAGAAGGGTATCGTGGTAACAACTAGGAGACATGAATTTGAGTCCTGACTCTGGTGACTACAAACTGTGGTTTCGGGCTAAGTCAACAAACATCTCTAGTCTCAGCTTCCTCAGGGGGGAATGATAGGCCTGTCCAGCCTGTTGCACAGATTTCATGCAGAGACCCTAGGTCTGTGGTCGGCAAACTGCGGCTCGCGAGCCACATGCGGCTCTTTGGCCCCTTGAGTGTGGCTCTTCCTAAGCCTTAGGAGTACCCTAATTAAGTTAATAACAATGTACCTACCTATATAGTTTCAGTTTAAAAAATTTGGCTCTCAAAAGAAATTTTAATCATTGTACTGTTGATATTTGGCTCTGTTGACTCATGAGTTTGCCGACCACTGCCCTAGGTGATAAAAGCTGTCAGTGACCAGTACCTCCATGTTGCAACTAGAGAAGCTGAGGACACAGGTGTAAGAGGTAGAACAGAAGAAACATGGGTCTCCAGCATTTCTCCAACTTCGTCTCGTTCCATGTTTCCTTCACTTACTCTGCTGCAGCCACACTTCCCTCGAACCAGTCAAGCATATTCCCACCTCAGGCCTTTGCCCTCACTGTCTCTTCCCTAGAGTGTTCCTCCTCTACATCTTCATGTTCTTCTAGAAAGGGTTGGCTCTTTCTGGTCACTGAGGTCTCAGCTCAAACATGGCTTCCTCGGAGGGGACGTCCATGGACACCCATCAGAGGCGGCCCCTCTCCCAGCTCCCTTCAGCACATCTTCACCCAGCATTCATCTCTTCCTGAGATTGGTTTGTGTATTCGTTGTCTCCCACCCCTCTTCCTCCTTGAGAAGAGAGACCCTCCATGTCTCATTTTCTGCTGCTCCCCAGTGCCGAGAACAGGATTTGGCACGTGACAGACAGACAGTAAATCGTTTTTGTAAATGAGTGAGTTATTGGCAGTGAATTATGTACAGATTTAACTTCTTAATTTTAATAGGTTTATAATATGCCATATGACTGTACCATAATTCACTTAAGCAGGCCTTTAGAAATGGATACTCAATGTCTTTACTCTGTTTCTTCTCTACTTGTCTTTATTTTTAATTGTTTTGCTATAACAAACAAATGAGTATAATCTGTGTGTACTTGTTAGATTCTATCCATAAATATAGCTACCCCTGCTCTCTTCTGATTTTGGCTTCGTGCATTCTCTCTCCCCTTTCCTTCGTTTTGAGCCTCTGTGTTCTTAAAGCTGAAATGAGTCTCCTGTAGGTAGCATAGAGTTGGGTCTTGTTCTTAATCCATCCAGCCACTCTTTGTCGTTTGATTGGAGAATTCAATTTACTTGCATTTAGAGTAATGATTGCTAGGGAAAGGGTTTGCTGATGCCATCTGATGAATTGATTTCTAGCTCTTTAGGACTCTCCTACTCTCCCTCTCCTGCGGCCTTCCTTCGTGCACTGATGATCTTCCCTAGTGTAGCTTTGGTTCCCTTCCCCTTACTGTTACCTCCTGTGAGTCTACTGGAGGGTTTTGCTTTGTGGTTACCATGAGGCTCGCATAAAGCATCTTATTGATAAAGCAGTCTGATGTATGCCGAAACAGTTTAACTTCGATGGCACAAAAACTCCACCCTCAATGAGAAGTTTTATAAATATCCTCAAATGCCATACATTCCCTAGGCGGACTGTTTCAAATAGATGCAAGCACTGTGAAGGAGCTGTTTACTTAATTCAAGAGAGCAAGAGAGAGCCAGGTGGCTGAGAATTTGAAGGCAGGGCTGCCAAGAATTCTGTTCTTCTGCGGATTGAAAGTAGCCCTTTTTGTGTGTGGATGGGCCTTACTTTTATACAAGGCATGAAGTGTGTTTCAGGGCAGGTCCTGGGTCTTTGTTCAGTTTTGCACCTCAACACCTAGCACAGTGCCTGGGCAGAGTGAAATACTCAATTTTATGTTAGTAGCTTTATATAGTGTTCACTAATAATGTTGGATAAATTGGGTTGTACGTGCTTCTTTGCCATTGTTTTCATGTTGTAAGGCTGGGGTACTTGTCCTAACTGCGCATTGGAATCTTCCAGAGGTCTTTTCAAAGTATCGGTGCTGGACTTCTCACCCCTGGTCACGCCAGCTGACGTGGTCCAGGGGAGAGCCTGCACCTGGTGATGTTAGCAGCCACCTGGCGATGCTGAGTGGCCAGAGGAGGGTTCCTGGTGATGATGGAGGCACAGGGTCTGGAATACTCAGCAGAGCTGGGTTCTGTCACCGACTGTTGGCATGCAAAATGGCCCCATACACACAGCATAGGAGAAACCGTAGAAAGTCAGGCCACTCCACCAGGCCAGCATGGCTCAATGGTTGAGTGTCGACCTATGAACCAGGAGGCTAGGGTTCGATTCCCAGTCAGGTCACATGTCCAGGTAGCATGCTAAATCCCCATTAGGGGGTGTGCAGGAGGCCCCTGATCAATGATTTTCTCTCATCATTGATGTTTCTATCTCTGTCTCCCTGTCCCTTCCTCTCTGAAATCAATTAAAACATGCTCATAAGAAAAGAAAAAAAGAAAGCCAGGCCACTCCAGATTGGTGGGTGGCAGGTTGGAGAAGCGAGGGAACTCACAAGGCCTGTCTTGGGCCATAAGGTGAGTAGATCTCTGCACCCACCCAGCAGGATGCTTAAAGTTATGTAGACCCTTCATGGGGTTGAGTCACATATCCCATCCCGGTGGTCTCAGCAGCGCCTCGCTGTCTCAAGGCTGGTCCTTGGGTAGCTTCTAGTGCAAGGAAGGCAAGTGGGTGCACATCCCAAGGACGTGGAGGGAGGGAGAAGCCTCCGATGGCCCAGCCCTGCTCGTGGGTCAACCAGCCTCACGTCCTCCTCATCTCCTCCTCCAGCACCAGTTGCTGTGTGCCTGAGGCGAGTTACTCTCCTGACCTGGGTCTTGGTTTTCTCATCCGTGACATGGGGGCACTGGATTAGAATGGCCAGTCTTCATCATTTTAGTTCAGGAGCCCAGTAAGAGAGCTGGTCCTCTCTGTGGGAAGAATACCGGCGCATATTTACCCACAATTCTCACACTGTCTCAAGGAATCCATGAAGTCGCTTGTCTTGGTCAGGATTCTTTTGTGGTCACATGTGACAGGGCCTCAGCTCAAATGGGCATACACCAAAAGGCAGTGCCACGGTGCCTGGTCGGCAGCAGGTTTGAAGAAGCTGTAGCGTTAGGCATGGCTGGACCCAGGAGCCTGAGGGGCGCCGTCAGGAGCCGTCTCTTTCTAATCTTGGCAGTGCTGTCTGAGTTGTTGGCTTTCCCAGGAAGGGTCTCCCCATGGGACTGCAGCCATGTCCGCCAGCCATGTGGGCTGGCATCCTACCAGCTCAACCCGACATAAAGAGCACAGCTCTCGCCTGGTTCTGTTGAGAGTCCAGCCAGGCCTGACCCATCCCTGTGGGGAGGAATGCAGGCTGGATCGGCACGTGCCTGTCATTGTAACTGGGCGAGTTCGCCCTGCCTGAACCATGTGGAGAGTGAAATATGGGTGGTTCCCTAAAAGGAAATTAGGGTATTGTTACCATGGGCGCCCTCCACTGGGGGTTGAGCCTGCAACTTGGGTATGTGCTTTGACCTGGAATCAAACTGGCAACCTGCTGATGCCTGGGATGTCACTCAACCAACTGAGCCACACCAGCTGGGCTAATTTAACATTCTACTCCAATTTTCTGAGTGTCAGTGATCTCTTAGCATTTTTTTGGATGGCAGTAGTTAAGGTGGCTTGGGAGCCCAGGAAGGAGATGTAATGGCCTGGGATTTGAATCCTGACCTCCACTTCCAAGCACAGTGTTGTTTCCATGAAAATACTGCCTGATGTCTTGTCTTACACAGTTTTTCTGTTTTGAGAGATTTGCCCAGAAATACCAGTTCATGCGGACGAACAGTTCCTCCTCCATCGTTTAGGTGGAATTGTTTTCCCACGTCAAGGCCTTAAGCCTCGCCATCTCATGAAACAGAGGGGTTTTTATTTATAGCTGACCCTTTTAGTTAAGAAAATGGTACATCCAGTGATTTTTACCCACTTCTTCAGTCTGTACTTACCCAGCTCACATTACCTCCTGGCGTCCGGGGGTGAGCCTCAGCCCCACCCGGGGACTGTGTCTGCCCTCAGTGGGTGTTGTCCAGAGAACCCTGGGTGACTAGTGGGAGGGGGCATTGTTGGGTTCCGTGCACGGGAGCATCTCAGGACTCCTCAGAAAATATATGTCTCTTCTAATTCAGTCCTCTTTGGTTTCTGCTGAAGAAGCAGGATTCCGAGTCTGAGTCCTGATACTTTTCCTAATGGGAAGTAGATAGTTACTTAGTGTGTGAGAGCCAACATGGGGGAGCTGCTGAGCTCGCTGCTGGCTCCATCCTGCCCAGAATGCTCCTTTCCATCCAAACCCTAACCCAAAGGCCAACCAGGGAGTAGGCTCCCCCCCCCCCCCCGGGAGCGTCGCCCCTGTGGGTGTTAACACCCCTGCATTTCCGGGTTGTCCATGGGAGCGTCCTGGGTAGGGTCACACCAGCATTGGGGCATCTGAGCGCACGGGAGGGTGCATGGTGGCTTGAGCTAGAGAGGGAGAGCCCAGCAGGGACCTTCCACACGCAGGGCACATCCATGATGAGGTGGAGAGGGTGCCACGCCCAGGGTAAATGACCCGTCTTTTTTAAGAGAGTGTAATTTCAAAGGCAGTGGTCCAGCCAGAAAGGAAGGACACGATTTTGTCCGAACTATCAAGTAATTTAGTTGTTTAGTAATCTAGGATCTCAAATGGTGATCTAAGGGACACATATAAAGATTCACTGCTTAAGGGGCCAAAGATTTATTGCTTAGTTTCCACAGGTATTTGGAGGAGGGGTCTGCAGGATGAACAAACATGCCTTCCTTTTTTTTTTTTAACTTTTCCAAAAGTGAAATTTTCACTTTTAAATATATTTTTTATTGTTGATAGTATTACAGATATACAGTGCCCTTTCTATTCCAGGCCAACCTCTAACCAGAGTCACGTGGTGCCCGAACCTTGTCTGAAACCCACTCTGGCGGGAATAGCCTTTCCTTAGGAAACAGAGCCCTACTCTGGAAATACGTTTGGCAGTTCATTTGTTACAAATTGTCAGCGTGATTAGTGGTCCCTGGCTGCAGCTGAAAACAATTTCCTGCCCACCCAAACAAAGCGAAGTAAGGGAACACATGATGTAACCCTGTTAAAAAAAAGCCACTGAAATGTTTCCCAAGGAGAGGAAGCTATTATTATCCCAGACTTAGAAATGGGAAGATGAGAATACAGAGACTGGGCAACTTGTCCAAAGTAATCAGCCCAGATTAGAAGCCAGAATTCCTGATGACCACCCAGGGCAAGAACTCTGCTGGCAGCCGGCCTTCCGGCTGGAGGGCCAGGGGCAGGGCCAAGTTAAACAGGACATGGTTAGAAATACAATTCCCATGCTTTCTCCTGCTCTGTGACCCCTGACCAGGAAGCTCTTGCCAAGAAGCTGTTGGCTGCTGCATCAAACTTCTGACCCTCATCAACCAGTAAGATGATGCAAACCCAAGCCGAGTGGCCGACTTCCTGGCCGCGCCCCACTGGGCAGGTGGCTTCCTCTGTCCCACCTCGGATATCCCTTTGGAAAGGGGAGGAGAGCTAGCTGCCTGCCCAGCTCAGTGACCAAGATGCAAAGTGAGAAGGACTTTCCCCAAAGGCACTATTTGCAGGGCTCTTTGGGCGGCAGGTGACAGAGAGCCAGTGCAGAAGAGGCTAGGCAAAGGGGAAATGGACGGCGGGGGCTTTCGTGGCCGCCTTTCCCCGGAAAAGTTAGGGTAAGAAAAATACTACTACGACTACATGCTTGTGTGTGGTCCCTACCAGACCGGGAGCCCCAGCCTGGTAGGGCGAATCTCATTAAATCCTTGCAGACTGTGAGGGGTGTCCAGGTTTAGCAACCTTATTTGAGACTGCGCACAGCAGAGCCCACGGCCGAGGCCGCCGTGAGGCAGGGCTGGAGGCTGTCTGTGTCTGCAGCTGAGAAAGGAGAGACCCGGACGTTTCACAAAACACATGCGTCCCGGCATTGGGGCTGTTCCCTGAGGGACATATAACTATCCCCAGTTGGCAGCTGAGGGAAGCGAGGCTGCCTCTACAAGGGCAAGTATGTGTCCCAGCCCAGGCGTCTGCATTTGCCGGGGCGGGTGTGTGACGTTTCTTTTCTTGTGGTTGGTGCCAACCCATTGAGCAGGTGAGCGTGTCCAGGGCTGAAAGGAAAGCAGCTGGACGTCGATTGGCTTGTGCTGAAGTCTGCAGCCGAGGATCTGAGTGCATCTGATGGTTAAATAGTAAACGGACGTGTGGGGAGCGCCCGCGGTGGGCTAGGCCCTGTGCCGGTCGCTCACAGTTGTCTCTGGGGTGGTATCTCTCCACGTTACAGCTGAGAAATCGAGGCTCAGAGAGGTTAAGTCATTGAGCTGGGAAATGGCAGAGGCAGAGTTTGAACCCATGTCTCAGGTTTTGGATTTTGGACACTTTCTGTTGTTCCTGTCACCTGGGCTTCTAACTGACTGTCTATAGACTGGAGGTTCCAACGACCCCCTCCCTGGACGTCAGAGGCCAATCGCAAGCCCAGGTCGTTAGCTGTACTTCCAACCAACTGCTTATAAATTAGAGGTTCCCCTGGCCCCCTCCTCGGGTTTGATTAATTTGCTAGAGCTGCTCACAGAACTCAGGAAGAAACATTTTACTTCCTGGATCAGGGTTTATTATAAAAGGATGGAGCTCCGGAACAGCAGGTGGAGGAGATGCGCAGGGCGAGGTGTGGGGGGACACGCAGCTCCCATGTCCTCTCCCGATGTGCACTCTCCCCGAATCTCCAGCCAGAAGGTCTCCAAATTCTATGCTCTTGGGTTTTTATGAAGACTTCCTTTCACAGTCACGATGGATTAAATCATTGGCCATGATGATTGATTCCGTCTCTAGCTCTTCTCCTTTCCCTGGAGGTTGGAAAGGTGAAGTGGGGGTGGGGTAGGAGTGGGGGTACAGAGAGTTCTAACCCTCTCGTCACATGGTTGGCCCTCTTGGCAACCAGCCCCATCCTGAGGTGCCTTCCAAAAGTCATCTCATCCATTAACAAAAGGCCTTTATCCTCTCTCACTTAGGAAATGCCAAGGGTTTTAGGAGCTCTGTGCCAGAAGCAGATGGAGATCAAATCTATATTTCTTTCTTTTTTAAAAAAAGTTTTTATTGATTTTTTTTTTTTTTAGGGATAGGAAGGGAGAGGGAGAGAGAGATAGAAAGATAGATGAGAGAGAAACATTGATCAGCTGCCTCCTGCACGCCCCCCACCGGCCATCGAGCCTGCCACCTGGGCATGTGCCCTGACTGGGAATCGAACCTCTTGGTTCATGGGTTGACCTTCAACCACCGAGCCACACTGGTTGAGCCAAATCTATATTCCCTATTATAAATCCCAGTATCACACCTGGCCACAATTGGGCAGATGGGGCCACGGCAGGCTCTTAAGTTGGACTAAGCTCTTGGCTCTCTACCCTTTGGGTCCCCATTCTCTCCCTGGTCTCCCCAACTCAGAAGCTGCAGTCAGCCACCAGCCAGCATGGAGATTGCAAGGCTGCGTTCAGGCTCCTGGACGCTCGCAGAGCTCTGCAGGCCCTGCAGCCTGGGGCCTTTGCTCTGGACACCCCAAGGTCTTTTTGCATAGTGCCTGCAGGTCCTCTGACTGGCCTTGCCTCGTGTCAGGCACAGAGCTGGGCAGCTTATGTGCATCTCAGAGGCAAGTTGCTGGGGTGGGGCTGGCACAGGGAAGGGAGGGGGAGCGACCGCAGGGACAGCCTCTTTCTGCTAATTGGACAACTCGTGGTTGGAACAGCACTGAAATAATTTTGTCATTGTCCGGCTGCCCGGAAAGTTCTTATGTAATATGCTTTGTAAATATTCATCTAGACACCTTATCTAGAAGAGTTTGGGAAATTTCATTGATTTCCCCAAATCATTCAAATGCCTGGGATGGAAGTTTACAGACCACAATCACAGCCAGTCCCTGGATGGGTGTCCTTATTTCCTGCGCAGCTGACCTCTGAGGCCACCCTCACTCTAACACCTCTGATTGTTCAGTGAGAGTAAACTTCTACACTATTTTCTAGGGCTCTCTTTGCAGCAAATGCCAGAAACCCCATTTGATATAGATCAGGCACCAGTGGAAAATTAGTGGAAGGAGTTTTGCTCATATCTTATGGTAAATACTTTGGAGGACACAGGAGTGTAGGATATAATCCATGATTTCAAGAACACAGTCTGTTTACCAAGGTCAAAGGGAACCCATAAGGAAAAACTTACATTGGATTTCTTTTCTTTTTTTAAAGCTATATTGGTGAGATTATTACAGACTAGAGGCTCGGTGCACGAATTCATGTACCAGTGGGGTACCTCGGCCTGGCCTGTGGGATCAGGCTGAAACCGGCTCTCCATCTTCTGAGGGGTCCTGGATTGTGAGAGGGCGCAGGCCAGGCTGAGGGACCCCACCGGTGCACGATCAGGGCGGGGGAGGGATGCAGGAGGTTGGCCAGCCTGGGAGGGATCGTGGGAGGGCTCCAGGGCGTGTCCAGCCCGTCTTGTTGGGCCAGATCCCAGCAGCAAGCTAACCTACCAGTCAACTGTCCCCTGGTGGTCAGTGCATGTCATAGCAAGTGGTTGAGCGACCTTAGCATATCATTAGCATATTATGCTTTGATTGATTGAACGGACGACCGGATGACCAGACACTTAGCATATTAGGCTTTTATTATATAGGCTGTCTCTCTTTTTCCCCCCATTGCCCCCCTTCACCCACTTCCTGCCCCGCCCCATGCCTTCACCACCCTGTTGTCTGTATCCATAGGTAATGCATATAAGATCTTTATTTAATCTCTTTCCACACCCCAATCCCCTTCCCTCTGAGAATTGTCAGTCTGTTCGATTTCCATGCCTCTGATTCTGTTTTATTCACCAGTTTATTCTGTACATTAGATTTCTTATTCTGTTTATTTTTATTTTTATTTATTTATTTATTTTTTAAAATATATTTTATTGATTTTTCACAGAGAGGAAGGGAGAAGGATAGAGTGTTAGAAACATCGATGAGAGAGAAACATCAATCAGCTGCCTCCTGCACACTTCCTACTGGGGATGTGCCCGCAACCAAGGCACATGCCCTTGACCGGAATCGAACCTGGGACCCTTCAGTCTGCAGGCCAATGCTCTATCCACTGAGCCAAACCAGTTAGGGCTTATTTTGATTTTTAGATTCAATTGTTGATAACTATGTATTTGTTGCCATTTTGTTGTTCATATTTTTGATTTTTTTCTTCTTCTTCTTCCTCTTCCTAAAGAATACCCTTCAACATTTCATATAATACTGGTTTGGTGGTGATGAACTCCTTTAGCTTTTTCTTGTCTGTGAAGCTCTTTAGCTGACCTTCAATTCTAAATGATAGCTTTGCTGAATAGAGTAATCTTGATTGTAGGTCCTTGCTATACATCACTTTGAATATTTCTTGCCACTCCCTTCTAGCCTGCATAGTTTCTCTTGAGAAATCAGCTGACAGTCGTATGGGTATTCCCTTGTAGGTAACTGCTTTTAAGATTCTCTCTTTGTCTTTTCCCTTGGCATTTTAATTATAATGTGTCTTGGTGTGGTCCTCTTTGGGTTCCTCTTGTTTGAGACTCTCTGTGCTTCCTGGACTTGTAAGTGTATTTCTTTCACCAGGTAGGGGAAGTTTTCTGTCATTATTTCTTCAAAGAGGTTTTCAATATCTTGCCCTCTCTCTTCTTCTGGCACCCCCCAAATGCGAATGTTGGTATGCTTGAAGTTGTCCCAGAGGCTCCTTACACTATCTTCATATTTTTGGATTATTTTTTTCTTTTTGCTCTTCTGGTTGGGTGTTTTTTGCTTCCTCATATTTCAAATTGTTGATTTGATTCTCAGAATCCTCTACTGTGGAATCCCTGTATATTATTATTTATTTCAGTCAGTGTATGCTTAATATCTGACTGGTCCTTTTCCATTTTTTAGGAAGTTTCTAGAAGATTCTTGAGTAACCTTATAACCATGGTCTTGAACTCTATATCCAGTAGTTTGCTTTCTTTGATTTCTCTCATTTGTGACATATTTCTTTGTCTCCGCATTTTGGCTGCTTCCCTGTGTTTGTTTCTGTGTATTGGGTAGAGCTTCTATGTATCCTTGAGTTGATAGAGTGGCCTTGTGTAGTCGGTGTTCTATAGGGCCCAGTGGCTCAGCCTCCCCAGTCACCTGAGCTGGCACTCTAGGTGTACCCCTTTGTGAACTGTGAGCACAGTCTTGTTGTAGTTGAGACTTTATTGCAATTAGCTGTGAGGACCAGCTGCAACTACAGTGGGAGAGCTGCTGTGCAGAAGACACCCCTACAGAGCAGGACTTGCTTCGGTGGGGCTTTGGTGCTCACTGAGTCTGCCCCTTGAGTGTGTTGCTTATGGATGTGTAAAGTTGTAATCTGGCATGGTCTGACACAGACCACTGTGTAACTGGTTCTTGGGTCTCCAGGGAGGTGCAAAGTAAGTCATTGCCTGGGGCCACCCAACAGGAGCTACAGAGGGATCTGCAGATTCCTCCTCTTTGTATCTGGTTTGGAAGTGCCCAGATGAGGCCCAGCTATGAAGTAAGGTAGGCTGATGCTGGTGCTGGGTCTTGGGCCTTTTATTGATAGGTTTGGGGCTCTCTGACCCAGCTGCAGTTTGTTTGAGAGATTTTAGCCTGAGCAAGGACAGGCCATTTGTATGCAGAAGCTGCTGCACACAGCTTGGGTGGGGTTGTAAATTGGATTAAGTGGGGTCTTAGGGAATCACCAGAGTGGAGTAAACAGAAATGACTGCCAGTCAGCCCTGCAACCAGGGAGGTCCAAGCATAGGAACAACGATCCCAGCGAGCACCTCCATCTGGGAGAAAGCTGCCCCCGAGTTCCTGCCCTGATGCCAGACAATCTAGTTTCTCCTTGTATGTGTCTGTGTCCCCCAGACAGCATCAGTTCATGGTGCTGGCCTTTTAAGAGGAACAGCTGGGTCTCCAGCAGCTTCTGTGTCACTGACCCCCAACCCACACTGGTTTTTACAGCCAGTAGTTCTTACTGCTCGTAGGGACTTCCTTTCCCAGCTCTGGGACCCTGGACTGGGGGTCTGGTGTGGGGCTGGGTCCCCTTGCTCCTCACGGGTGGCCTCCACAGAGATTATCTCCCTCCTGATTAAAAAAGCGGCCCACGTGGGTGCTGGACCAGCCCGTTCCTCGCCTCCGCACCTCCTACCAGCCCCAGGGTGCTGTCTTCTTTACTTCTCTGCTTGTAGGACTTCCATTCAGCCAGCTTTCCAGTGGTTCTGGATGATGGTTGTTCTGTATTTTAGTTGTAATTTTGATGTGGTTGTGGGAGGCGGCGAGTACAGGAGTTTACCTAAGCCACCATCTTCCTTTTCAATCCTTACATTGGATTTCTGCGTGGAAAGCACCTGGGATTTGGAGGCAGGAAGCCCTGGCGTGGTCATATACCAGCTTCACAAACAGTTTCCAGTCTCAATTTCCTCGTTTTTAGAGAGTGCCTTCCTCTCTTGCAGGCTTGTTTTGAGAACCAACTCATTGTATATAAAGTGCCGGTCCTGGCTCACAGGAAGAGCGTAGTTAATGGCAGTTGTGGCCATGAATCTAATAACCAGTGGATGGTCCTGGAGTTGCTGAGCTCCCATGGTTGGGGTTCTGGGGAGGTTTCAGAAAGGAGATGGGCTTTGGTTGGGCCCTGGAGGCTGGCGAGGGTGGGGATGGGCTGTAAGCGGGGGGCGTGCACCTGGGGTGGAGGCAGAAGTCAGCACAGCATGGTCAGGGGACAGGACAGACTGGCCTGGCTGGAGAGGAGGGTTCACTCAGGGGCAACTGGTTGGAACAACACTGGGCCCTCGTGACAGCTGGTTAGAGTTGCCCTGTAATCCTCTCTCAAGTGCCTGCCACCTTGCCAAGTGGAAATTGGCATGCTTCGCTCTGGCCAAGGCTTCTCCCTGGCCTGCCTACATGTAGGCTTGGGCAGTGGGGCCAATGAATCGTCCTCATTGTCTGCCAAGTGTCCAATTAGGAGATTGCATACCTGGCATTTCTGTGCAGCCAGCCTCAGGAGGGCGTCCTGGAAGTGGGTCAGCCAGGCTCCAGCGGGGCGTGTCCCGTGACCGTGGAGCCCCACAGCTGGGGACCCTGCGACTCCCGATGGCTGCTGCCCTGGCTTCTGTCCCTCTCTCTGTGCTGAATAAGGGGCTGGAATACCAAAGAAGAAGGCATTCACCCTAGTGCCCAGCATCTTTTTGCTTTGAAGAGGCCAGAACAGCCCTCAGTGCTCACCAAGTTCATGGCTGTGCCTTCCCAGCAGGTGGTCCCAGCGCCCTCTGCAAACCCCCAGTGCAGGGGAGGCCCCCTGTCTGCTTTTGAAAGCCTTAGCAATCTGCAAGCTTGTTTTTACACTGAATTATGTACCAGCGCTTCCTGTTCTCTGCACTTATTTCTGTTTCATTTTTATTTGTGGCACAGTTACAGGGATGGAGGAACAAGATTGTAATAGCTCTTAATACAGTCCAAACTCTCGGAGGGGAAATGTGAGTGAACAATATAATTAAATGGAGGGGCCTGGGAGGAAAGGGCGTGGGGGACTGGCTGGGAACAGAACCGAGCCCGGCTGGAGGTTCCAAACGGACACTTGTCTCTAGGGGTCCCTGTGAGGCAGGGCCAGGAGGGAAAAGACACTCAGCTGAGGACAGGAGGGCAGGCTGGCTGAGGGTGGCTTGTCTTAGGTTTCCCCATAACGACCACTCTTGATTTTTACTCTCTGGAGCTAGAGAACAAGATTCCCCTCCCCCTCGCCCAGGACAGCTCTTTCCTCCGTGTGGTGAAGAAGACTGTCCCTGCCCACAGGGAGATCACAGTCCTGGGGGGAGGGAGACCTGGGGACAGCGTGCTGAGAGAGCTATAGCCAGGGGCGTGCGCCCAGGGTGCTGAGAGAGGGAAGACAGGCCCCATCCATGTGCTGAGAGAACTACACGGGGCTGGGGGGAGCGGAGCGGGCAGGGGGAGTGATGGGGTGGTGTGTGCGCCCAGGGTGCTGAGAGAGGGAAGACAGGCCCCATCCACACCGAGGGCCTGCCTTTCCCACCCCGGCCCTCTGGTTGTCTCCTGCTCCGTGCAGTTAGGATCAGAGACTGGTTTTTGTTCCCGTTTCTAGCTACTGTGTCAGCAGCACTTCCCTGACCCTCCCCACCTGGGTTCCATGCCACGTGCTTTTCATGGATGATTTCCGCTCACAGACCATTGAGGAGAGGACTGCCTGGATTTTCCCCTTGTGACTGAGGGACGGTGGGTGGAGCCGGGAAATACCTGCTCCAGGTGCGGGGCTAGCAGGTAGCAGAGCCCGGACTAGAATCCCTGCCTCCAGATCACGCCTCCCACCCCCATGCCAGGTGACCTCTGCACTCCAAGTACCACCTGGTCTCTTCCAACGAACTGGGGCTGGATGGGGGAGGGGTTATTCAGAAGGAGATGGGACAGACAAGTAGACAGACAGATGGGAGTCTGTGGTGAAGAGCCTTCTATTCCAGGGCTTGCGTTGGGGGAGCACCGCCGTGTTTGAAGGAGCGGTGGGATTGGGTTTGTACTGACGGGCTGTGTTTCCAGAGGTGGTGTGTGGGAATTGAGTGCGTGGAGGAGAGAGGAGCCAGAGGGGCCGCCGGAGGCTGCTCAGGTTTCCCAGGCGAGAGAGGTGCCGGGAAAGGCAGGGACACTGGTGAACCCTAACCGTGTCCCGGGCGTGGCACTAAGCATCCTCCTCCTAATCACGCTGCATCTTGACGTCCCTAGCGTGAGGGGAGTGCAGCGGTGCTTCTGCATAGGGCCCCGGTGCGCTCGCACACAGTGGTCCCCACAGCCTGGTCCCCACCCACAGCCTCGGCCTTGC